>NC_061089.1:33113533-33123533 GCF_015104395.2 Macrobrachium nipponense
ATTATCTAAAGCCATGTCTACAAACTGGAAGCAAAAAACAGTAAATATGGCAGTAGAATGATACCAGTATCTGCAGCTAGGATAAGGCACAAAGCAGATACAAATAGTACTTTGTTTTCATTTCAGTCATTGCTTGTGCAACATGCTTTCCATACACATCATAATTTAATGGTAATACTCACATAACACTCATTCTATTAATGACTTTTGAACTAATCTCATGATTATGATTTATTGCATTTAGACAAAAAGGAGTATGGTCACTAAAAGTATGACCAACAGCGACCTACCCATGAAAAATGTTTCCAAGATACAATAAAACAATTTGAAATGTATTAGTAACCATTTTTAATATACTTACACTGAAAGTCTTATCAGGAAAATTTACAAATTTACTGATACCATACAAATTTCAACTGCTTTACTTGAAGAGTGCAAAGGCTGTAAAACAAAAAGAGCTTGAGAGTCTAGTTACAAGCATAAACTCTGCAAACTCTGAATGTGATTAAACAACATTATTGTTTACCACAACAGTAATTATAACTCTGAAAAAGAAGAAAATGTTTATTAAACAGACTTCAAGTATGATCCAAGCACCTCTTTGAGAAAAGTGTTAGAAATTTAATATATAAAAGTGAGACACTTTCTGTTGCTATAAATAGTAAACTATTTGGCAAAAGTACTGTACATACACTGTCATTCAAAACTGCTATGAAATGAACAGCAGATACAATAGGTATCCTTATATGTAATTGGTAATCTTAATGCTCTCTATATATATTTATATATATGATATGATTTAAAGTTGATAATCATGGGAAATATTAGTTCCTACAGCAAAGCAATAAACCTTGTAACACTGACTGCTCTATATGACATAAAAAAAAATTAACGTGAACTATTTACATTAATTTAACTATTGGTAAGACTTCAGGCTGCTGGCTAACGCATCCTCACTCTCGATCACAGAGTAATTACTGCACAGCAGTTATTTTTTATTCACTACATACATTAAAACAAAGTAACATTCTGAACATATACGTAATCAAGCACTGACTGCATTTTTTTTTGTGCCCAAGCAGATTATCATATTCCTAGTCAATGAAACCGAGAAATCACAATTACGAAAACCATCAGCAGGTTTAAATTCCACACTGGTCCATGTGTCCTTCAGTTACCTACACCTACTGATAATGCAATGATTTTCATATACTGTATAATGCACAACTAGTAATTCAAATAAATAACAATACATTTACATCATTTCCTAAACCTCTAAAGGTGTACAGCTCCTTCTCCATAGCTGGGACCAAGGATGACATACAAGCAAATATTACAGAAGCAAGGGCACAGCAAAAGCAACACTGACCTGGGCCAAAACGAAAGTATGTCACAGGCAGATGAGGTTCATCCTTCTAGCCAAATAAGGTTATATATCCTTTCACACTTCACTGCCATGCTATATTGGCAATTTTAACAAGAACAGAGGAAAAATACAATTTAGGGAGAATGCAAAAAGCTTATGCAATTGGAGCAACACATACAAGAAAAGTGGAGCCACTGGCCAAGTGTGTTACTGGGATTTTTTCCAAACAAGCTAGACAGAAAGAAAGCTGGTCTAGCTTGAAGGATGTGCTACCCCCAATGAAAGAGAGAGAAGAGTAGTCTAGTCCTCAGAACTGATTCTGTAGAGTATGACGCTATGGATATTCATCTAAAATTCAACTTACAGAAAAATGCCATGGCATCCTTTCTGTACAAAGAAAAGGCTGCACTCTCACCACTGCTATAAGGAAAAAAAAGAATGAGAGTGTCAGCATCATACAGGAGACACAATATAGACTTTTAAAAGCCTCCCAGGTTATTACTAAACTGTACTATGATGTGGTGATAATTAGGCAATTTCATACCTCACAAAAATAATTTGTGAGTGCTCACAGTCATTTAAGAGCACTACATGTATGTAAAGTCTAATCATTTCTTAAGTACTTGAATACAGACAACTATTTTGTTTTGGAAAATGTCAAAAACACTTTCCTTCAATGAGGCATAAAACCAAACACCTACATCATTTATATTTGGGCTAAGTAGATAAAAAATCTCATTACTACATTCTCTTAGCTTTACATAGGCAACAGGAGGTTATGAATGCTAAGACCTCAACTATGCCTTTTGGCAACATGCCTACTGAGTTTCTAATACAGTATTTTTCCTAGTTACACCTGAAAGCAACAAAGGACTCTCTATACTGTATGAGTTTGATGATATCCTGTCTGGAATGAGTGTACAGTCTTCATGGTGACAATGAAGATGATCACTTTGTGTCAATGCTCTGTATAACCAGTTGCAAGACTGGCATTTCATCATGTACACTACTTGGATAATTTGCTTATCACCCGTATGAGCGCTCCATTCTCATCCTTCAGCCGCTGATTCTCCTGTTTCAAGTGTTCCAGTAACTGAAAATACAAAATGTACCTGTAATATCTATTAAAACACATACCAGTAAATAATACATTACAATATACCATTAAAATGGAGTACAAAAACTTAGCACACATTTTCCACATCTTGTTCCACTACAGCTAACTGAAAAACTACACACAAGCCACATCCTCTGGCTAAGAAAGTGGGAAAAAAGTAAAATGGCTGATACTAACACAGAATATCATGCACATATTCTATGCACAACAGAGAAGACAAAGGAACAGACAAAAATCATGCTGCTTTCCAAAAACAAAAAGTTTGAATGATGTTACAAAGGAGAAGTTAGGAAAGATAGTAAAATGTGAAAGTGAGTAATAATGCAATTTATGTTTCTAATGATTACGGTATGATATTATCTTGAATTAAATTCACATCATATAGCACTTGAGTGTACTATTTCTGTAGAAAACTGAAAACATCTACTATACTCTTGATTGAGTAGATTTTAAGACAAAACATTACATTTATTGCTTCTGAAACCAACTGGACCCTTAAGTATTTAATATAAGCTTCCAGGCATATGATGGTGTTAGCTAATATTAAGCCAAAAGGGATGATAAAAAAATATGAATACAGTATATCTGCCACTCAAAAATAACAACTGTGGGTGTCAGGCCTGAGCAGAGAAAACATGGCAAAAAACATAGCGACAGTCATCATGCCCAGGCGTTGGTGTGGTCATGCTAGGTGGCGTGCCACACAGTCATTCACACTAGCAACAGACTGTCTACTTCTACCCAGCATTTCTTTCATTATTGTTTACCTATTTGCTCAAGGAGGCCAAGTTACCCATGCCTGCTGTGGCTGAATTGGTCAATTTGGACACCACCCGAGTCAAGGCTCGGTTTTCGGCTTTCAACTTTTCATTTTCAGCCTTTAGCTTTTGTAATTGCTGTAAGAAAGGAGGTCAGGAGTTCAGACTGAAAATTCAGAAAAAAACTGAAATGGTCTTCAACTTATGGTTATGTTTCAAAACATACTTGGGGAAAATTAATCTAACCAGGCATGCATTTTAACAATACCAGTTTACTACAAGATTATAAGTATACAGCGTATTACTTCAAATTAACCAAATATTTCATTCACATCTAAAATTAAAAATGAAGACAGCATAATTCCCAACATGCAAGAGGCCATGATTGACAGACAGCTTTTGAAAAGCAGTAACTCATAAAAGCAACAGCATTAACACCATGAAATGTTCAGTTATTCAGGGACTGACACTTACGCTATCACATGCATGAGTGGTTTTTGGTCTTTAATTATACAAAAGCTATCCTTCCTCTTTACTGTTAACATTATCAACTAAATTCCAAAATGAATGCATTATTTTCTGATTAATGAAATTCGTGTCATATCTTGAAAAAATGTAACATGGAATCTCAATGCAATACAACAGAGTTATTGTATATATATATATATATATATATATATATATATATATATATATATATATATATATATATATATATATATATATATATATATATATATAATATATATATATATATATAATATATATATAATATATCTATATATATATATATATATATATATATATATATATATATATATATATTACTATATACATATATGTATAGATAGCATTTAAAATTTAAGAGGGTTTTATAAAAAAATTTTTTTTAGCAACTTAACACTATAAGCCGAGGTTATGTTACAAATTTATCTTAATCAACCTAATTCAGTATCAATATTGGTTAATTAAAAACAAAATCTTGATTTCACAATATTTTGTCATTTCTGTAAAAGGTAAATAAAATTTCTGAAGTAATTTTCTATATTACTCAAAATGTTGCCAAAAGTAATTTTCTATAAATGAATGTTCTGGAGGATCAAATATCACTATCAATATTGATTTTCAATGCAAATTACTCATGCACAAGTAACCACTTTCTCAGATAAAGTCAGTCCCTGAATGAACAGCAAAACACTCATATAAGCCTGAGCTGAGTTGCAAGAATTAACATACAGCCTTTGCAATAACTAAATACTGCAATAATACATCTGAACCTATGAAACAAACTGGTTAAGCAAATAAAAATAAAAGAAAATAGTTTTTGAAAAATGCCGGAATAAGAGATACTAG
Source organism: Macrobrachium nipponense (assembly GCF_015104395.2). Classification (NCBI taxonomy): domain Eukaryota; kingdom Metazoa; phylum Arthropoda; class Malacostraca; order Decapoda; family Palaemonidae; genus Macrobrachium; species Macrobrachium nipponense. The sequence continues at coordinate 33,118,128 of NC_061089.1, forward strand.
GTAATTCAAATTTTGTTTTTATGTACGTAGTTAAATCTTACAGAGTACCAGTACCATAACTTAAATATCAACATAAGGGAAAATTTCAATATCTAATGCTGGAACATCACACATTCATCTGAAGGTACATCCTACAAATATAACTATCAATTCTTAATTATTAGAAACTATTTTGCCAATCAATTCTTAATTATTAGAAACTATTTTGCAAGATCTTCATTTAACGGACAGAAATTGGAATGCTCACACATATTTTGACAAATCCCATCCATTTAACAGTATACACTTAGATATGTTTAAAAAATCACAGTAGATGCACATGACTTCATAAATAAGCGAATCCCACAGGAAAATGATAGTCAGAAATCCAAGCGCTTTCATCTTTACTAAGACATTGTCAAGGAGTTAATGAAATACAATTGGAGAGAAAGGTCTCAGGTACACAATAAAATCAAGAATACCAGATGGTTAATTGTCAAAAGGGTAAAAATTAAGAGAGATAATCCAGGATTATTGGATATCACACGGTCACAAACTTAAACAGATTTGACCCTAACTGAAATTACAAAGTATCTTTACAGTCCAAAACATGTAAAAACTGAATATATTAATTTTGTTGCTTATATTTATCTAAACTTTTTTCATTATGAAAGCATAAAGTTTAAATAATCCAAGACTTAAATTTAGAACATTTCTATTATTTGACTTGATGAAACAAGATTAAATGATATTCCTTTTAACTGTGTCATTACATGGGATTAAGGCTCTTGCTTGACTCCAGTTAATAGGATGGTCTAATAATCTCAATAATTTAGTCCCTTCTATAAAATTTACCGTAGAGGAAGAAAGAAATTGTAATTTGAATTTTCTTGATGTAACTGTCCATAGAATGATTGAAATTTCACCTTTTCAGTCTTTTGAAAATCAACTAACATTGCCTCTTTTGTTCACTACTACTCCAATCACCATCAAAATGTTAAATTCTCTGTTTTTTCTGGGATGTTCCTAAGGGCCTTACGTGTCTGTAGCCCGCAGTTTATTGACGCTGAAATTGAAACTACATATTTATGATATTGCACTGAAACTTAAATACCCAAGGACTTTTGTAGATGTGGCATGGAAAAGAGCTAGAAAAAAATTTTATTCAACTAATGACAAACTTGAATTTAGTAAGCATAACATTCTAAAATTGCCCTATGATGAAAGGTTTTTAGATATTCCTAGAATTTTAAAGCTTTTTAACATAAATGTTGTTTTCAGTAATATTAATGTCAAGAGTTTAGTAATCAAAAATTCTCCTAAAGATCTTCCAGGCTGCATATATGAAATTCCTTGCAAAAAATGTGATAAAGTCTATTAAGGACAGACCGGTAAATCTCTTTCACAACGTCTCAATCAGCATCAATATTCTGTGAGAACTGGGCAAATATCGAATGCATTATTCGTACATATGAGATATTTAGACCATCCTATTAACTGGAGTCAAGCAAGAGCCTTAATCCCATGTAATGACTCAGTTAAAAGGAATATCATTTAATCTTGTTTCATCAATTCAAATAATATTAATGTTCTAAATTTAAGTCTTGGATTACTTAAACTTGATGCTTTCATAATGAAAAAAGTTGTAGATAAATATAAGCAACAAAATTAATATATTCAGCTTTTACATGTTTTGGACTGTATAGATACTTTGTAATTTCGGTTAGGATCAAACCTGTTTAGGTTTGTGACCGTGTGATATCCGACAATCCTGGATTATCTCTTTTAATTTTTACCCTTTTGACAATTAACCATCTGGTATTCTTGATCTTGTTGTGTACCTGAGACCTTTCTCTCCAATTTTATTTCATTAGCTCCTTGGCAATGTCTTAGTAAAGACGAAAGCGCTTGGATTTCTGACTAACACTTAGATATACATCTTGGCAAAAACTACTGTGGCTATAAAATCCCTTCTAAAAATAATTCTCTTCCTGAAAATGTAGGGTGTTCCAAAAACCAGTTGTATGACTGACTATAAGACATTAAACACCTCAAAATAAACTCTCTCTGAACCGTTATGTTTTGACAAAATGAAAACTCAAATATAAAATGTAGGTGTCAAAGTAAATATATATGGTAATACAATATATGGTCCTGAAAAGTGCAATAAAAACACCATAAAATGTGTGTCTATAAAAAAATACCATATTGCATAAGAATCAGGGACTAGGCTATTAATGTGAAAATAACAACTGTACGCAAAATGAAAACCATAAAAAGGCATCTAGCGGTAAGCAGGAATTAGGAAATAGCTATTCCACGTAATAATTGTGACTAGAACTGTTGGTTTAACAAGAAGAGGAATACACAGATTCAATAGTTTAAATCTTATTCAGCATTTGGTAATGTAATGTGCAAGAGCTTGTAAGTACAATTTGGGTCAAGTAATTAATTGAATCAGGTCAGCATCTCTAAATTAAAAAGCTGCATTGATGCAATGAACTGACTAAAGTATTATGTTCAGGGTTTACCTTTCAAGACTAATATTTAAATCATGTAAACAAAACTAATAACTACTGTGATACTTTCATACATTTAACAACAATTAACAAGTTATTTTCTATTTATACTAAATGGATAAGCAATATGTTCAAGGTTTATCTATCAAGGTTTATCTATCAGATGATGTCAGTAGAATTAATGACATCTAATGAACATTTTCTACATAATAACAACGGTATAAGGGTGTACCGTAAGTCCGTTTTCAACTCCTTTGGATATTTGCCATTATTGTCATATAAATTGAACACCTTTTATGCTTCATGACCAAATCATCAAGAGGTGAAGTCCCACTTTTTACTTTAGTATTATAGAAGGTTAAGTATTCAATTGATCAAAAGGCCAAGTATGGCCATATTAGATTCTGCAACATCTTTGCAGACAAAAGTCTTCTGACATCTTACCAATATAAATTATACAATTTAATTCTAACCCAACAGCACCTCAAAAATATTAGACAGTGACTGACTAATAGAATAAGTGGGTAAATGGTACTTGTTTAGGCGAGACAATACATTCAGCAAAAAAACTAATGCATTTCTTTAGCATCATTCATTACTTGCACGATATACTACCAAACAATATTATCACAATTCTTATTATAAGAGGGATTTTAAATATTCAATTTATTATACGTAGTTTTTAAAATATTCTTTAGTGCTTACAAAAATTATCTATTGATTTAGAAATTAACATATAATCCTAATATCTTATTGGGAAAATTAGGTAATCGATAAAATCTATGAGATGAACAACTGCAAAGATTTAAGAAAAAATATAAGACAACAACATGGACAACTTAAACTATTATTGTAAAAAAGTTAAATTTATGCCTTGTAAAACTTAAGCTTATGATCATAAAAACAATTTATATATATCAATTCTATGCAAAAAGAAAAGTAAATAAAAAAAGATAAGGCATCCTTAAGAAAACAACCAACTTCATATTTTCCAAGTTTTCATCACTCATTTTAACAACTTACACGTTATACAAAAAAAGACTTGTGCATTACTACATATATCAAATTTGTAACTCTTTCTACATATACAGTAGAAAACCACTGTGCAGTAATAGCATTTACCCACTTGCACATACAATATGTATGACATAACAAATTTCCTTACCTTCAACTCTTCTTCCATTTCAGATAGTTTGCGTTCCAGAGCCCGTTTTTCACGCTTATCTGCTTCTGCCATGGCAAGGCGGGTGTTGTTCTGAGAGTCAAAATATATTTCTCATAATTCCACATACTGTAACTGTTTTCAATGTATTTACCTTGGCATATCAAACAGAAATCCCATTTTTCTTGTCTTATCCCTATGAATTACCTTAACTTGCTTCTGTATTTATCAATTTTTACCTGCACTTCTAGAATATAAAGTAATTAAACGATGACATCACTTCACAGGACTCAATATACCAGTGTTTGCCAGCACCTCTATAATAGTATGCTGTATAATATAACATTACCAATGACATCACATCACACGACTTCTATGAATAACAGAATGACAATGACAAACCTTTTTATTGTTTGTTTCAATAGCTTCTCTGGCCAACCGCAACTCAGTCTCTGTGCCACGTAGCCGTTCATGAACTCTGAAGTTTTCTTCAAGCTGTTCCTCATAAAGCTGAAAAAATAGTTATAGTTTACAACCCATACAATGATTCTTCTTGATGAATAATAATCCACGAAAAGTTACAGCATCTTTGATCTCAGTAAATTTACATAAATATTTTACAACATATATACTACGTATTCAGAATTTGTTTCTGATTGTAGTTCTTGTGTTTTTGATATCATATGAGCTGTACTTATTTCACAAAATAAAACAAATTTATTTATTAGAAAAAACATGTATAACTTGGTAAAATTTACAATTGTCTTGTAAAAGAGGCCACACAAGGGGTGGTAAATAGTCATTTTCAATTTCTTATAGACATTAGAGAAAATTTTTTGGAATTATTTTCTTACAGCTTGTGCATTTTCATATCTTCCTCTTTCCATTGATGTGTTTTTTCTTAAATTGGCCGAACCCAAAATTTACCTGGCCTAGGGTGTTGCATATTGATTTTTTAGCCCAGCTCTTGTTAAGCATATACTTTGTAAAAGATTAAGGAGTTCTTGCCTACAAACCCCCCCAACAAAAAAACTAGAGCGATTCCTAACATCAATAATACAGTGACTGCCAACACCAGTCATAATATTTCAAAGGTCACCTATGACATGATCACCATTTTTCACTTAAATACCTGTAATATAAAAATTACTGCGAGTTTTTTCTAAATATTCTCCTCTATACATGTCAGGTTTTAACATGAAACAGGTTTTGGATAAACATCAAATTATTGTGTGTATTAACTAGGGGAATCATTTGATAATGATTATCAAATACCCTTTATTTCAACTGGGGATAAAGTTGATTAACTTTCAATTTCATACTAAAATATCCTTGCAAAGTATGTAGATTCTTTACATGAATAGTTTCCAACTCTACTGAAAATCTGTGAATATAAAATTCTACATCACTAAATCAAAATACAGAGATACATAATACTGAAAATCTGGACAATGTTTTTTGGTATTTCATGATGAGCGCAAGGAAAATTCAAGAAAAGAAATGATTATGTTCCATCTATCTACTTCTCCCTGTGAAGGATGATTTAAGGGGGCCAGCCGGCTAATGTCATTCTTTAAGGACAGGACTTTGATATTCATATCACTTAATAAGGTGACTTGGGACATCTCCAAACCGCATATGATTTTCGCCTCTGACCTTCGGTTTTGTGACGCCAGGGCGATTTATCCCGAAAATAACCATTTTTCAAATTCTATCTCCTCCCTTGATATTTAATATTAAGACCTG
>NC_061089.1:33488533-33493533 GCF_015104395.2 Macrobrachium nipponense
AAAGCTAACAAAGTCACCAAAGATAAAATCACTTGACCTTTGTTAGCTCCAACCTCCTATCCAGGCTCTTACCCTTTGGAAGACCGGGCTGCGACTGTAAAACAAAAGAAAAACGAGTAAGGGACGTAGGTAATAATAATAATAACAACAAACCTTTTCTAAAGGTTTTTGCATGCAAAATTCACCCTTTAAATAGCATTAGGTAAGTAATAGCAGTAACAAGTCATGAGCTTCTAAGGAACTGTTAACTAAAAGTTACAAGCAGCGCAGATCAAGTCTTGACAAGAGTCATCTTCCGTTTCTTTCGAAAGAAAAATTGATACAACATTGTATGGCATACATAAGTACACACACATAACACACACACACATAACACACACACACACACACACACACACACACACACATATATATATATATATATATATATATATATATTATATATATATATATATATAATCCAGTCCTGTCAGCTAAACTATTCTTATGATTATCATTGTTCAAAAGACGAAGAAGAAACCTATTCATATGGAACAAGAAGAAGAAGCCCACCACAGGGGCCATCCACATGAAATTCCAGAAGTTTCCAAAGAATCTTATGATGTTCATTCCAAAAAAGCAACAGAAGGTAATAGGAAATACGGAAAGAGGAGATCATCACTTATTAAAAAAAACAGATAAATTTAGCAAATGAAAAATAAATAAATGAAAATAAATCAATTCTTTCTAAAAAAGGAGAACTGTATTAGAGTAGCCATGCATTGCTTCTTCGCGTAAACCTCAGAGTTTCCAGTTTCACAACATCCTCAGTGGGGAGGCTGTTCCTTCCACAGTCCCCCCAACGGTGTGGGGAAAAAAGGACCTGTGATCCCAGAAGTTAGACAGCGAAGCGAGACAATGACTGCGAAAGGCCATCCCATCCGTCGACGGTCTAAGTCATAAATAAGTATTACTATTAGGAACAGAACCCTCCTGCCACCTCGGGCAGGAAGAAGCAAGCATCCACACTAACTAACTCAATAACCGAAACAAACACACAACTCATTGAAATTCAGAAAACAGAGGAAATCAAAAGATTATTCTACACCGACGTTTAAGGTCAGAGCAGCAGGAACGACGCTGCCTTCATGGTCACGTCTTGAATCACTGGCTGAAAGACAGTGACTAGGATGACGACTTTTTGAACTCGGTGTCAAAATTCGAACCGCAGCTCAGGTCAGCTTTTATGGGTGACCTCGTGGACTACAGTTGGTTGGGGGTTCCTCTCCCCGCATGCACTTTCTGCCTGACATACGTGCTCGATCTCAGTCATGGAAGACGGTGATGCCCGCCGTTTGCACGAGTTTTAAACGTGGCTTCTCTAAACCGCTTCAGATAGAAAAATGGGAAACAGCTGTGAGTCTACTGGCGATGTCTTCTCTCCTAAAACATCGAAGAGTCGGAAGAAATATGAATGAGCGTCAACATCTTTCCTTAAACGATAGTGAAAGAAAGAAAAACTGTTCTGGTTTAAATTCCCGATGATGGACACGTTTTGAATCGCGTTCGCCAGTTGTGAATTTGGGAAGGTCTGAATCTCCTTGTCAAAATATTTGTCGGTGGCGCTATTGATTTAGTGGAATTCAGGAAGCCTTTTTGCCACTGAATCTTGGTCAGACATCAGATAAGATTCATTTGCAAGTAACAAAAGGATTATCATGTCCGTGTAAGCATAGAATGAAGACGGAAGACATGGTTTTGATGTAAATTCTAATAAGAGGTCTGCACTTATTTTACGGTAGTTGGCATAGAATATACGTGTATTTAAAATAGAAATTCTAAAACAAAAGACAACGCCACATTTCATAACTAAACTACCTAGAGTTTGTTTTTTCCATTCGAAGACTGACTGAACATTCAGCGTCGCCAATCATTTGAACGGCGCAAGAGGCGGCAGTCTTAGAATAAATCTCGTGCCAGAAAAGATCCCTGTGACTCTTCATTCTGGTAAAAGTCTCATCCTTGACTTTCCTGATTAGATTCCCTGGGAGTCAACGACACTTGACAGAGAACATCTGATTCTTTGCAGGTCTCAAAAAACTAAAAGTGAGGCAGTGAATACAAAGATTTAACTGGGTCTTGGATTTACAACGTTTAAGAATAAAAAAAAAAAGTTTCATTCATTTTTTGGCAATTGTTCGAGTTTTTTTTATGTTGTTGACTGGACCATTCCTTGAAAGTCGACTCCTATCTTGATTGAATGTATGTTTTAAAACATAAAAAAAGGGTTAGTGTGACTCCACATCTATAAAATGGTTGGCCTACTTTTCTGTGGTAAACAAAAACATTTAGCACTTCCAAACAAATGTCTGTTGTCTAGCCTCACTGTAGAGACAGAAGACACTGCATATTGGAGTCACACAGAAACAGCTGCGCTCTAACACAAGGTCATTTATTCCGTATTCTCTGAAGCATTTTCTCCACTCACTTCCATTCCATATCCAGCTCATGTCAAGAAGGTTTTCTTTAGCCAGTTATTATTATTCAGTAAGAACTTTTGTGAACTTGACCTCATTTTTGGTTGTTAGAACTGACATTGCTAAAGGACTTTAAAGAGAATCTCGCTGATATGAGAATCTGCCATTACCAAGCTTTCAGTAATACTAAGGCCTTTGCTTCCAACCATTAACAGGACAACTGAGACAGCAGGGATTAAAGATTTGGCCTTCCTGCACCCAATTAGTAAGAAGAACAATCATTATAAATTTGATCAAGGCTTTCAAAACTTAAGAATGAGAAAGGAGAGAAAGTTTCTCTCAAACTTTCTTCTCTCTCTCTCTCTCTCTCTCTCTCTCTCTCTCTCTCTCTCTCTCTCTCTCTCTCTCTCTCTCTTCTGACATCAGAACAACAATTGAGTTCAAAATCTCAGTTTCAGAAATGATTACAATTTCGTATCAGAAATAGACCGACGTTATTTCTTACAATATTTTTGGAATGATTCATTTTTTCCATCAACTATCTATTCCCTCTTTCTAATATTTTCGTTGCTCAGTTCAACTACATGGAAGAAAAAAGTTGATGGTGAATTTCCTTTGCTTAAGAATAAAAAAGACAGTAATCAAATCCACTGGATTGAGGAAACAGTTTCTCTCTCTCTCTCTCTCTCTCTCTTCTCTCTCTCTCTCTCTCTCTCTCTCTCTCTCTCTTTGTGTAGAGACCATCACAGTATTAAATCTGAGCATAAGATTATTTCACAGACGCTTCATTTTTAACCCGTTTTGAAACAAACGTAAACATCTTTTAAATTTCCAGAGTTTAAAATCGGTTCTTATTCGATTTTTCTGCCTACAGAACTAGAAAAGAAGAGTCCTACACTAAAACTGGCAGACAGACAGACAAAAAATACTACCTGACAGACGCAGGCAGAAGCTAGCAGGGTCGCGAAGACCAGACAGGCTGTCGAAGTTTCCATCGCTGGAGCCACGAAGAAGAAGCAGAGGAAGCAGAAGAAGAATTGCGGCGTGACTCTTCCGGTCTCGGACTCAGAGGGCGCTTCGGCTGAATTGGCTCTCCGGAGAAGGCGAAGAGGTGGAAGAGCAGGAGCAGGAATCACCTTCGACTGACGGCACGCCCTCTCCCCTAGCTTTTGTAGCCCTTCTGCGCTGCAAGGGTTGGCCTTGGCCAGAGTTCAGGCACAATTGTGCCTTTGACGAAAGCACGTGACCGGCCGCTGAACATTTTAGTTCGTGTAGGGGGGCGGGGAGGTGAGGGGTTGTCTGGCATGTGCTGGGGGGTTATAATCACAATTTCGTTTAGCGTTGGCCTTGAAACGATCACCAAATGATCATGTCCTAGACTGGCTTTGTTTTGTTCTTCATGGTGAAGCTGACAGCAAACAGAATTGCAGAATTATTTCTTACTATTTTTAAAGTCTGCTCCGTCAGAATTTCATAGTATTCCATACTAACGCTCTATTGAGCTAAGTATTATTATTATTAATCAGAAGAATGAAGATCTCTATATATATGGAACCTGCCTACTGAGGAAGCCATCGAGTTGAAACTCAAGCTTCCAAAAAATAGTATGGTGTTCATTAGGAAGTAAGAGAAGGTACAGGGAAATACCTTCTCAAATAAGGTAAAAAAAAAATACAGGAAAAACTTATGCTGATGAATACATGGGACACCTTAAAAGTAAAAAAAATGAGGTACTTTCTTGAGCTGCTAAAATATCCCAATAAGCAACGTCCACAAAAATAATTGAAATACTTATCATTCTCTCTAACTTCTTGAGAATGTTAAGGTCAAGGAATTGACAAGGTGAAACAAAAACGGTACCGAATCAGTTTCAGTCGATTTCAGCAAAACCTTCGATATATAATATTTCACTCCAATAAATCACTACACCAGGATACCAGCCCTAAATTACTCGAAAATAAATTTGTCCTGCATTTCAAAAGGATCCCGTGACTCATCTTCATGAAACGATGTTTTCCACTACAAAAAGAAGTTTAATATTTGAGAAAATTTATTGAACTTTGCGATACAATTCATTCAGCTGATACCAGAGACTTCTCCCTCCCATACATCCCCCATAGAACAACGATGTCCTTGGAATGTTTTTTTTTTTTTTTTTTTTTTTTTTTTTTTTACCATCCTCGAGAAAAGGATGACTTTGTAGGAAACATTGACTGGAGACTTTTATTATTATCATGTATATGTATATATATGTGTATATATATGCATATATAAATATATATATATATATATATATATATATATATATATATATATTTATATATATATATATATATATATATATATATATATATATATATCTATATATATATATATATATATATATATATATATATAGATATCTATATATATATATATATTTTATATCGAATATATATATATATATATATATTTATATATATATACATACATATATATATATATTATATATATATGATTATATATATATATATAGAATTATACTTATATAATTTTTTTATGTTT
>NC_061089.1:33498533-33514735 GCF_015104395.2 Macrobrachium nipponense
TCTCTCTCTCTCTCTCCCTTGTTTATTAATGGGCTGCTGAAATTAGACGAATACTTTCAATGACAATTTTCATTAACCCTGAAGTTATTCAGTTTATCTGAAACTACTATGGTTCTAGAAAGGGTGTAAAATAGCCTTTCCATTTAGAACTTTTTAAGAAAATGCGGGGAAATATCGGAAAATAAGGACCACTATCTATAAAAAGAAAACGACCCGGAGAAAGGGAGACACCTACTACAATGAGGCATAGAATATTTGGTCATGAACGTGTTAAAGGACTCCCTTATTCTACCTGACTGATTCGACTTCAGTCATTAACAACCCTCGGAGGTGAAGATGGATGAGAAATGTGTTATAAAAATTGAAAATATCTTTCCCCAACTCCTTGCACATCAAAATGCGTGTGCTTGTGCCTGCAAGCATCAGTCAAATCAAAATTATCCGTCCTTTCTACTTCAACATCACTTTGACGTGCGTCAAGAGCACCTTTCCCATCAGACTGGCTGAACTGAACCAGGACCCAAGATTACAATAACAAAATGACAAGAAGCGCACTGTGTTTGAGATTAATAAAACGCACCTATGAAAATAACCTTGCTCCCAAGAACAATCATTTCAATGTTTTGTATTAGAGTGTATCAGGGTTCTTCCGGTTCTTGTTCAAAGGTTTATAAAAGAGCATTTATGGCAATGACAAAACAATGAAGGAAACACAGAAGTGGCAGACAGGTAGTGAGGTTTAATCATATCATGCAGAGGAGCGTCCTGATATTCAGCCAGGTGACAGCTGCTGCTTTTTTATGAATCGATTCCGACAATGAGTAAAGAGTAAAATTCATTTTTATTTTAGACTGCAATCAGTGAGAAGTTAACACTCCAGTGGAATGTCAAAAAGAAATCAGCGAGGAATGTCCTCATTTTCAGTGCTGGTTTTACAAGCTTTTTAAATATCATTCACAGAAGAGCTTCAGGGAATCAGTGAAATCTGCTGATTGTTCACAAAGGTCTTGAAAAACCGAATTGACAAACGAGGAGAACAGGTGCTCAGAGCTGTAGGAGTTCACGTCTGGAATTGCGATTATCTGAACAAGGACATCTTAGACAGCTGAGAAAAATGAAGAATTATTATCATTATTTATTATTAAGAAGATGAAACCTCTTCGAATGTAAGAAGCCCATAGGAACCCTGCACCGCGTTTTAGCCTCCTGAAGTCACCCAATGTCGGCTCAAAGTTAATTGTCCGAAACACCTGTGATATCAGTCAAGGTTTTGCTTTTTGTCTGAAGAACACGTTGCTGATTGGGGTTTTACAAATACTCCCTTGGTAACTTTAGCATTCCAGGGGGGTTAACAACAAGTGTGGACGTTTAAAAGGCGCAATAAAGACTCTTTTTTTTTTCATTGCTTTCAATCGATGAATTCGTTCATTTTAACTCCCAGATATTATAAATAATAAAGGTTCACAGGGATATATATATTATGTGGTTGAATGAACCAATGCAAGTATTTTGTACCAATTCTTATTATTATTATTATTATTATATTATTATTATTATTATTATTATTATTATTATTATTATTATTATTCTGTTAAAGGGAATGGCAAAATTAAGAGAGTTGAGTTGATTTTAAATATTGTCTTTTCTATTTTTCTTAAAATATGTAAAGAATTTGCCCGAAAGAGGGTCTTTTGTTACCAAAAATATTATTATTATTAGTTACTCCGAAAAGATGAAACCTATTCGAATGGAACAAGCTCCAGGGAAAAATGACTTGTAATTGAAGCTTCCAAAGAATATCAAGGTGTTCATGAAGAAGTAGCAAGAGGAGGTAAAGGGAAATGCCGAAAAAAGAGATCTCACTTATTAAAAAAGGAAAAAAAAATTAATAAATAAATAGATATTGCAGAGGAGGTGTGAGGGAGGGCATTTGATTTAACTCTGCTTGAAATAGAAATAGACTTCGAAAGGGGGGAATTAGATCAAAGGAAGAAGTGGGCTGATGAGGGTTGTTCTGCGTTTTAGCCTCCTGACGTCGTCCAATTTCGGCTCAAGGTTAATTGTCCGCAACACCTGTGATAATATCAGGGTTTAGCTCTTTGTTTGCAGAACCCGTGGCGGATTTGGGGTAAATCACCCCCTTGGGGTAACTTAACATTCCAGGGGGGTGACAACAAGTGTGGAAGTTGAATGGCGCAATAAGGACTCTTTTCCTTTGCTCTTCAATCGATGAATTTGTTCAATTCAACTCTGAATAAATAATGTAAAGGTTCACAGGGATATATATGGCATAATGCAAGTACTTTATACTAAATATTATTATTATTATCATTATTATTATTATTATTATTATTATTATTATTATTATTATTATTATTATTATTGGAGAAAGGGGCGTCAAAATAGAAGTGGTCATCACAACTACTTCAGGGAGAGAACAAAAAACTTGATGTGTAATAAGTCTGACCCTGACGATGAGGGATCTTCCACCTAACACTGACGACCCTTCCAGTAACTCCAGAGTTCAAAGACCGTTCAAAAGTTCCGTACTGGCGTGAAAATGAAGCTCTCTCTCTCTCTCTCTCTCTCTCTCTCTTACTCATTTCCTATATATCTTGCTGACTTCCATCACTGAGACAAAATTAAGATTTAGGAGGAATTTCAAAGATCATGAACTTCTGTGAAGCCGAATGAAGAGGCCGACGGTGTGGAAGTTGTCTCATAGGGGGTTCTTTCACCATCAAGTAGTAGCCATATATGAATGTATCGGTGAGGAGAGCTGTCTTGTTTTCCTCGGGAGCCTTCCTTCCCTTGCTACGGGGAATAATACTAATGGCCTCATATTAGGAAATGAAAATACACACACATACATACATACATACATACGAATAGATGTATAAATATTATTTCTCGAAAAATTTCATTGTGGTACGGTAAAACAAACACAGAGAGAGAGAGAGAGAGAGAGAGAGAGAGAGAGAGAGAGAGAGAGAGAGAGAGAGAGAGAGCGATAGTGTGCACGTAGGCTGAAGGTCAGGGGATCGCGGGAATGTATACATTTGCGAGCAAGCAAGTAACTCCTCTCTCGTGATCGAAATTTTGACGCATAATCTGTCGTTTCAAAGTTGCTCGTAAAGAAAATCCCGACAGGAATGATTGGCAGGGGGAGGAGTAAGAGGAGGAGTAAGAGGAGGAGGAGGGGGAGGAGGAGAAGGAGCCAGAGAAATGATTTCTCGCACGAGAATTGAGCCTCAAATTCGATTCGGGCAATTTCTCTCGAAGCGACAGTAACACAGATTTGGTGCGCATTCACTTTGCATTCTTTTCAAAAGTCAAAAGTCATCTTATTCGTAGGGGGGATAGTGACGTCAGTGTATCTCACGCGGTGAACTGTAGGCATTACTGAAGGCTCATAGCAGCAACTCTCCGTGCCCTACCAGCAACCTCTTTTATTCCTTTTATTGTACCTCCTTTCATATTATCTCTCTTTCCACTCTCTCCCATCAATTGTTTCATAGTGCAACTGCTTTGAGGTTTTCGCCCTTTTAACACCTTTCAAACCTTTTACTCCCAGCTTCCCTCTCAGTACCGAATGACCTCACAGGCTCCAGCCATTGGCTTTGGCCTAAATTTTATATTCCATTCCATTCAATTTATGGTGACAAGTGTTAAGCAAAAACCAGCAGCTCATAACGAATACACTTGACTTTGGAATAACTTCCGAGGTAGAGTGAATTTGATGTCATCCACTTCTACATTTCTCTAATTCCCGATCATGGAATCAGTCAGTCAGTCTTCACTGCTTCTTCGAAACATCGATCATTTGAAGGCAGCAAAACGAGGTCACAATTATGGACAAAGGAAGATGACAGCGCATAACAGATGACTTCGAATTGAGATTCACAATAATAAAAACCACTAGGTTAACGTCAGACATCGACAGAGAGAGAGAGAGAGAGAGAGAGAGAGAGAGCAACACAGTTCAACACAATTTCAACCTTTAATCAAGTGATGGAAACTTTTCAAATTAGGGATTAACATCATGAATCGTTTGTGGAATGGAATATAAGGTTTAGGCCAAAGGCCAAGCACTGGGAACCATGAGGTCATTCAGCGCTGGAAAGAAAAATTGGCAATAAAAGGTCTGGACGGCGTAACAGGAAGAAAACCTTGAGACAGTTGCACTGTGAAGCAATTGTTAGGAGAGGGTGGAAAGTAAGATGGAAGAGAGAATGAAAGGGGGTTGCAGCTAAGGGCCAGAGGGGACGCTGCAAAGAACCTTAATGAACACCTACAGTGCACCATATAAGATACACTGACGGCACTACCACGCCGCGGGGTAAAAATAGTGATTAACATCAGGAATGGCTGCTCTGTTGTGACTCAGACTTGGGTGTTGTGTTGTCTCCTGATTGGAGGAGGAGGAGGAGGAGGAGGAGGAGGTTTGGTATGAATTCAGGAAGCGAAAACAGCGACGCACAAAGTCATGTGAAAGCTCATGTATGATTCACGGAGGACGCTTCAGAGAAACGCTCTAACGTCGAGGTCACTACTCGACGAGCGGCGCCAATATCTAATTATTCAGTTCCAATAAATGCGGGAATTTTCCAGACAGCAGCAGCAGCCGTGAAGGGCCTGCTGCTGTTTAAGAGGCCATTCATCACTCGTGCGCAAAACAGGAGGCGATTTTGCCGACACCTGAGCTTCGTCTTCGTCGTCATCCGGTTTCCAGGTGCTCCTCCTCCTTACAGCCCGAGTGGGTCGTATGTCGATAGATATACTATGCATGATCAACTCACATCTAACATTATACGTGGATGCATACATACATACAATTCTGACTCACACCGGGATCCAACCCAGGTCTTTCAATTGAAAGGCAAGAAGGGCTCCACCAACGAAACCTTTCAATTGAAACACCTGTGTTTGATCTCAGTATGAGTCAGAAACTTAATGCCTGTTCCGCATGTGATTGTGTGTTGATTATATATATCTATATATATATATATATATATATATATATATATATATATATCATATATATATATGCTAAACAATCACAGCAGATGCACGTGATTTCAGTATACCACAGGAACTGGCCTCGCTATTTAAATCCCAGAATATTTGATGGGGACCAAATTTTTAGGGGAATCCACAGTTCCATATAAGGAACGATAGCAATCGTTTCTATGTACCATTATATTCTTTCCTCGTTTTAGTGTTGCTCCGTTCATATTCTCTCTCTGCCATCTGACTTTCCGTAACCCTCTCGTGGCATCTGTTTCGCATTGCAAATGCTCTGACGCCTGTCAAGCCTTCGTACTCTCAAGTTCCTTTTCAGCGCTGAATAATCTCATCGACTATCGACTCTCTGATCCTGGAGCTAGAATGGGAATATGAGAGCGAGGCCTGATGGCA
This sequence comes from Macrobrachium nipponense, assembly GCF_015104395.2. Lineage (NCBI taxonomy): Eukaryota > Metazoa > Arthropoda > Malacostraca > Decapoda > Palaemonidae > Macrobrachium > Macrobrachium nipponense. Next base: position 33,503,952 of record NC_061089.1, read on the forward strand.
AGCGCTATGACCTACGAGGTCATTCAGCGCTGCAAGGAACACTGACATAGAGGCGTTTTGAAAGGCGTCACGGGAGGACAACTTCCTCAAAGTAGTTGTATTATGAAGAAAGTATTGGCAGAGCGTTATGGATAGCAGGATGGAAGACAGAGAATAGGGATGGAGATACAGTAAAATGAATGAATGGGGTTGCAGCAGGGGCCGAAGGGAGGCCGCAGTGGACTTAACGTTAATGCCTACAGCGCACCACGTGAGGTGATGAATGCGCAGGGTTTAGTTACGAGTAACTCAAAAAGAAAAATAGAGTACTTAGAAGAACTAACCCAAAATGAAAAGAAAAGATATAATGAATATAAGTGAAACCTGGTATTCCCAAGAGCTGGGAATGATGATCAAATAAAAGGGTTCCAAACTTATAGATCAGATAGAAAAAATAGGAAAATCAAGGGGGAACCGCAATATATGGGAAAGACAAAAAAGGAAAAATATATGAGAAATAATAGTAACTCAGAATGTGAACTAATAGCGGTAGAATTTGAATCTGAAAAATTGATGAACATAGTAATATATAGACCTCCTAATACTAAAGAGTTTGACTTAATAATTGAAAAATTGGATGATATATGTAGAAATCACAAGGACTGGACTATTCTCCTATCTGGTGACTTCAACTTTCCTTTCGTAGAATGGAAAGAACGAATAGGAGATTGTGGTTGTACTTATACATATAAAAAAGAGAGTAATAGTAGTGCAGAAGATAAGAGGCAATTTGAAAAGCTATTAGATATGCTACTAGAATACACATTCAAACAATAAATCACCTGCCAACAAGAAAGGAAAATAACTTTATACCTAGTATTTGTGAACGAGATGAATTATGTTAAAGAATAATAGGTTTATAATGGCGAGTATTTCAGACCATAATGTCATAGAATTAACAGTTCATTCCAAGCAAGTGAAAATAGAGATAAGCAAGAAATGAAAAAGTGGGAAGGATATGGAAAATACAACTTCTACAGTAAAAATATAAAATGGTCAGAAATTAATGAAGAATTAAACAAAGATTGGGATAACATTTTCGTAAGTGATGACATAAGGGTAAATACGGAGATATTATATAAAATATTGGAGATAATAGTGGAAAAAATATATACCGAAGAAGAAAAGTAAACATCATTCATGCATACCAAGAGACAGAAGGATCTTGTTCCAGAAAATCAGAAAGTGGAAAAAAGGTCTTGCAAAAGAAAAAAAATGCATGGAAAGTTATAGAACTAAAAAGTAAGATAGAAAATGCAGAACAAAAGATTATACAATCAAAAGAAAATGAAAAAACGGGACTGTTGGAAGAAAAAACCCTATTAAATATCAAGCAAAACCCCAAACTATTATACTCATATGCGAAGAAGATGAATAAAAAGAAGAATAGAAATAGGCCCTCTGAGAATTGAAGGGAGATTAACGAATGAAAAAAAGGTAAATTTGCAACATACTGGCAGAACGATATAAGAGAGAATTCACCCCTAGAATAGATAATGAAGATAATGATATAGAAGTAAGGGATGAAATAGTGAATATTTAGCTGACATAGATATTAATGAAGCTGATATTGTGCAGGCTATTAATGAAATTAAAAAATGGAGCTGCTGCAGGGCCTGATGGAATTCCTGCTATTTTGTTAAAGAAAGTAGTTCATTCTATCGCAAAGCCACTTGCAATATTATTAAGACAAAGTGTAGATACAGGCAAGAATATATGATGATCACAAATTAGCATATATTACCCCTACTTTCAAAAGTGGATCAAGACTAGAGGCAAGTAATTATAGGCCTGTGAGTCTAACATCACATATTATGAAAGTGTATGAAAGGGTAATGAAGAAAAATATTATGAACATTTAATAAAAAATAATTTGTTTAATAAAGGACAACATGGTCGTTCCCGTACCCGGAAAAAGTACACAAACCCAACTGTTTAGTCCCACCGTGAAAACATATTCAAAAATATGAAAAGCGGAAATGAAACAGATGTGGTTTATTTAGACTTTGCAAAAGCTTTTGATAAAGTAGACCATAATATATTAGCGAAGAAAATTAGAAAACACAATATCGCGGATAAAGTAGGAAGATGGTTAAAAGAATTTTTACACAACAGAAAACAGATAGTTATTGCAAACGACGAGAAATCGGATGAAGCCAAGGTAATATCCGGTGTGCCGCAAGGTACGGTGTTAGCTGCAATACTGTTTGTTATTATGATTGAAGACATAGACAATATGTTAAGGATTCGGTAGTGAGTAGTTTCGCAGATGACACAAGAATAAGTAGAGAAATTACTTGTGATGAAGATAGGAACGCTCTACAAAGAGACCTTAACAAAGTATATGATTGGGCAGAGGTAAATAGGATGGTATTTAACTCTGATAAATTTGAATCAATAAATTATGGAGACAGAGAAAGAAAGCTATATGCATATAAGGGACCTAATAATGAGACCATCACAAATAAGGAAGCAGTTACGTTGACCTTGGTGTGATGATGAATAGGAACATGTTATGCAATGATCAAATAGCAACTCTGTTGGCAAAATGTAAGCAAAATGGGAATGTTGTTACGGTACTTTCAAAAAATTAAACAGAAAGCTGAACACATGATTATGCTTTATAAAAACATATGTTCGTAGTCCACTTGAAATATTGCAATATGATATGGTACCCACACTATCAAAAGGATATTGCACAAATAGAGAGTGTACAAAGGTCCTTTACAGCTAGAATAGAAGAAGTTAAGGACCTAGACTACTGGGAAAGACTACAATTCTTAAAATTATATAGTCTAGAAAGGAGAAGAGAACGCTACATGTAATTCAGGCATGGAAACAGATAGAAGGAATAGCAGAAAATATCATGGAACTAAAAATATCAGAAAAAAGAGCAAGCAGAGTAGATTAATAGTGCCCAAAACTATACCAGGAAAAATAAGGAAAGCACACATGGACATTAATCCACTACGCACCAGCATCGATAATGCAGGCGTCTATTCAATGCGTTGCCAGCTCATCTGAGGAATATATCAGGAGTGAGCGTAGATGTGTTTAAGAATAAGCTCGACAAATATCTAAACTGCATCCCAGACCATCCAAGATTGGAAGATGCAAAATATACCGGAAGATGTACTAGCAACTCTCTGGTAGACATTAGAGGTGCTCACACTGAGGGACCTGGGGCAACCCGAACAAGATGTAAGGTCTGTAAGGTAAGGTAAGGTCTCTAACAGGTTGCTTAGGTTAGACCATATCGTCTGTGTAGGAATTACATTCTGTACAGGACCTCCACCGGGGTGTCTGTATTTTTCCTTCATTCCTGTCGAGGGGGCCGGATGGCAAAGGGTTGTAGTTTTTATCTCATTGATACTAATCTTTAACAATAACTGGGATATGATGATGGGTTTTTAAAGGGAAATTTGAATTACTGACAATTTTTATAAAATATAGATTACACGCAATATCATTTTGTAACAAAGGTATATTTAACATTGTACTTATAATTTTTTTACTTTATCTTCCTGCATTTATGATTATATAAGTATATACTATGTAAATAATGCAGAGAATAATTTTTGTTATATTTTCAATATAAAAGATAAAAGTAAAATTTTTGTTCGTCAAACCTTGCTCGGAAGGATGCGGGGGCGGGTGGGGAAGGTTGGCTATTGGGAAAACAAGGGAGGACAGATATCGTTATCATGACGGTAGCTTCCATGTCATATAATAAACGCAATGTATATACATATATATATATATATATATATATATATATATATATATATATATATATATATATATATTCTTAAAATAACAGATAAAAGCAGAGTCGAGTCCAATCGGCTAGCAGAAACTCGAGCCCAAATTCAAAGTTAAAAGGACAGATGGCGTATTTCTCCTTGCTTTTCAACACCGTCGTATTGGAAGGTTAATGGCAAAAATATTGCAACTTTGCAAGCATTCATCATTCAAAGTTCAATAAACGTAAATTTATCCTGTAAGAAGGAAAGACTATCTTGCTCCCTGTATCTATAATATAGTTCCTGAGGCTCTGAAGAACATTCCTGCTCTGACGAATTTCAAGTTGATTGCAACAACACTCGTATTGCTCCCCATTATTAGCATATTGCACACTGCACTTCCGTGTGAAACAATGTAGTGACCGTGGAAATTTTTTGTCCTTTACAAGGGCCTTCTCAAAAAGTCATTCTGGAAATAAAATTCTTGCATTGCCTGTTCACGATTTTCTTTTTGCCATTAAATGATTCGGTCATTGTTTATAGTCTCGATTGAGTTTTATACAAGTGAAACTATAAACTGTAATTGTCAAGTGTTTATAGGAAGTTATCATGTGTTCACATGGCAGGTGTTTATAGGAAGTTGAGACAACGTAGACCCAACGAAAGCAGTTTTGTGGCCGGATATAGCGCGGAAAACTGCAGAATCTGTGGTACTAAAGGTCGAGCTTTTTTTGGGGGAAAGGGGGGAAGTGGGCCTCCAGCCATACTGTCCAGTTTTTGTGGGAGGGGAGGGGGGGACTTCTACGATCTGAGTGGGGCACTACGAGGCATCAAAGGACCCAAATTGCACCAGCCCCAAATCGAGGGGTATAAAAAGGGGCTGTTTTGGAGTCTGATACCCCTCTGCCAGCTGCCCCTTCGCAAGATTGGGTGAGTGAACCCATTATATTTTTATTTTGTTATTATTGTTATGGATTTTTTTAATGCTTTTCCGTCCGTTAATGAATAATAATATATGGAAATACCACTCAAGTAGGACACTGCCATTTTGGCATTTCATTTTGGACCCACCAACCCCTCGCTCTCCCCCCCCCCCCCCCCCCTCCCCCCCCCCTGAAAATCCTGATTTTTACAGTGTGGTCCCCAAATGTGTGTGTGTGTAAATATACGAGGGGCGTAGAAGGTTGAAACCAAAAGTTGTGACGTGAAGGATTTGTAAGTCTCTCTCTCTCTCTCTCTCTCTCTCTCTCTCTCTCTCTCTCGTCTTGTATAACAGTTCTCTCCACCAATTCCCCCAACACTGCCTCCACCGCGGGAACTCCATAAACTTACCAAGATTTACTTTTCATTTGCATTTCCTAAATTGAATGATTAATTATTTTATTATTATTATTATTATTATTATTATTATTATTATTATTATTATTTTTATTATATATTCAGCTTCATTATAATAGCATCAACACTTCCTCCAACACCTCCACCACCTCCTCCAACACTTCCTCCACCATCTCACTCAAATACTTCCTCCCACACCTCTCCACAACACTTTCTTACCACCTTCTCCAACACCTCTCCCAACACCTCCTCCACCACCTCCAACTGTCTCCAACACTTCCTCCACCACCTCCACCTCTCGCCAGCACTTTCTCCACCATCTCACTCCAACACTCCACCACCTCCCTGCAACACTTTCCACCACCCCTCTCCAACACTCTCCACCACCTCCTCCTCCAACACTTCCTCCAACATTTCCGATTCACACGTAGCTACATTTGAACTAGTGTTTTTAAATCGTGTTTGCATCCTTCCTGAAGGTTGACTGCTCTCGCAGAAGGAGGTTATTCCAGGCCGGATTCAGATTGATACTTTGATGACCTTCAATGCAAGATCTTGCAGCTCGAAACCTCTGGCGACTGAGCTGATCGTGGACTGGTATTTGTGGCGGCTCCCTTCTTCACCTATCGTCGTCGTAGTTTCAGTTTTATCCTCATTCCGTATTGTCTGTCTGTCTGTCTTCAGAGATGCCCGGCTGATAGAAGCTCCTAGTTCGCGCCTTCATTTTAAAGATGGTGGGATATTTATGGCTCGTAGTGTCCTTTTTTATTTAATGCAGCGAATAAGGAATCGGAATTATCACCAGGATGGAGAACAACGCGTAAGCTTCATGGGGGAGGGTTGGGGGGCAAGAGTTCCATAGCCTCCGTACCACAGGCACTCCAGCTAAGAGAGAGAGATTATCTAATAGAACTTGGCAACAACTATCTAGCTGATTTTTTACGAGCTTTTCGCTGCCAAAATTGGTATGATGAAATCATCTGTATCTGGAGAGAGAGAGAGAGAGGAGATCTGGGCGTCATTCCGCGTCAGTGTATCGCCCCATTCCTCTGCTGTTCACTTTTATAATTAAATTTCTAAGATGGAAACCTGGTTGAAATGCCACACCTTACGGCCGGATGTGCAAGGACATACAGAGGCAGTCAATTTCAAGGTAGTCAATTTCTTCAATTTTTAGGCCTCTTGTTTCTCGAGTATTCGACATGGGGTCCATTATCAGAACCCTGCTGCAACACTACAGAGTTGCTTTAGCTGCTATTTATCGCATTAAAACTCTCTCTCTCTCTCTCTCTCTCTCTCTCTCTCTCTCTCTCTGATGTAGCTTGGTCGTTAAGGAAGTTGCTGGCGGCATTTTATTTTGCTTCTGTGCTTCGTAGTTGCAATCTCTCTCTCTCTCTCTCTCTCTCTCTCTCTCTCTCTCTCTCTCTCTCTCTCTCTCTCTCTGATATTCAGGTTGATTTCAATGACAACGCTGTATATTGCTTCTGCGGCTTACGAAACATTCATTAGATTCAACAGTGGCTTGAGTCCTTATTTTTACATTAACCATTTTTTAAAAATGTTTTTGTTGTAGCTATGAACACACTCAACTTAAAAGGACTTCAGTTAAAGAAAGCCAAATGGAGCTAACAATTTAGGTTGGTTCCCCATGAAATTGAGTGTTTTCTAATTCAAGTTGGTCAGTTTTCTTCCTTTACAATCAATGTGTTACGAAGTATGTTATCTTCCTGGATGTTTATTTTCCGATTACAATCCTAGAAAGGAAAAATGTATATGACAAAAAGGGGGGATGTATATGTAGCTGTCTAAATATTACAGCATTGGCCGTTACTTACGTATAATCAGTTAGAAAGTGACTTAAAATATAAAATGCGTTTTTATATATTGCATACGTTTATCACAATGATGTGATTTTTTTTTATCAGACAAATTTGCTCTTGCCAATGTCATGCAGACTTTCAGTCGGGCTTTGAGGCTGGATTCAAGAATTTTTTTTTTTTATTATTTTTGTTTATATTATTTCGCTGGGACTCGGTATATATATGTGTCCATTTATTATTTGAAATTGTACCGTCTCAATTATAATTACATCTGGAACCATTACATTACAATTACCTAACAACACATTCAATGACAATCAGGGTTGCAGTGCCAAAAGAAAAAAAAGCGGTGGAAATTGCATGCATTGGCTTTTTAAAGTGATTCAGATCATCGCAGCGTTCAAAGTTTATCTGTCCAAAGCATTGGTAGGAGCAGGTCTTTTGGAGACAAAAGGCTGTATCCTGGATCCCTGGTGGGTGGGGAGTTTATTGTCTTGACGTATCGTAAAAGTCTGCATTATTTTGTTTAGTTCTGGACGCAGTGTTAAGGAATAATATCATATATTCCTTCGTGACAAATTGAAAAGTGATACAACTTTATTCATTTCAAGATTTGGAAATGCTCTTGTGATGTATTCGTGGCCTTTACTATGAGTCGTGAAGTTTCGATGTGAAATGTTTTGTGGAGCGGGTTAGACATAATCACCAGTTCAGATCCAGTGAATTCTAACCTGAAAACGAAATACGCGAAGCTTCGACAAATGCGGGTCAATTCAGTCAGGAAATGTAAAGATTAATACCCTGAAATGAGTCTTTCGCAGAGAGTGATGTTCCATTTCAAGATTTTTTTGTATAGGTTATCTACAAGTGATCATTCTATCGACTTTTGTGGGAATTTGGACAATTTTTTTTTTTTTTTTTTTTTTTTTTTTTTTTTCCTCGATTCCAAAGGCTGCTCATGCACGAAGGTTTTGTTAGGTTTTCGGACATTGGAGCTTTTGTTAATAACTCGACTGAGACGTGATCATTTGATGATAATATTGAACCATTACAGCTTCTCACAGAGCCACCTGCTTTGCGTTTTATTAAAAATATGTATACTATGTACTGAACCAATCTTTCTATACAGCTTCTCACGGAGCCACCTGCCTTTGCGTTTTATTATAAAATATATACTATGTGCAGTCTCAATGAGTTCATTTTCTTGTACAGAAAGCCCACGAAGGCTCGTTATTAACAATAAATACCTTTATTATGTAATAAACCGACCGTACATTAACTTCCGTGCTTGACCAACGAGAAAACTTTGTTGCCGATTGCAATAGGCCTATTCATTTCTACAGATCTTGGTGGTGTATTTGTACATCTGTTGCTTTTCGAATAAAAGCCGGGTGTGCTGATTTTAGGGAGGTTCGAGTGTTCTTTATCCGGTTTTAGAAAGATTTTGTTTTTAGCAGGTTTCGAAAATGTTTAGCTGGACGAATTCCATCGCATAGTAACCTGCCTGGGCTCTGTTTCTGTAGTGACCGTATTTCTATAGCTTTCTTCGATCTTATTTCCATTGAAGGTGTCATTCCACTTCGATCAAAGAGAGCTTGTTGTCGTGTGGTTATGCGGAGTCCTTTATGAGTTGTCAGACTAGGGTGTGTGTGTGTGTGTATGTATGCGCGCGTGTGTGGCGGGCTAACTAACGCGAAAAGGGACATTTTTTTTTTTTTTTTTTTTTAATCATTAAAGTTTATTTACAATAATGGCAATTTTCATTTACACAATAATTATTTACAGTATATTGTTATGTAGGACTTCTTTCATAAATTCATCTGTCACAATTGATTTGAGTTGTCACCATAAATTGATTTTAGGAGCCATCTGAAATAATTTACTTTAGCTTTAAGGAAACTTAAGGTTTCTATTTCATTAAAGTTTTTAACTCTACTTTTCCATAAAGAGAGTTACATATCAATAAGATTGCTGTGCTTTTGTCTTTTTTTTTTTTTTTTTTTACATAGTCAAAGTCAAACATTAAAAGTTTTAGCCAATGTCTGTTCATAATAGAGCACATTAATGTAAGTTTATTTTTGAACCACCTAAATACATTATACACCTTACTGCAAAACTAAAAAATATGCATTGTATGTTCTGGTTCATTACAAAAATCACAATTTCCGTCTTTCCTTGGTTTCAATAATGCAAGTCTCATATTTGTAGGCAACACCTCATGTACATATTTATATAAAAATTCCCTTTCCTTTACATCTATTATTGAGTAGTTAATGTTCTAACATATCCTTTCCCAACGCAACAAAGGATAATTACTTTCAACAATGGCAGGAACTTTAACAAATAAGACACTACAAAAAATTATACTACTTATATTTGGAAAATTTGGATGTTTACAAACTAGTCTTATACTTTTTATTTCCCTGGAATAGAACATTAGAGGAACAAAGAATTCATCAACACATGGATCTGTTTTAATCAAATAACTCGGAGGAACAAAGGATACATCAACACATGGATCTGTTTTAATTAAATAACCCAATCTGATTTACACATTCATAGCCCTTCCAAATAAGTCTTCTTTAAGATTTGTGGCTGTAAGTATGGCAGCAGCTTTATGATAAACACTATGTTCAAGCCACCTTCATATTTGGGTAAAACAAAGTTGCTCTACGTATTGGCTGATATTTCCCCTTCCATAAATACCTGAATATAATAGCATTTATTTTCTGTGCATACGTTTTATTAAGTGGCAATGAGTGAGACTTTTGATAACAGCAGTGAATTTACTATGACAGCTTTTTAAAAAATTGTAAGGTATATATCTGATAACATGTTTATACCCGTTTCTGTTTGACAGTAAAGAATTCCCAATTTTTAGTTCATTCTCTGTTCTTTAACCACCATTGGTATTTCTGTTTTTGACAGTAAAGAATTCCCAAAATTTTTAGTTTTTTTTTTTTTTCATCCTCTGTTCTTAACCATGGTATTAGCCACTCCTGTTTGTCCACCCTATTCCCCCCCCTGTGACACTACTTTTATCTCTGTTCAATTTGGCACCTGTTGCTTTTTCAAAATCACTTATTACACTACAGACTTCTACCACTGAATGATCGGTCGCAACAAAAACTGATGTGTCATCAGCAAATCCTTGGATGCACACTTCTAATTTATTTATTTAATTTTCAAATATAGAGGCTCCTGCCCATTGATTACAAAAATAAACCACTTCTACAATTTTTTATAAGAAATTCTTAACCCACTCTACGTACAAGTTTGGTATTCCTAATTTACACATAATTTTGAACAAAAAACTGTGGTGAACTGCATCAAAGGCCTTTGCCAAATCCAGTTTTACAACATCTCCATTTAGTTTTTCATTTACATAATGAATTATATCACGGATGTTATTATTACAGTTGGCAATGGTTTTCTCTTTGACATTGCAGTATTGTTCTTCAGATATTATTTTAGGAATAACATTTTTAAGCCTGTTTCCTAATATCTTAGCTCTGACATTGAGGTGCCTTTGGATTAATTTTGGGGGTCTTTTGTTCAGAGATCGGGATGATTTCTGGGAATCTCCCAACTTTTTTTTTCAGTGGGGGAGAGAATTGGTGGAGTCTCATCATTTGTTGATGAGTCCTTTCCCATACATGAAGGTTTTACAATCAACATTCAAAAGTAAAGTAGGTCTCCAGTCACTTAATGTTTGACCCTTGATCCCCTTACTAAGTAGTTTTATCAAACCAGTGTTTTGTGGTGAAGTCAGACGTTTACGTTCAAGAACTTTCTTAACAACCAATAATAACTCATCTTTTATAATAGACCGAAATTCCTTATA
>NC_061089.1:33515235-33550235 GCF_015104395.2 Macrobrachium nipponense
CGCTTGAATTGATTGTACTCTGATCTTCTGCCCAAAGTGTTATATATGTAACCGTCTAAAGATGTACGTCTACAGGTCACTTTTATTTCCAGTAGCACTCGGCGCGCGCGCGCGTTTTTTTTTTTAAATTCGGGTCTTACTTGCTTTTGACTTTGGAAAAAAGGATTATTGATAGGCACCATTTTCTTGATTTTACAGAACGAAATAATATTGATAGGCTCCGTGTTTAATTATGCACAGAGGAAATATTTACATATCTTAGTTTTCATATTACTTAGATTTTGAACTCATAAATCACTTTAGATTTTGACTTCATCAATCTGCCGTCCTTCGGTTTTCTATGGTTTAGCCGAATGGGAATGGTTTTGATTTATTATTATTATTATTTTTATTTTTATTTTTATTTTTTGTGAGGGGCGTTTCGCCTTTTGTTTTCGTACTCTCAGAACAGCTGGCGATGTAACTATAGTGTGTGTGTTTTTGAAGCTTTGGAAGCTTACCCAGGGAGTCTTCATAAACTTCTCACAGCTTTTCTTAACGTTGCGTCATTTTGAACATCCGGAGGCAGTATTTACTTGCCAAGTCCCGTTGTGTGCGTGTGCGTACGTGTACGTAAAGTGTAGGAAAGCAAACAAACGTATTTAGCACGAAATCCTCTCTCTCTCTCACACACATTTCCGTAAGGGTGCAGTCCCGTCAGTGTACCTTAAGCAGTGCACTGTAGGCATTACTTAAAGTTCATTCAATCGGCCCTTAGCTGCGGCCCCTTTCATTCCTTTTACTGTACCTCCGTTCCTATTCTCTTTCTTCTCTCTTACTTTCCACCTTCTCTTAACAATTGTTTGATTGTGCAGCTGCGATGCTTCCTTCGGTTTCTCTCTCTCTCTCTCTCTCTCTCTCTCTCTCTCTCTCTCTCTCTCTCTCTCTCTCTCCAGAATATCAGTTTCGACTTCTATCTCTATCGAAAACGCTATTCGACTACAGTCAGTTCATGAATATGCTGCTAGTAGCATTATCATTGAATCACTTATTGACTTACGACCAGGTGATGCAATTTCGTAGCATTTAGTGCGATTGCGGAATTAACAGCGAATGCTGATTACTATTAATTTCCGAGTGCGTTCATATTCATATTGTGATTTGATCAGACGAAAGATGTGGGGGGGGGGGGGGGGGGGGAAGGGGGGGGGGGGGGGGGGGGGGGGGGGGGGGGGGTGGGGGGGGGGGAAGAAGGGATGGTTCGCGTCGTCCTTGTCCGGTTGAATAATTCGTATTTTTTCTCCTGCTTGCCTTGAAGGAAATTGAGTTAAGCTCTTGTGTGATTATGAACTTGAACCTGTACAAAGGTTTGTTTTAGGAGTTGCGTATTACTTGATAATTTCATTGCTTTATACGGTTCCTCGCGTCGCTTTTCTTCACACACATGATCAAGGGTCACCTGTGTCCAAGTGCATTTCTATTTTTTACTCAAAACAGGTTTTTATTTAAAATGTCATAATTTTAGGCATGCCATGTGATGCAGGCAACATGTGCTCGCTAATGCATCGGTAGTTATTTTTTTTAATTTGACCGTATTTATTTACTTGAGCCTCTTGTGTATTCTAGTAATTGTCCACAACTATTAATATTGGAGAAAGTGATTCCATTCAGTTGTAAACTGATTGTATTGTGTTGCATTTAATATTTGTTTTGTTGTTGTGGAACTGAAGTAGATTCGTCGTTTGCTGCTGTTTGTTATTGCTACGTTTCAACATGTTTTCATAATACTGAAAATAATCAATTTTCTTGGATAAATATTCTCAAACCAGGTGTGAGCGCTGTTGGCATATATTTGTAAACGCTTTGGAATGTCATTTTTTCTGCACTGAATGTTTTATGGTGTTTTTGGTTTTTCTTTTTCTTTTGGGAGGGGGGGAGGAGGGGTTGTCTAGGTGGCAGTCAGTGTGTCGACCTTCCCCCTATCCTCACTCCAGTCTCAATCAGTCCCACGTGTTGGTGGATGTTCGATGAATGGGAGAAGTGAGGCTCCACCCCTCTTTAGTGCCTTTGAATGGACTGCATGACTTCCCTCTTCCCTCGCGCTCCTCTCCCCTTTCTCTCTTCTTTCCCCATCCCACCCCTTTCCCTTTAAACACCCCCCCCCCCCCACACCCCCCACCCCACCCTTCCCCCCCCCTCCTCAACCATCACGTGTCTCTTGAGTGTTACCTACACTGTGGCGATGCAGTAGCAGCAGCAGCAGCAGCAGCAGTAACGGTGTTTATACTTCTCACTCGAAGGGGTATGCCGTCAGTGCACCTCACGCGGTGCACTGTAGGTATTACTTGAGGTCCGTTGCAGCGTCCCTTCGGCTCCTAACTGCAACCCCTTTCATTCCTTTTACTGTACCCTCATTCATATTCTTGCTCTTCCACCTTGCTACCCACCCTTTTTCTAACAAATGTTTCGTAGTGCAACTGCTTTGAGGTTTTCCTCCTGTTAGTCCTTTGAATCCTCCTCTACTCTCAATTTCCGCTTCAGCGCTGAATGACTTCACAGGTCCCAGCGCTTGGCCTTTGGCGCAAATTCTTTATTCTATATTTTATTCTATTCTATTCACTTTGTAGGTCTCTGCGAGTATCAAGTTGATGTTATTGTTAAGTTTTGGCAACTTCTCTTAAAGGGTGAACGCCGACTTTCGTGGTCATTTCTTTTATAAGTCTGTCTAATAATTTGGTTGAAAGGTTCGGCCCTGCATACCTCACCTCATTCGTGGCCCATCGTGTGATTTGCCAAAGGTAGTTGCTGAGATGTCACAGTTAGTGATTCCTACGAAGCTTTTTTGCTCTAAGGTTATTTTTTTTCCAGCTTGATAAACCTTATCAGCTCGTGAACTTTTGCTTCATGTTGTAAGGGGGTCTTCTATGAACAGATGCTGATTCGTTTTTCGTTGCTGTGCAATTATTTTTAGCATTGAGCTTGACAGTTTTAGTATTCTAACTGCGAATTCTCACTTGCGACGTAGTATTTCATTGAAGTATTTGGTAATGTGTCCTAAATGTTAATGTTAATATATATATCCGTATGTACCTTGTATCAGTTGCTTAGTTGCTGTTTTATATTTAGGGTTCTGCATTATTATTGTTATTATTATTGTTGTTGTTGTTGTTATTATTATTATTATTATTGTTATTATTATTATTGTTGTTGTTGTTGTTATTATTATTATTATTATATTAGTTGTTAATTTTGTGTAGTTTTTAGGTATGGTTTCCTGGACAATTGAAATAAAAAAAAGGGGGAGGGGTGTTGGCGTTGGGGGAAGACGATTAATTTGAAAACTAAGCGGGCGAGTTGAGTCCGAGGTTGACCTTTGTCTCCTCCTCCTCCTCCTCCTCATACATACATCATCGCCATTGTGGATGTCGCCGTCATCCTCCTCCTCGCGCGATGATTCAGCATCGTATGTTTTTTTTTTTTTTTTTTAGGAGAAAAAGCTTTCCACCCCCTGACAACACACGTATTAAAATTGGTTTCATTTGCGTCCCTTACGCGTGCACGAAGTCTGCTCGCCATCCGTAATTGCTACGGAAATGTGTTGTTAGTGTCATTTTTATTTCTTTTTTTTTCAGTAATTTTCCACGTGGTCGATTTATTAGCCTTGGTACAAACGGCTTTGTCCTTACTGTTCATTGTGTCAATATTTATTGTACTTAGTGTGTGTGTGTTTTTTTTTTGTGTTTTAATTCCATTGAGATGAGAATGTCCACAATTGTGGTTTGACTGGAGCCCCCCCCCCCCCTCCCCACCCACCCACACAAATAGCTTCTCATCTCTTTTTCCTTTTTATCGCTCTTTCAAAATTGCCGTTTTCAGTATGTGCTACAAGTGGTTTTGAAAGTTTAGTCAGATTAAGTTTGCTGGTTTTAATATTTTTGTCAGTTTCCTCGTAGTTTGAAAGTTCAGAAATCACAGTATCATATAAATTGTAATGTCTGCTCTCATTCCAGCGTTATCAAAATTTTTATGCTTGTTGAAATGTGCAGGTACCCTAGCTTTGTTGAAATCAAAATGGTTCTGACGTGAAATAGAAAGAGCTCTGTGACTTCATGAGATGGATAATGTAATATAAAAGCGTGAGGCTAAATTAATCTTATGCGTAAGTTACGCCGAACAAGTTAGAGAGCGTCTCAAATAGCAGTATGATATATTGAAATGTTGCGTTGTGTGCTCATGCCCTTTGAAATCACCATATTTTGAAGCAAGAACAGGTGGCCCGTTTGTCGAGTGAGTTGCGTGGGAGTAGATAATGCGCGGCTGTGTTCGGTCATTTCTTTTGATTTCGTGCAGTGGCATTGATTCGAGCATCTCGCTCTCATGGATGGTCTTCGATTACAGGAAAATCTGTCTTCATTTTCATGGGAATTTGGTAGTTGTGTTTGTTCTTGGGGTTTGTTGTTGTCGGTCATAGGGGTTGTTTGTTATAGCCTAACAATTTGCTCTGGGTTGTTTGTTTTAGCCTAACAATTTGCTTTTTAAGTAGTTTGATGTCTTCTTCAGACATCATTTTGCAGCTTATTTTTGCCTCAGTTTTATGGATGAATAGTTCTGCCTAGTATTACTGCTTCTGATGTGTGCATATAACGGTCGATCAGCAGCATCGAATAGATGTTATTGTCCATCTTCTTAACAGTTGCCTTTGGCCATCCTACCTTATGTAATTTTTACAGCTTGAGATTGTACTTCATAACTTTCATGTTACTTTTTTTTTTTTACCTATTTATATGCGGAGTCAGCCAGGCTTTCTCACTACGGGGATGACTTAACACTATCCAGGTTGATGTTAAGGTCGACCTTAGCATTGCTGCCATATTTTACAATTACTCTGCATGATTTGGGAAAAAACTCTTCAAGATGAATTGTGAATAAAGAATTAATAATAAAAATTAAATTTGTTTAAAATATACCACCAGGTAGATGTTTAACCACATCTTTCCATAATTCTCTCTCTCTCTCTCTCTCTCTCGCCCAACAGTGTTTCTTTGTCTGTTTGTTGGGCGAGTGTCGTCGAGTGACGTGAAAAGGAAAGCACGATGCTTTTGCTTGTCTTACTTCCTGCTTGGAGGTGTAGGTGGCAAGTGTGGATTTGAATGACATATGGTAGCTACCTTGTGGAACAGTTTAACCTTGGTCCTGTTATCCCGTGTTGCGTTATTATTTTAGGCTGTGGCGCCTTCTTTATTAACGAAGCGCCTTCTCGTCTCATTCGGTTCCCCCTTTTTAATATTTCTGCTGTACGCTCCGAATTTCTCTCTCTCTCTCTCCTCTCTCTCTCTCTCTCTTTCTCTCTCTATTTGGTGTGAATGTTTACCTAGGGGGCCTTCCGAATATCATCCTTATGACTTCATCAGGGAATATAGAGGGCGTGGGAGTTATAGGAGAGAGAGAGAGAGAGAGATAGAGAGGAATATCACGTGCGATCGCTCTTAAGATCCATTGATCAAGAGAGGCATAACAGTGACTGTTTTGTGCGCCGAATAATAATCAGGCTGTGAACGCTGGTGCCCCCTGCCCCCCCCCCTCGCACCTCCCCCCCCCACACATTCTTATTGAAACTTGGCCACTGGGATGAGTTCACCTGCATATTGTTATTTATTTTTTTTCCATCGTGGAGTTCAACGCATATTAGATATCGAAGCAGGTTTCAATCTGTCGATTGAAAGAGGTTATTTTCAAGGTCAGTATGCTTACTCGTAATCTTTTGGACTGTTTGCACTTGTGAGGGGATATATATATATTGTGTATATATATTATATATATATATATATATTATATATATATATATATAATATATATATAATGTATGAATGAATTAATAAATATAATACACTTAACATTCAGTGTAAGAGAGCTATATTGTAAGGGGTTAGACGTTTCTCGTAGTAAAGCCCAGCGTAGACACCGGAAGTTAGAGGTGCGAAATTGAGGGTCTTCTTCGGTCTTCTCGATGATGTGCTGTCATTGCTCTTTCGGGAGAGGTGTGGATAGAGTGTCCTCCTCCTCCTCCTCCTGCTCCTCCTTTTCCATCCCTCCCTCTCCCTCCCTCACCCCCTTCACATCATTGAAGTGAAGTGTATGTTTTCTATGATTTCACTTTTTATATGTTTACATGAATCAGTGATCCTCTTTATTTTTCGAATTGTCGTAGTAGTTTGTCACTTTTATTTTTTCAATAATGGCAAAGTTTTGTGTGTAGCATCATTCCATACATAACAGGGTTTGCATCAGTTATTTACACAAGTCTGAACAGTCAGATAATCCATAAAAATGGTAATGATGTTTTGAAGAACGGGAAACTATTTGATATTAATCAAATTTCGTATTGAAATTGGTCGAAAACTTCCGAGCATCAGTATTCATGTTGTGAAGAACAGGAAACTGTTCAATATAAACCAAATTTCATATTGAAAATCTTCGAAAACTTCCTTCTTGTACGTTATAAATGAGTTAGTGATATAATTTCAATTATACAAATATATGCACAAAAAATACCAATCCTCGTATGTCACAGCTAAGATTATGAAGCAGAAGCAAGGTTTCAGTTACTGCATTGTACACTTGATCCCATACCAGTGGTTTTGAAACGTAATGGCCTTTGTGGATTGCTCGCTTGCTTGTCAGATGTCCAGCTTAAGATGAACTTGTATGATCTCCGACCGGCTATTTATAGCTGTGGCTTACGTAACCCAGGAAGCTGTTGGGTTTGTGGGGATGCGGGGGTGGGGAATACTGTCTATGGGATAAACGGAGGAGCCCCCGTGCCTTCAAGTGCCACGTGGGTGTTTTTTTGGTACGTTTAAGCGAATTGGTGGTGTTGGCACGGGGCCCTATCCCTTCTCCTTTTTTTCCCGGATATATAGAGGCACCGTAGGATGTTTCTAGCCGACATGGTGAGCTGACGTCACACCAAGCCCTTTTCCTCATTTCCACCAGTGCATTAGTATTGCGTCGTTCATAACGTCCACTCGTGTGTTCATTTATAGTTATTTCATTGACTCTCCCATTCATTTTTTTGGGCTAAGCTTTCATTTCCCTGCGTTCACTGATTCTTTCGTTTATGGTCATCCATATTTTTCGTTCACCGAGTCATGCATTTACATTCATTCTCTTCCCTCGTTCACTGATTCTTTCATTTATTCTCCTTATTCGTCATTATGTAATATGCATCCCATTGACTTTTCATTCATTGTGTAAGTATTTCCCTCGTTCACATTTATTCTGTAAAAAGATTCTCCTTTTCATTCTCCCAGCCTTTCGTATTTTGTTAATTCTGCTTTCATTCATTCAGTTATAGTCAGTCATTTCCCCCCATTCACTCGTACTTTGGTTGTTTCAGTCGTTCATTCATTCTTCTTGCTTCCAGTCGATCATGTCTGCCATTCATTCTTTCATTCTTGATTTTTTAAAATCAGTGTCACGTTTTGTTTTAAATATTTTGATTGTTACAAAACGTCTCCTTCGATTTGCGACGTTATTCAGTTGTTGTATGTAATTTTTTTTCCTTTTCTGAATCACGAGACATGTTTTATTGATCCGTGTGCTCACCGCATGACCACGTGTTTGTTTTTTCATCCCCTTTAGCGTACAAACATCCGTCGCCGATGGCGGCCATTAAGAGAGACCATCCGTCACCATCTGCTTCTGTCACGTTTCCGTGTCTGCCCTTTCATCGCAGTTTTTAGGATCTTCTTCTTCTTCACGTACTCCCAAACTCTCTCTCTCTCTCTCTCTCTCTCTCTCTCTCTCTCTCTCTCTCTCTCAGCGCCTCAGTGGCGTGATCGGTATAGTCTTGGCCTGCCACCTCGGTGGCCGCGTTTTCAATTCTCAGGCATTCCACTGAGGGGTAAAAGATGTGTATTTCTGGTGATAGAAGTTCACTCTCGACGTGGTTCGGAAGTCAAGTAAAGCCGTTGGTCCTTCCGTTGCTGAATAACCACTGGTTCCATGCAACGTTAAAACACCAAACAAACAAACAAAAATCTCTCTCTCTCTCTCTCTCTCTCTCTCTCTCTCTCTCTCTCTCTCTCTCTCTCTCTCTCTCTCTCAGATCGATCGAACGGCTCATTGAGTATTATCCAAACCAGCCCAAGGCATATCAGGTGCCGCGCAAGGAACTGTTCTCGGTCCCGTTCACTTTGTTGTAATGAATTTGCAGAGCTCATTTATACGTTTCGTTTTGGAAAACTGTGGGAATCATCAGCTCCGACGACTTCTAAGGGTCTACTCGTAGCGATAATCGTAGTCAGTTGTCGTAAACTGCATGCATAAGTACTGTAGTAGATTCGCATCAACCGTACATCTGATGTGTAGGCCTGTCACTTACGACGCTCCTGATTGGCTGTTGATAAGCCAGCCACAGGGCTTGGAAACTCTGTCTCTCTCGAGAGTTCACGTAGGTAGGATGTATGTTCCACCTCTCCTGATGGATACTTTTGAAAGTCGTATCCTTCAGGAGAGGTGGAACATACATCCTGCGTATGTAAACTCTCTCGAGAGAGACTGAGTTTCCAGCCCTGTGATTGGCTTATCAACAGCCAATCAGGAGCGTCGTAAGGGACTGGCCTAAACATCAGATGCACGGTTGATGTGAATCTACTATAGGAACCAGGATGCTGCTGTAACGCACCATAAAGTGTGAAATAAAGTAATATAAATCTGCTGAATCAAAGAGTGCTTGTTTCTTTTCAAATGTACCACTAACTCGCCCAGAACCGAAAACCTTTGCCCTTCAGCTCCACTACAGTCGTAGATGTCAGGTCCTCTGTAGTACGACAACTTACTTGTTCCTCGTTGGACGAGTGGGTTGCATGCTCGCATGCCGTTTCGGTAGTGGCGAGATCGATTCCCCGCTCTGCCAACGAGGAATCGGAAGAATTTATTTCTGGTGGTTAGATATTCATTTCACGATATAATGTGTGTTGGATCCCACAATAAGCAGTAGGTTCTCGTTGCTGAGTAACCAATTGTTTCCTAGCAACGTAAAAAAAAAATTGAATCTTTCGGGCCAGCCTCAGGAGAGCTGTCACTCAGCTCAGTGGTGGTCGGTTAAACTAAGGTATACTTAACTTTTTTAACCTCAACTTTTTATCATAACCCAGGCGAAACGGCTTGCACGTCGTCCAGTCTCCACCTGTAAAGCCATGATATTGTTTATTTCATTGTATCTCGGCTATTGCAAATAAGCCCTTACACAACTCCAAGCATAAGCTACATAAGTTCTTGGATATCCTGCCCGATGAGCCAGAGAAGCAATACAACCGGTCACATTCATCGACCCTAATACAGGTTTTAATTTTAACTCGACCGAACACTTTTGTCCAACCATGAAGTCAAATCCAACGCGTTTGCAGTCATTAGTTGCAGTTCTTTTAAGTCGTGGAGAAGGCCTTGACGAGGTAATCCCCTTATTCTGGGTGTTCGTTTGTGTTTGTATGTGGTAGGGGCGGGGTTGGGGGGGGACGGAGGTAGAACCATAGGAGGTTACCGCTCTCAGCCATGTGGACGTAATGAGAATGCCAAGTCTATTCGTGACCTTGCTTAACTTTGAAACGGTGATACTAAGGTTTACCGTTTCAAGTTTAACTATTTTCAAACGTGCATTTTCTCTTATTATTTTCTCAACCATATTTATAATTATTTTTTTTCCTCTCTCTCTCTCTCTCTCTCTCTCTCTCTCTCTCTCTCTCTCTCTCTCTCTCTCTCTCTCCAAGTCCGTAACAGTGCCCAGTCTTCATGAGTTCGGTAGCTCGTAATTGGAGCTCTTCAAGTCCTAGTTTTTCCAATGTTGATGCTATTCACAACACGTAACGTGCCGGAAACAGTCCATTGCAGAGAAGTTGATTCTCTCTCTCTCTCTCTCTCTCTCTCTCTCTCTCTCTCTCTCCTCTCTCTCTCGTGCATCTTTTGTTTTTTCGTAAACTTTTGATCATAGTTTGAGAATTCTGTTACACTTAATTTTCTTGACTTTCTCCTTTAGTGTCTTTGTCATACAACATCGCTATGCCTTTACCATATTATCTCTTATCTCCCTGTTTATCTTTATGACATTCCTTTTCGGTCGTTATTTATCTTTTTTAGTATTTTTCTTTTTTCTCTGACCCGCCATTTAGAGATTTGTATTTTTTCGTGTATCCAAATCCCAGATGGTGACTTCCCCTTAACGCAATGCATTCGTTAATTTTTAGTTACTGCGTTTCCTTTTTGGTTTTTCCCATTGCTTCTTCTGGATTATCTTCTCTCTCCCACCCACACTGATACCTTTGCGCTGGTGACCGTATAAATAAACTTAGCCGTCTCACGTCTCCGGTGGCCAATCCCATTAGGGCACTGATAACGGATATCATCACCCCTCCTTTTATTATTTTTCTTCCACTTCCTCCTCCACTGACATCAGTTTTGCCTCTCCCTCATTTATTAGTTTTCCTCCTCTTCCACCTCCACCTGCATCAGTTTTCTCTCTCTCTCTCTCTCTCTCTCTCTCTCTCTCTCTCTCTCTAACATATAACCCACCCTGAAAACTCCGAGGCGTGAGGGCGTATCGTGGCCAGGTCAACAAGAGCCATGTGGTAGGAAACTCTTGAGGGTGTCGATAACGCCGTATTTTTAGATTTATAATTCAAGGAAACGTGACGTCTGCTATATTGGAGTCTTGGCCTGACGGTAAATATCAGTGTGTTAATGAATATGACGGATTTGCTATTAAAATTTCAACAGTGTGCTTTTTATGGACCAATTTTGTTAATTGTTTATATTTTTCTCGTTATGCATGTGATTATGGAAAAACTGCCTTTCTCTCTCCGGTTCCGAAACTTGTGTTCCCCGTAGTCATTGCTCAAGGTCCCTTTGGCCTCTAGCTGCAGCTCCTTACATTCTTTTTACTATACCTACGTTCACGTTCTCTTTTTTCTATTTTAATTTCTACCCTCTCGTAACAATTGTTTCAACATTATTTTCAACGCTGAATCACCTCTTGGGTCCCACTGCTTGACCTTTGCCTCAAATTTTACATTTCTGTTCCGGAATAGAAATGAATAATGGCGGCCGTAAGGAAATACGATTTATACCTTCGTCAGTGAAGGGAATGTGTCCAGATATTTGCCTGGGCGTAATGAATTTCGCCCCCCCCCCCCCCCCCCCCTCGACCGAGTATGAAGTTCCCTGTGTTTGAAGCCGGAGGAACCATGGGTGATTAATCTCCCCTGTTGGAGTTGTTGAGTGTTCGACCCCGAATCGATCGACGTGACTGATGGACAGTGCTCGGCTGTCGAAGGCTGATTCGCAAGTGTTATCTTGGAATGAATTGAAGGGTCTATAGCCCTGTTTGTCTTGGATGAACTTTCTATTAGTTGAAGTAGCTGAAGTTCTGAGTTCCCCTTCTTTCTCTCACCGCGCAGTTCTTTCCTTCGTTTGGCTTGTGGATTCCGCGTAGCCTTGGGTTTCTGTCCTTAATACCGTCCTTTTAATCCATCCATCCTTCCTTTCATCCTAGATGATTAATTCAAGATTTTTATTATTTTTAATTTTAATTTTTTTTGTACCACCATCGTAAGGAAAGTACCGTACCACATTACAACAGTGTTACAGTTAAGTGTTGCACTTCAATCAAGTTAATTTGTAGGTTCGAGAAAGTGTTGTAAGGTGACGTGATAGAGAGACTTTTCTAAGATATTAAATTACCAGGTTGTCAATATTCACGGATGATTTTAAGAAACTCATTTTTTTTTGATTCGAATATATTCTCTTGTGACAAACGCAAACGTGATTTATTTATATACGATCAGTTTTTGCTTGGAATTAGTTTTATGATATTACTGATGACTTAAACGAGATACGTTTTGAAACTTGTATCGTATTGCTGTTTATATATATATATATATATATATATATATATATATATATATATATATATCTTATATTATATATATATTATATATATATATATATATATATATAATGATTCATTTTATTTTACACTGTCTCTTTGTGCGTGATTAAAAACACTCCAACAGTGGTCTTAATGTCATTGGAAAGGACGTGTTATTTACTTAGTGTGGAGCGGATATCCTATTTCCTGTGCGGTTTCAAATACAGTATGCACTCCTCGTCAGTGGGACCCCACCCCACCTTGAGAGAGTTGTGTGGAAAGACATGTTATGAGAATTGCTATATGCTAGATTTGCATGTGATGTCATTTTGTAAATTTGTAAAATTCTTCAACTAACAGATTTGGTCGAGATCCTGTTCTTTAGTATTTGGTAATGTTTCACTGCATGTTGAGTGTGTCTTGATTATTGTTTATCTATCTATCTATATATATATATATATATCATATATATATTATATCATATATATATGTGTGTGTGTGTGTGTGTGTGTGTGTGTATATATATACATGACTTCATTAAATAAGCGAATACCACAGGAAAATGATAGTAAAGACGAAAGCGCTTGGATTTCCGACTATCATTTTCCTATGGTATTCGCTTATTTAATGAAGTCACGTGCATCTACTGTGGTTTTTTTTGCGCATATATATATATATTCTATATATAGTATGATGTATGTATATGTATGTATGTATGTATGTATGTATGTATGTATGTATGTATGTATGTATGTATGTATATATATATATATATATATATATATATATAATATATATAATTATATACGTGTTTCATGGAAGCCTAACGGTGTCGGATTCTTGAAATAGAGTTTCATGACATTAAAGATGATCGTTAACGGAACCGGTTTTGATACCTGTATGGAATTTCTATTTTATGAATTATTTGTATACATACATCACATATATATATATATATGTATGTATATATATATATATATATATATATATATATATATATAATGAATCAACTTGTGCAAACACACTCCTGTGCCCAAATACCTGTTACTGAGGTGTTTTGAATTTTTTTATCGAGTTGCTTTACTCTTTCAAGATGTTGTTATCCTTAAATTCTATAGAGTACTCTTAGTTGGTCATACGTTGTCAGTGTATAAAAGGTTTATCAGAGAATTGTTTAGTTGGCGCATAACGTACAACCAGCCTTGCATAATATCTTCCGCTGTGATTCTGATTTAATTTATATATAGATTTTTGGCATTATGCCAAGCACTGGGGCAACCAAGGCCATTCAGCGCTGAGACGGAAATTGACAGTAAAAAGGTGTGAAAGGTGTTGCAGGAGGAAAACCTCAAAGCAGTTGCACTATGAAACGATTGTTAGGAGAGGGTGGATAGTGAGATGGAAGAAATTGAATATGAACGGAGGTACAGTAAAAAAATGAAAGTAGTTGCAGCTAGGGGCCGAAGGGACGTTGCAAAGAACCTTAAGTAATGCCTACATTACATCGAATGAGGTGCACTAACGGCATTACCATCCTGTGGGGCCTTCCACTGTGATCACTGGCCCCGTTTAAATAGGGCATCTGTGTCTGTCGCGTGTTGACACACTTCTTGTGGGTAGCGTACCCGGAAAATTTGTTACGTAACTAACGGGATACCACGATATCCACTTAAAAATAATTTGGTTCGTGGGGGGGAAGTCTTTTCTCTTAACTGGTACGTGTTTTGACCTAAGGGGGACAGGAATAGATTTCAGCTCGGTAGCACCTGCTGCTGCCGTGGCAATTTTAGTTTTCGTTTCTTCCCAGATTTGTTGGATGTTTATATGAATTTGAAAAGCTTTAGGAATTGTTTTAGGCAATTTCTGTGTCAATAAAGGTCATTTGCGATGTTTCTCGGGCTCCTCTTATTTTCCAGCCTAATTTATACTTTCTGGTGACCGTTTAATCATAGAAATCGCGACGGCATTCTCCAGGGAGTAGCTGCTCTGTGGCGATGGTAACACTAAAACATTGTCAGAGAGTTTAGTTCTAGAAAGATATATATAAGAAAACCTGTTGGTAAAAGTAGCCGGGAAGGAAGAAGGTTGGTTGGTTAGGGCGGGAATGGGGGGAAGGTGCTCTCTGCTTAGTACTTGTGCACCCATCGCTGTCGGACTACCCCCCCCCCCCCCATTTACTTGTCTTGACAACAATCCGCCTTCCCCCCCACCCTCTCCGTAGTCTTATTTCCATATTTAATGCTTCATGTTTTCTTGTTCCTTTAAGTGCTACAAGGATTCGTTCACTCTCAGCATCGTAATTCTGATTTGACTTCAGTTTAATTAATTGGTCCGTAATGAAGGATGCTCAATAACAGTAAAAATTGAAGATTTTGGTTTTCAGTTTTAGTCTTAGACATATCGTTGGGCGAAGTTTAAAAAGAAATTACTTTTGGGAAGATAGAGACCTTTTATTTCTAAGAAAAGAAAAGAAAAAATACAAAATAGTCTGTGGATATCGATTTAGTATAAGGTCTGGGAAGAACTATGACATACCCAGCCTACGATGGGCCTGTGGCAAAATCGCAAGAGCCGTTATTTTGATTTCATGACAAAAGCCTTAATTGGGCCTATGGCAAAATGACCAAACCATGGTTTAGACAAAAAACCCTCTTTGGGGTATTATGTAAAAAATTTTATAAAACAGTAAGATCTAATAATCCCTAGAATTGAAAAAATAATCTTGGTGACATGATTCTTGAAATGGAAAAACAAACCCACAGTTATGCATAGATAACATATTTAAACAATACATCTCTCTAGAGAGCTTTCTGGAATAGTACGTGTACCCTTACATAACTAGTTTCGTGTCTCCAATCCGCAGAATGCAGGTAGAAGCATTATCAGAGGATAGAACAATCGTCGCACATACTCTGTGAAAGACAACACTTGACGTATCCGTCGTGTAACAGGTGCTCTTAATTAATTCGTCATTTGGTGTTAAACTGCGGTCGGTTGATGTGTCGCGCTTGAAACCGCAGCGTGACCGTCAAAATAAGAATGACTTCGCGGCTTTTTCGTGGTATCGTTCAAAAGTTTCATTCGCCAGAAATGTCCCAGACTTAACTTCCTTTCAATTGTATTACTCTCGACGTGGTTCAGAAGTCACGTAAAGCCGCTGGTCCCGTTGCTGAATAACCACAGGTTCCATGCAACGTAAAAACACCACCCGAACAAACAAACAAACTTTCAATTGTATTTTTCTCTCTTCTAATTTGGTGTGTATAAAATACAAATCTTACAGTGAATGTTTTAAATTGTATGAAGAAAATCTATCACAATTTACATTATCTAAAAAGTTTTCTTTCCGATTTTCTGGGCTAGGGCACACCACATTAGAAGAATGGAAGATATATATATATATAATTAATTTAAATTTTATATATAATAATAATAAAATTATAAATTATATATATATTATATATAATATCTATTATGTAAACTATCTATATATATATAAATTATATATATATATATATATCTATCTATATAGTATATCATATACTTATCTCTATATATATATGTTTGTGTGTATATACATATATATATATATATAATATATATATATATAATGTTATATATGTAGATATATAAAAATATACATACATACATACATACATACATACAGTATATGAGGTTGTAGTCCACAGGGGAAAAGAAAAGCTGAAACAGCTCTCGATAAGGGCCAGTGGAGACAGAAACTGTTGAGCTAAAAGGAATTTCAGCTTTTCTTTTTCCCATGTGGACTACAAACCCATATATCTATCTTCGTGAAAAAGGAAGACTAAAACCTCATATATATATATATGTATATATATATATATATATTATATATATATATATATATATATATATATATATATAAAGTATGCGTGCATGAAGTTTTTTCTTGACCAAGCTTAATAAAAATTGCCAGGAATGACTCAGCCTCTTATCTTTGGGTCCTACGTCATTAGTTTTATAGCAAATGTGTCTGTTTACTTTGTACTTTTTGTGACTAACTATTTCACAGCGTATCTCGTGAATTTTAATGCTGCTATTGTCTGCCGTATAACCAGCTACTGCAGTTCGATCTGTGGTCATGTCACTGTCAGGCCTGTTATGTTTGATTATTAAGTATATACAGTGTTTGCCCAAGCGTCCCCCCCCCCCCTCCCTCCCATTATATCGATACGATTTGTGTGTAGGATTGAGAGGGAATTTTATATTAGCAAAGGGGTTTGGGCCGGTACTGTTGAGGGAGGGGGGGTAGGTGGGGCTCTGAATTTTATTTTACTTTTTAATTGCCCTTGCTATGGGTCGCTGATTGGTTATTGACGTTTTGGCCCGAAATGAGTGGCACATGTGTCGTCTGCTGTTTTCTTGAGTTAAATGTGTAGACTGGTAACTCGGTCACTTTGTCAGTGATTGTACAAAGTAGATTAAATTCCGTTCACATTTTCCCTTTGTTCGTATTGTGACTCCATGAAAGTGGTCTTTGTCTCGGGAGGATATAGCGAGTAATGGAAAGCTCCTTCAAGGATCCTCTTCAGACCGCGTATTTAACCAACGCCATCTTCAATTCAAGATGGCGTTGATTTAACACGCGTGTGGATTTAGCTTTTGATTCCTTAATTCCGGCATTAGTATGCGTGTCCTGTCCGTTTCCCTGCCGCGGGAAGGCTTGGACGTGATAATTGGAATTCTGGGGGTTATTTGGAACTGTAAACAAAGTTCATCTCATTTGTCTCGTGGAATGTCTTTTGTCATTGACTCTCCCTGCTTTGATCGAGGATGTGACTCTTGGTTGCTTTGTTTTCATTATTTTATAATAATTTTATTCTTTGTTTTCTGGTGTGACATTGGTTTTTGGGAGTGACTTGTGAAACTAGGTTTTATTCTCACATGCCATTCTTCTCTGTTCTGTGCTCTGTGTTGTTATTCATGCAGAGGTGCGTGTAATTCCTAGACATGTATATTTATTATTATTTTACAATAATAGAGAATATATTGTATGTATATATTTCATCTTCATTGTACTTTGGTTTTGTAGTTATGGACAAGAATTGAAATATACATACTGTTTTTCCCTATTGTCCCACATACGTACATACACACACCATACTGTAATTTCCCCAGAGCATTAGTTCAGTAGACAAGAGTTGAATTTCCCACCTGGAAGTTGACGCTGTTTGGAAGCCGCACTCGTGAATATTCTCTCGAGTGTAATTACTCGGGCTAATGTAGTTTTTGCATTTCCAGGCGATGCAAAATAGTTAACTTGGCTGCAAATTATGATAATGATGATTTTCGTTCCACTTGGTGGTGGCTCTGTGGCGACTCTTGCAATTGCACATTTAAGTACTGTAGTCTGCTGCTGCTGCTGCACCGTACTGTTGCACCTTTACGGTGATAAAAAAAAAAGTGAAAGTATATCTTGAGTTTTATCCAGACCACTGAGCTGATTAACAGCTCTCCGCTAGGGCTGGCCCGAAGGATTAGATATTTTTACGTGGCTAGAACCAATTGGTTACCTAAGCAACGGGACCTACAGCTTATTGTGGGATCCGAACCACACTAAATCGAGAAATTAACTTCTATCACCAGAAATAAATTTCTCTGATCCCGCGTTGACCGAGCTGGGAATCGAACCTGGGACCGCCGGTTGGCAGCCCAGCTCGAAAACCACTCGTCCAGCGTGGAACTTCTTTACGGTGATAATGATGATGAGAATTTGTAAGAAGAGGTAGTGAGATAATGACTGTAGTACGTTCTTCTATTTTCTGTTAATATTAATAGTATTGTAATGCATTTTGCTAGTACGGCTTAGAATATGTGGGCACAATTATAATTAACACATACTTATGATATTTATCTTTATATATATTGTGTGTGTAAGTTTATTTACTTATTTATTTACGGTGTATGGCGATAGAAGAACGGTCTTGTTTGTGTGTCGGCAAATTTATATATATATATATATATATATATATATATATATATATATATATATATATACAATATCACACACACACACACACACACACACACACACACACACACACACACACACACACACACAATAGATTAGGACAGGTGTGTTGTAGTTCGGGAGCGAGCCTTGAGCCTAGCAGCCTTGTGCCAAGGATGTTACACTTTGCTACAATTTATGTAATATATATATATATATATATGTATATATATATATATATATATATATATATATTATATTATATATCACATCACTGTGATTCATATAAATCATTCGAGCTACAAATGTCCTTTAATATCTAATTTGCTCTACCTCGGAATTTATATATTTTCATATATGTACCGGAGGGGAATTTTTAGTTGATAATAATTTCGTCCCCTCATGGGATCGAACCACTGTCCAGTGGACGAGAACGAAATCAGTGCCGTTGCCTCTCTGTCCGTCCTGATTTCGTTCTTGTCCACTGGACAGTGGTTCGATTCCATGAGGGGACGTGTAATTATCAACTAAAAATTCCCCTTCGGTACATAAATGAAAATATATCAATTCCGAGGTAAAGCGAATTATTATATATATATATATATATATATATATATATATATATATATATATATATATATATATATATATATATAATTATATATATATATATATATATATATATATATATATATATATATATTAGCTTGGTTTTCTCATTGATTTAAAGATTATTTTGGTATAAAAGTTGGAAAGCGCTTATTTCAGCCTGTCTAGATTTTCCAGTGTATGTTGTATATTTTTATATACATAGGATAAATAAACAACGGTGGAGGGGGAACACCAGGGCCCTGGAGAGCCGCCCCCAACCCCCGCTATGCCCCACCTCCTGCTGCGACTCCACAACATGGCTGGTTTGTTGTACCGGTGCGAAGAGAGACCGAAAGGAGAAGAAGAACGAACGACGAACGATGATCAGTGTATCGAGTGGCGTGGTTGTGGAAACACTTAATTTTTGGCTGTCGTCCGCAGAACGGTCGGTCTACTGTCGCGCTCTCTCTCTCTCTCGGTGACCACCTTGGACTGCCTGCCCCCTTTTTCTTTTCCTCTCCCTCTCGTTCGTGTGTGTTTTGAAAGCTTTGCTTTTTTAAGAAAAAGAGGAGAACGAACAACTCGTCTTTTCTCCGCATTCGTGTTTCTTGTGTCGTGTCGTGTCGTGTCCGTCGTCAGCAGCCTCTCTCTCTCTCCCGCTCTCTTCTTTTATTTTTACTCGCGAGTGTGTTGTTAATTGAAGATTTTTCGTGGGGGTGTACCCCTACCCACTCCCCCCTGGATGTCCTGACTGGTAGAGCCATCTGTGGGAGGGTTTGATCAACATCCAGTAAAGGTAGGTAGGTGGTTTCTTGGCTCCTGACCTTTTCGTACCTTTTTTTTTCTCCCTTTCCTTTCACAATTCATTCGCAGCAGGTTTTTCTCTTTAAAGGAATTTTCCAAGTATGCGCGTTGAGTCGAAGGTAGCCAGACGCTTCCTTAATGTTCAATTTCTTGCGTTGTGTTTGCAAGAGCAAATAGTGGTGAGAGTCATCATTCTTTCGAGGATTTCTTATTTGGGTATAAGTTACCAACTGGTTACCTGCACCCCGCCTTTCTCCTCACCCACACCTCCTCCTCCTCCTCCTCCTCCTCCAACACCCACCACGACTACTCTCCCTCCCTTTCCCATCCGTCTCGTTATGCGGGATGGAATGCTTGTAGGGTGACTAACAGATTTTTGCTTATTCACGCATTTCGCTGTCTGCTGCTGCCTCGCGTCACCTTTTATTTAGGTAAACTTCTTCGACCGTCAGAGTACATTGGAGACTGACTCTTCGAATCCGTTTTCCACCAGGTAGGATGACCCACTGCCGCCAGGTGTAGTTGTATGTGCTTGACCGTGTAGGAGTGGGTTGGTGTGGAGGAAGGGTTGGGGGGGAGGGGGGGGGGGGAGGGGGGGGGGGGGCGCTGAATACAGAGAAGAGCTACCTTGACCCTCCCGTGCCTCTCCCCAGATTTTTAGGAGTTCATTGTTGCCCCCCCCCCCCCAGCTCTCTCTCCCTTTCAAGTTTCATTCCCATTAGATTATCATCACGTTCATTTACATTTCATTAACCATCTAGTTACTTATTTCATTCCAATATGGCGCTGAATGACCATAATAGGTCCCAGTGCTTGGGCTTGTCCCTAAATTTTTATAATCCATCCATCCATCCATCCATTCTCTCTCTCTCTCTCTCTCTCTCTCTCTCTCTCTCTCTCTCTCTCTCTCTCTCTCTCTCTTCAAAACGCACAATTTGAAACCAATTATTTTTCATCGCTTGCATTACTCGACGTTTGTATATTAGTATGACAATAAGATTGATTAAATTACAGTCGTTACTGGAGGGGGTAATTGGCTGTCAAATGGTATTCGAAATAAAATAAATGTTTCTTGACATTATTTCTTCCTTTTTTTTTTTTTCTCCAGTGTGTACCTGTCATACCAATAACCTGTAACTCGCATTCACCCGATAGTTCAAGAATATGGCAAATGGATCAATACCGGTTTTAGCTTTCCTGTGCCAGATCCCCTTGGCAAGTGGAGTGTTTGTAAACTAAATCTCTCCGCCCTCCCGCTGGGTTCATAGACCGTTTTCTCTCTCTCTCTCTCTCTCTCTCTCTCTCTCTCTCTCTCTCTCTCTCTCTCTCTCTCTCTCTCTCTCTCTCTTAGTTCTTATAATTATTGTCCTGGTTTCGTTGCCAGATTTTTGTTTCTCTTTTCTTTCCCCTAGAAAGTTTGAAATGTTACCGTATTTGTCGTATTATTATAATTGGATTATGTTTGGTCGTTATCGATTTAAAAGTCTTTCCATTCCCCATTATATTTTTGAAGTGTTTTACTTTTATTTTGTCTTCATGAGTGATGGACATGCGTAAAACAATATCCTTTAATGACCTGGGATTTCAAGGAACAAGAATCCTTGGAAACCCCCAGTCCTACCTTGGCAGAGGCCCTAGACGCTGTAGGGTTTCCCTTCGGAGTTGCTCCTTGTATTTGTGGTGCGCTTGACACCTTGTTATCTTTTATATATCAGTCCCACCCCCCTTTTTGTGAAGTCTTCTATTTACGGTGACCCCTGGTTATCTTTAATATATTAGCCCCCCTTCTGTATGAAGTCTTCTATTTACGGGTTCTAGTGCAAGGACGTTTGAGGTTCTAGTGCAAGAACTTTTGAGGTACTAGTGCAAGGACTTTTGAGGTTCTAGTGCAAGAACTTTTGAGGTACTAGTGCAAGGACTTTTGAGGTTCTAGTGCAAGGACTTTTGAAGTTCTAGTGCAAGAACTTTTGAGGTACTAGTGCAAGGACTTTTGAGGTTCTAGTGCAAGGACTTTTGAGGTTCTAGTGCAAGGACTTTTGAGGTTCTAGTTGCACATCGTCAAGGAGACTGTTGAACGGTCCAACGATGTGAGGAATAAAAGACTTCTGGAACTGAGAAGTTCTACACCACAGTGCATTCATTGCATATTGGTGATACTATTCAGCAAGTTTTAGTGTGAACAGTTGCTATTTAATAGCTTCAGGAGTTTGTGCTTTTGCAATTGACCTCTAGGGGATGTTCAGATTTTATGGTTTCATGTCTGTTATTGTTGCTTCATTTGCGTTTCCATAATCTGACAAGATGACAATCAGTTCTAAAGGACATTGGCCAGTGGGACAAGAAGACAAGCCTAAAATTGACATTAGGCCATGCAGGTTTTTGTGTAATATGAAGACGTGTCAAGTATTATCATTAAGAACACGCAAACGGGGGAAATGTATATTGGATCAAGAGATGGGAAGGTTTTATATTGGAACATGCCGACAGGACAGATATCTGTAGAACATTCAAGCAAGGGAAATGCGTGCTATTGCTATTGTTACGTACAAACAGCATAGAAATTGTTGACATCGTGACGAGTAAATCTACGGGTGCTCGCTTCCTTGGTGGACCTGGCACATCGTGAAATTGTCACTCTCTGCTATGCTGGGACGTTCGCATTTATTCCCGTGAGCCTCGAGGCAAACTTTTAAATAACACGCATAATTTACTTATATTTATTATGGAATGCGTAGACGAGATGAACTGCATCAGTTGAACGTGCTAATAACTTTCATATACAACATGGATTCGTTGCATTTATTTGTTTATGGTTATGCGTTTAACAGATTATTATATTCGCAAATGGAGAACTGACAAAGTTATATCTACCAAGCAGCCGAGCAACTATAGTAGGCTACAACGCATACCAAATCAGAAACTGGTTGTGAAACATGTAGGCATTATGAATGATCTTGTTATAAAACAGACATTCAGGTGACATTATTGAACATGCAGCCCTCAATGTTCAGTTACGTTTTGCATGTCAAGTTTTGTACTGGGGCGTGCCTGCACTGACAAATGTTTGCTCCGGAACGTGAGTACAATGGTCAATATTTGCAGACACCAGCAGGTGTAATTGGTATTTGTTTTGGGCAGTGTACCCTAAATTCGCTTGTTAAATGAAAAATTTTAGATGTAACAGCCGTGACAGACATTTGGATTGGTAGATAAAGGGCTCGGCAAATATATGCATGGTACCATGGATATGGCAGCTGTTGTCACATGGAGAAGTGTAGCAGATATCTTTCTCTGGGATATCTTAAGTAAGGCAGTTCTTCACACCGAATCATGAGAAAGAGGGCGGGCAATTATTTTTGGAATATATATACAAGGTTCATTTTGATAGCAATCTGCAAATATTTAAGTCTTCATTGAACCAAGCAAACGGGCATTTCGCTGGATCTCGCAGTCAAGGCAAATCTTTGCAAGGGAAATAAAAACGATACGGAAAAAAAAAAAAGGGGGGGGAAAAAAAAAAGGGGGGGGGGGGGGGGTGGGGGGGGTGGGGGGCCGGGTGGGAGCCACATGAGAATGAGGGCCGTGGATTGGCAAATAACTCCGTTGCACACGAACCCTCCAAGACCCCCTCCCCATCCACCTCCCTTCCCCCTCCTTGATAAATGGTTCCGATTAACGTGTCTCATCGTCGATAACTACGCGCTGTTGAGGTTCCAGCTGTTCATCGGTACCTCCCTCCCTCCTTCCATTCTCCTACCTTCTTCTCTCTCTCTCTCCCCCCCCCCCCCCATTCTTCTTTTTTTTTTTTTTTTTTTTTTTTCTTTTTTTTTTTTTTTTTTTTTTTTTTTTTTTTTTTTTTTTTTTTTGTGCGCGATTGTAAGACATACACCACAGCATTCCTGTACGTGAGCTATGGGAACTCTGCTTGTGTGGATGGTCCGATCAAATTTTACACAGTCGCTCGGAAAGTGGTGACACCCCCCCCCCCCCCCCCCCCCCCCCCCCCCCCCCCCCCCCCCCCCCCCCCCCCCCCCCCCCCCCACACACACACACACACACACACACACATTTTTTGGGGGAAGCCGTTTTCATTTAAAATGTTTAAGACAGGTGCAATTATAATTATAAATAACTTGAGTAGCTTTGTAACTGATCCTTTCCTTGTGTTTTTTGTGTCGAGGTATCTCGTATGTCTAAGTAAAAATAGGAAAATAAAGGATCTGGCATCGTTTGGGGAGATTGACTCAAGCTATTTGTCTTGGATTAGCAATCGAATAAGTTGCCTCTCGTTTCCAGGTGCGTTTTATGGAAATGTAGGAAGATTTATGCGGCTCGAAGATAAAAATTTTTTATAGCGGAGAGAGAGAGAGAGAGAGAGAGAGAGAGAGAGAGAGAGAGAGAGAGAGAGAGAGAGAGAGAGAGAGAGGGAAAGAGGAGAGAATGTAACCAGAACGTGCCTGTAGTTGATAGTTGATACAGACAAGCATAAAGCCAAGGGGGAATTTTATGTAGCCTCTAGATTTTATCGGCTTATGGAAAGATATACGTAACCGATCGACGAATTTATTTTTTTATGATATAGACAGTGGACAAATATCAGTTGGCAAAAATTGATGTAACTTATAGACAAGTTTATGAACAGTGAGAGAAGTTTCATCTAAGTCTTATATATGATTATATAGACACCGTGGAACCAACTGTTAAAGAAGAATTAAAATGTGAAAGTGAAGTCGCAGCTACCTTTCCCACACAAAGGCTGCTTGTCGGGGGAGCTTTGCTGCTTGGGAATCGGCAAGAAGGTGACAATTGATTCCATTATGAAACTTAGACGGCCTCCTTCGTGCGCTCATGAGTCACGGGAATGACTCATTAGCGCTCTGGGGTAATGAGAGTTCGAGTATGGTCTCATCTCATTGATTTGGTTAATTTGTAACCCACGCAGTTGTTTGCTGACCTTCAGGCCGCGTTTAAAATTCTAGCCATCGACGGAGCGTCTTTTCATTTCGAGGCTCGCGGTCGTCACGCCCTCGTGTTACGAATTCCTTTTGGGTTAGTAGGGACGGCGGAAGTCGACACTGTCGACCGCAGTGTAGGGAAACCATGTCGAAAGCGCTATTACGCACCCATAACATGGTGAAGACACATTCCTTCCCTCTTCTCCCTTCCCCCTTCCCTCCCGGCTAACCATATTAGGTATTGGTTGTTACGTAATGCATGCAATAAGTGTATAACATGCTAAGTTTGTGCTTGGGAATGAACTAATGCCAGTGGCAAGTGTTTGAATCAATATAGCTACTTGTACGTATGACGATAAACCCGAATATATGCTTTATTTACATCTGCCGGACTTTCTACTCGATAGGTCGTTCAGTTCGAAGGCGGCAATTGAAACCTTTATGTGAAATACTTATGATACGTTGTTGGACGGTTGCACCGACGAAAGCAATTTCCACGGAGTTTATCGTGTGGTGATGGCGTTGTTGTGGATACAGAAGGCCGGACTTTACAATGTTGACTTCTGTCAAGGGGTCCTAATGCATTGCGAGATTATCGCAAATTGCACATTGCATTTTAGTAACTGGGACTGATTCATAAATTGCATTTTAGTTACTGCAGGAAGTGGGACTCGGATACGTAAATTGCATTTCAGTTACTGCAGGAAGATTTGAGAAACTGATGATTCATAAACCTTCAGTGCAGATAGTTACATTGTGTTTAAGTCGACATTTCCATGTAAGACAATATACATCTTTCTTCATTTTCCGTTATCTTCTGTAACTTCTTGCAGATGAGCACCATGTTCTTAGAAGCTTGTATTTCCAGGTCTGTGGCCCATGTAGGCCTGTTACATTTGAATGGGGCTCATATCGTGAATAATAATAATAATAATAATAAACTAAAGCCGTAGCTTTGTTTCACTTCCGTTCAAAAGGCACAGACGCCCGTTGTATTTTTTTTTCAGGGCTCGCCTATAAACTTTCTCCAGACTCCGTATGTTTTGTGTCTCCAGACATCTGTATTTGTAAGTGCCTGTCTGCTTGGCCACACTTTCCGACATCAATTGAATCTTGCTTGATCTGACCCAGTTCTCTAAATACTGCTCTCTCTAACTTCAAAGGGTGATCTTTATATCCTTGCATTTTTGTGCTAACTTATGTCCTGGTAGCAGACCCTAGATTGCTTTATATTTAGCAGATTAGAAAGTGACCATAAAACTTATTAGTATGCCGACTGGACCAAGTTTATGTACTAGTTTGTGGTCATGTTAAGTAACAAATTGGTTCGAAAATGTTGACTTTTTGACCAAGAAAGTGGGCCTAAGAGTTTTCAGTTGTTTTGGATACAAAAATATAGGGTATTTCAGATATATAATTGGTTGCAAGGCCGTTAGTGATGTCATTAGGCTCCCATTAGATTAGATATATATATATATATATATATATATATAGATATATATATATATAATATATATATATACTAATATTATATATATATATATATTCTCTCTCTCTTCTCTCTCTCTCTCTCTCTCTCTCTCTCTCTCTCTCTCTCTCTCTCTCTCTCATACAGAGGCGTCCCTTCCATCCACAATGTCGGACGAAAAGTGGCCAGTACTGTGTTGTTTCACCGTCCAGAAATGTCATTTGATAAGCATCATATGAAATCGTCTAGTTATGAATCATTTTTACTGTTGGGTGTGAGAACCGTTACCTATGACATATATAATTACAGATTATTTTGTCTATCAGTCAATGGGATATAATTCTTTTTCATTTCAGTATTCCCATTAGTTATGTATAATCTGGTTTTCAGTCAACCATCTGTTATTGTCTAAACACGTTGCTGAGGTGAGAGGGTAATGATGTTCAGTAATTCAAGTTTGCAGCGAGTTTGCGAAATGCCTGATTGCTTATCGTGCAGTTCACGTAAACGTTCAGATAATTATTTTTTTTAGATAATGGCTCTTGTTAATTTATGCAACTCCTCATGATGTCCTCCTAAAGATAGGCAGTCATAACAAATTGAATTTTCTTCGTTGTGCTTCGGTGGTGGATCGTGAATGTCAGAATACAGACAGATGAATAACAAAAGAGTCCCTTTTTGATTACATTAACATCACGGAAGAATATGTTCAGTTTATGTACTGTTTTGCGGTGCTTTAGTAAAGTTTTCTATAGGTTCAGTGATCATTGCAACATCTCGCGTGATCGGTGTGCAAGTTGTTTCAGGAGAGCTCTCATGGATTGGACAAGCGAGTGAAAGTCAGACCCAAGAGACTATAATAATATCTATAAATTATAGTTTTCCTGTGATCAAGTTGTCTGGTTACAAGCCATGGAAGGCCTTCCATAGGAAATGAGGGTACCCATGTGTGATTAGTTTGTCTTTTGTCATCCGCTCTCTCTCTCTCTCTCTCTCTCTCTCTCTCTCTCTCTCTCTCTCTCTCTCTCTCTCTCTCTCTGGAATTGCTTTCTTCCGTTATTAACTCACCCTTTTTTTTTATTATAAACGGCGAGTTAAGTGTGACAGAGATTACGACAATTTTCTTCCGAGAGAGATCGAGCTGTTACACTGAAAGCAACTTCAAGAAGACAGGATTCTCCGTGATTACCAAGTTGCTGTCTCTAACATTAGCCAGTCGACAATGGAAGAATGCATTTGTGGCATTCTTATGGTGAAAGGATATTGGTATCTTCACTCCTAAAAATAAAATGTCTAGCATGGATCATTGCTTAGCAATTGCTAGACTTCCTAAAC
The DNA here is from genome assembly GCF_015104395.2 of Macrobrachium nipponense. Lineage (NCBI taxonomy): Eukaryota > Metazoa > Arthropoda > Malacostraca > Decapoda > Palaemonidae > Macrobrachium > Macrobrachium nipponense. The sequence continues at coordinate 33,542,280 of NC_061089.1, forward strand.
TTTTTAAGTATGAAATTTTCCGTCGATAAATTTCGACTTTGATTTGGGAATTTGGTACATTTGCTAAGGAACTCAGCAAATGTACAGTTGTAAGAACTTAGGAACTTCCTGCAGCTCTCTCTCTCTCTCTCTCTCTCTCTCTCTCTCTCTCTCTCTCTCTCTCTCTCTCTCTCTCTCTCTCTCTCTCTGGCTGCGTGGAAGAGACTAAACGCAATGCTTTTGTGTAATAAATAAGCCTTCTATAATTGGAGGACAATTCGTGAAGAATAATCTCGTAATACATGGTTTGAAATTACCTGCAAAACTTATAAATGCATTACAGGTACACTATAGATTTGACCTTTTTCCATTTAATATTCACCTGGTGGATGGATGTAAGCCACAGGTGTTATGAAGTGGGCTTAATTAGTTTTTTTTTTTTAGCTAAGTAGGGCGTAACCGGTTTGCAGTTTTAAGATTCATTTGAAGGAAATTTCTTTGAGTTCAATACGACTTTTGGTAAACTTATGCATAAATGTTTGGTTGCTTATAGTTGGCTGCTGTTTAGCGATTCTTTTGTTGCATAGCTTGCCCCACTCAATTCGCTTTAAAAAAATATGAGTGAATTCATGAAATTTATTTCATCACCTTGATTCATATACTCGCATTAAGATGCAGAGGTCCTTTAATATCAGACTCGCTCTACCTCAGAAAAAATATATATTCATATATGTTAACCGAAGGGGAATTTTTTAGTTGAAAATAAGTTCGTCGTCTCGTGGGCTCGAACCACGAAAGACAAGAACTGAGGCCTACAGTGACGCGCTTTAAACCGCACGGCCTTTTGCAATTGGTGATCATCAAATGTAAATACTGATACGTAACGTTGTGAACACTACGAATTTAGTCATGATGGCATTACGATTTGCCGTCATCATAATTTAGAATATTGTATATCCAGTCACGCACTTGCAGGAGTTGTTGATGAAACAGTGTGTAAGGGAACTGCGAAATTTCATGTGATTCGAAAGTGTTTTGTGATGTTACGTGTCTTCCTCGCAGCTGGTTGAATGTAAACATTGAAGTCTTGGCTAGCAACGAGGAATGTGCGTCCTTCCCCTATGGCAGCCTGTGTTCCATGTTTCTCGTATCGTTATCTTGCAAAGGCTTAGTTGTTTGTTCTCGCAATTAACCGAATGCTCGTCATCTTATCTCTGACTGTAATCGTCGCTCCATAATACTTATTCAGGGTTTGCAATTTTTTTTCTTCAAATTTATCACTGAATACAAAGGTGGCTAAAAGCGTCTGTGTTATAGAGTGGAATACTTCACAGTCCACAAAGTTGAAATAGAGTAGAATAATTCTTTACAGGCCACAAAGGTAAAATAGATCAGAAGATTTCCTCACCGGCACCAAAGTCGAAATGGATTAGAATAATTCTTCACTTGCCACTGGTAAGACTACACCAAGTTCCTTTAAATATACTCCGAGTATATTTAGAGGACCTTGGACTACCTACACTTGTCTTTAAGTAACAGTATAGAAGAAATCTACCATAAATAAGGGTACTTTTTTTCACTTACAAAATTAAATTTTAGGCCTTTTAACACATATGTACGACGAAGCCGTTAGAGGAATGCACGAGGAACCCAACCCCACGAAACTGCTGTAAAGGACAACATGACCACTAAAGAAACGGTGGCGGCGGCGTTACCCTGCCGGAATTGGTCAGAGCCGTAGGCTTTACTTTCACCAGCTTCCGCTGACGTACGTGTACGTACGTACATGTAAGATCTATGCCTGTGTTCGTGTGTGTCTGAGAAGGTGAGTGTTGGTTATATTCGAGAGACCCTGCATAAGACGTCCATCCTCCTATTTAAGGCACGAATGGCCATGTGACGAGCAGGGTCTTCGATCGCGACCGGGGCAGATGTTCCTCGTGCTGGAGAAACGCATGTGCAGTGTTTGGTTGTATATATGTATACATTATGTATATATATATATATAATATATATCATATATATATATATATATATATATATATATTACATCCTTAAATCCCCGGTAGGAGTATATATATGTATATATATATATATATATATATACATATATACATATATACATATACGTATACATACATATACATCCTTAAATCCACGGTAGGAAGGAGAGTGAAACAGGGTCTTGGAACAAGTACTTCTTCCAAGTCCCTGTTTCTCTCTCCCTTTCTACCTTGGATTTAAGGATATGGCTCAAGTACGGTATTCCTTCGTGCTACATTGGATATATATATATATATATATATATATATATAATATATATATATATATACATATATATAATATATATATATATATATACAATATATTATATATATATATAATATCTACATACATATATATATATGTATGATATATAATAACCTATATAAATATATTGTATAGCATATATAATATATACATATATAATGCCATATATATATATATACATATATAATATATATATATATATATATATATAGATATATATAGTGTATATATCTAGATAGGGAAATACACTTGGGGAGATTTGATCCTCCCATGGGGTGCTAGTACTGAACACGACGAAACGGTGACTCACCTATACACTATTCCGCCGTGTTTAGCACTAGCTCCCCCTGGAGATCAAATGTCCTTAAGTGTATTTCGCTATCTGCCTTATATTTCAGGCTATTCGTGATATGCGTGGTTTTGCTCTCCGCCTGGAAAACACACACACACGTATATACTGTATGTGTATGCAATCAAATGTTCATGTCTGTATGATCATGTGGTTGTATGTACTATACAGGCTTTTGTACGTATGTATTTTTGTTCTAGAGAAGTTTTTTCTTTCCGTCGTCAATGCCATTCGATGATTGACACCACCACACCTGCATGAACTAAACTGTCACTCACCCGTATGTCATACCGAACATGATTTTCTGTTTGTTTAAAATCTCGTATAACTTCAGTTCGTGATAACCGAAGTTTGATGATCGCCCATCGATTGCCGGATGTTTGTCGATTACATTAATTGGCCAGGTTGGCTTATCTGAAGAGGCCATAACTGTTAAGTATGTGATTTGTGGTAAGTGGATAAGCGCAGCGCGTTTCACCCCGTGAATATGAGCCATTATCAGTAATGTGAGTCTTAGTGGTAAAGTTTATTAGAGATATCTCTCTCTCTCTCTCTCTCTCTCTCTCTCTCTCTCTCTCTCTCTCTCTCTCTCTCCTTCCTTTCTGTTTGTAGAGGTGAAAAGAGTATTGTTTCTAGATGCATGAAAATAATTTATTGAGGATTTTGAACAGGTGTGAAAGCGGAGTTGACTATACTTGCAGTAAATAATTGTCTAGATAATTTTTTTAGAATAGAAAAGTGGAAACGAATCTTTGTTTTATTGACTATTATTTAAAAGTAGGTCATTGTATTGTGATCAGAATGGGTTCTGCCTTGAAACCTTGTAGATGTTGTGTAACACATTTAACTATGACATTGTGCTGAGTCTCATCCAGGCGTGATTTCAGTAGGTTCAGGCTTTCAATATGAATTGGATATATATTTTTTGATTGAACAATGTAGAATAGAAAAATATATGGAAAATATCGTGAAATCATGAGGACCTATCAGTGGCAATGTTCTAAATGATTAACTACAATTAGTCAAAGGTTTTACCATTCTAAAACTAACGCAATATAATGTTTGTGTTTTGAATAAAAATAAAATCTACAGCTCACTTTTTCTATGAGATACGGTACTCAACTTTCCCATTACTGGTAACATCACCCACATCAGGACTATTTCTTTTATAACTATGGGAAAAAAAGAGGTTGGTTGCCAGGCTATGAAGTTAACTCAGACCAGCTTCGGCGTCGAAGACTGCTATTGTCTATTAGCGTGAGCATTAAGCTGAAAAAGTACACTTTTCTTTGAGAGTGGATTGTGCCACTCGCCATTTTATTTAAAAACTATTTTTATAGATTTTTTTCCTTTCTGTTTTAGTGCCCCGTTGTTGTTTTTTCCGTTCCTTTCAGCTAGTATCTGTCAGCCCTTATTGCCTTCCTAATTGGAGATATATATGTTTCCCCTTTTAAAAGCTTTCCGTAGGTAACATTTTTTCGTCGACCCTTTTCTTCTTATTTTGTCTGCAAACTTAATTTTTTTTGTCGTTTTCTGTAAAAGGAAAATGTTTACCACAATTGCTACAGTTGGAAAGGGCGTTGTAATTCTGAATTAACTAGTAGTTTATTTTAATGTCTGCTCATTATAGATATTTGGAATTTAGAGTAATTCCCATCTTTGCTTGTTTGACATGTGGATAAAATGTTCTTCTGGAATTATTTTAAATATCGAGAAATTCCTTTCGTTCAAAGTTTGAAATGTCGAACAATTTCCGTCATTGAATATTCGAAATGTCTAGAAATATCCTTTGAATGTCCAAAATATTGGTGAAGGCTTTACATTTTATATATATATATATATATATATATATATATATATATTATAGTATAAATATATATATATATATTATGTAATCTAAATCTATTCTATATTATATATATATAATCTATATATATATCATGATATATATATATATATATATATGTGTGTGTGTGTGTGTGTGTGTGTGTATATTTTTTTTTCTGCTCCCTTGAAACGGGTGAGTGTCAGTGCCGCTAATTGAGCGTGATCTCAGGGTCACGAAACACTTTTGTTTGTTTGTCTGGTTAAGAGGTGTGTGCGAGCTGTAAAGTAATTGACGCGCGTTGTGGTAATTGACAAAGAGACATTTTTATTGTAGGTATCAGGGAGGAGTTTAATTAATTGCTGCCGTCTTGTGACGGTATGTATATGACGAGGTTATTTTCGCTCTTAAGCTCCTGTTACTGATGGCTGCTGGGAAATTGACATAAGGGATAGATAGGTAAGCTTATGTTGTGTCTATTTTTTATTATTATCCGGAAAGGAAATTCGCATGTGCATTAGACTACTACTTCAGAGATTTGTCGTCGTCTGGTAGATTAATTTTGTCGCATTCGTCCATATTACTACTTCAGAAATTTATTTCTATTTTTGTCGTCGTGTGATAGATTAATTCTTTTGTCATATTCGTCCATATTACTACTTCAGAAATTCATTTCATGTTTTTTCGTCGTGTGATGCATTAATTCTTTTAACATATTCTTCCATGTCATCGGCCCATATGATTTGTATAATTTAGTTCTTTATTATTGTGCTTACCATAAAATGCTCTTATGTGGCTGAGTATTATAACTCCTCCAAATCCCCTGGCAGCACCTCAGTGGCGTGATCGCTTTGGTCTTGGCCTGCCACCTCGCTGGCCGCGAGTTTGATTCTCGGGCATTCCAATGAGGTGTGAGAGATGTGTATTTCTGGTGATAGAAGTTCACTCTCGACGTGGTTCGGAAGTCACGTAAAGCCGTAGGTCCCGTTGCTGAATAACCACTGGTTCCATACAACGTAAGAACACCATACAAACAGACAAACAAATAAACAGTCCTCTGGCTCATATTGAGCCTGTGTTCAGCCAGAATGAATGACTCGAGACAAAAACAGAAATTTCGTGTGATGGCGGGACATGTTTTCCTGCCGATCTCTCGGATAAAGTTTCTTTTGTGTGTAGATAAGAGCGAGGAGGAGAATTTATCAAGAGGAGCTTCCTGAATTCACTCGTCTCAATATGTCGTTCGATTGACAAGCGACTCGATCTTTGCTTTTAGTTTTATGTTTTTATTACCGCCAGTTGTGTATATATATATATATATATATATATATATATATCATTTATAATATATTATATATATATATATATATATATATATATATATATAGCTATATATATATAAAATTTATCATATACATATACATATATAATATATACATATGTATATGTATGTGTGTGTGTATAAATATATATATATATATATTATATATATATATATATTATATATATATATATTGTGTATATCTATGCCTTTGTAAAGTTGTAATATCCCAGATAGAAGTATCACATAGTAATTTCTTTGGAAAATGTGGAACACTTGGTATATGTGTATATTTTTCCAGGGCGTATGTCAGTGAAATCTTTATATATAACCTTAGCTGGTCCCCTGGTGTCATGACACGCCGCTCAGATGTTGTCGGTTCGCCCCTCCCCCTCCCCGAGGGCGATTAAAAATCGCTGGCTTTTTGTTATGCTCAATTACTGCTGCAGTGTGGGGTCTGCGGTGGGAGGTTGAAACCAAACTTCTTCGGAAACTTGCATTTCAAGTCAGTGGTCCCTGTGCGCTTGTTTTATGTGAATAGGTTTCATCTTCTGAAATTATAATAACAGTAATGATTGTAATCAACTCACTTCCGCTACCTTTCTAGTAGCGGGGTAGGCCGTCAGTGGACCTCATGCGGTGCACTGCAGGCATTACTTAAGGTTCTTTGCAGCCTCCCTTCGCCCCTAGCTGCAACCCCTTACGTTCCTTTTACTGTACCTCCTTTCATATTCTTATTCTCCCTTCTTTCTTCCCACCTTCTCGTAACAGTTAATTCTTAGTGCAAATGCGTGTTTTTCCTCCTGTTACACTTTTCAAAAATGTTTACCGTCAATTTCCGTTTCAGCGCTGAATGACCTCATAGATCCCAGCGCTTGGCCTTTGACCAAAATTCTATATTATATTATGTTTTACCCTCAACCTTTGTTTCCATTATTCCAAGTTGAATCCGTAATTTATTTTATTATTTTTGTGTGTGGGGGATATAACTTTCGTAGGAATAAAAGCAAACTTCCATAAGCCAATATGCGAAAATGATCGAGGTAGGAAAAGTCAATAACGTTAAACTCAATGCAAACAGGAATATGGTTGCAGGGATTGTTTTTTATTTGCTGTATGTAATTGTGTCGGTATTAATTGAATTAAGTTTTTTCGCCTCTGGTCATCGAATCTCCCCATCTCCCGGGAAATGACTTGTTAACAGCATTTAGGGCTTTTCCTCTCGCTGGTTTTTCCAAGCACAACGGAAGGAAAATTTGGTCGGAGGTTTGCCATTTCCTTTCTGGAATCTGCGCCGCATCCAGTTCTCCGGCAAAGGAATGGAGGTGTCAGCGTTGTATGAACGGGAGACCTCTCTTCCGACGTTTTTGTAATTCGAGTGATTCACGGTTTGTCTTTCCTCGGGTGAGGATGTTATTGTTCGCTGCACGCTTGTTTTCGGTGGCTGGCAGGGGCGTAGCATTTTAATGGGAGCTTTGATGCCTCTCTTGAATGAGGATGTCTAGTATTCTCTCTCTCTCTCTCTCTCTCTCTCTCTCTCTCTCTCTCTCTCTCTCATTTATTGTCATATTTTCTTTCTTCCACCTTGCTTTCCACCCTCGCCTAACAATTGATTCATAGTGCAACTTCGAGAGTTTCCTCCTGTTACACCTTTCAAACCTTTTACTGTCGATATCTGTTTCAGCGCTGAATGACCTCGTAGGACCCAGTGCTTTGCCCTTCGGCCTAAATTCTATATTCACCCGGTCAACTCTCTCCTTGTGTTTATTTTTCCCCAAAAGTAGATAGATCCTTTCGAGATCTCTTCGGGAAAGGTGCAAGATGCCCTTCCTTGGCAATAATGTTGTTTGATGTTTGAATCCACCGTTGTATCGTATAACCGTGCTGAATGCCCTACTTACCTGGAATTCATACATCAGTGCAGGAATCCTCAAGAACCCGTTGCCTATTCCAGTCCCCAAAGAATGGTTCAAAGTAGCGGCTCTTTCATTTCGCCTCAGTGAACCCTTTGAAATTTCTTTCGATTTCTGGTATGAAATATATATGACACAGCATGCGTCTTCATAGTATTAAATCATTCAGTGACTTGCTGTTCAAATATTCCCACATAAACTTTCATAGACTGACAGTTTCTCTCCCCCCAATCATTATAAGTTTAATTTCTGGGCCTAC
>NC_061089.1:33555235-33607735 GCF_015104395.2 Macrobrachium nipponense
ACGTTGGTGTTGGATTTCCTTTGTCTTTTAGGCGTCTGATCGAAGTCATTCTTGCAAGACGTCATTAGCCTTGTTAAGGAAGAGTTTATCGAAGTCCAAAGGGGGTCGTGCTATCCTATTTATTATCCTGTGTAGGTAGCGGGGCGGACTCGCTATACTACAGCTGGCTCCTGAAAATGTGCATTGTATCATTGTTAAATATTGGTATAATTCTATAGTTATAGTTGTAAGAAATGAGGTTATAGTGTATATTTTGCACTATGTTTTATTTTCAAATATTGTTTATTTTATTTGCAGGGATTGTTTATTTCTGCATTAGTACCAAGTTGACATCGAGAGAGAGAGAGAGAGAGAGAGAGAGAGAGAGAGAGAGAGAGAGAGAGAGAGAGAGAGAGAGAGACTAGAATTTAAAATTATGTACAGAGATGAAAGAGTTTGAAATTTTGTAGTGAGATGTTGAATATTTGGGGGGGACTATTTTCAGTTGGTTTTTGTGACAACCATCTTAGTTTTATTTTGACACTGAACCTCTTTTATCTTCCACTTTCACAAAATTTCCTTTAATTGGAGTCTTTAAAGATGCACCTTAGTGTATCTTGCAAATATTTTGTTTTGCAGTGTAATGAATGAAATAAATAAGATAAATTGAGTATCAAAGACAAATCATGCGTATGTTGACGATTTCTGAAATGATGCCCTATGAGAAATGCATTTCGTGTTAATATTTGTAATTTGAATCATGATGTTTGTCAGCGATATAGGAACCTTTTTAATGGTCATTAGCAATATATGTTATCGTTTTTTTGCAGACTAAGCGTAACTTGTTGATAATAATGAGGCCGAACGCTATCTTGGCCGCGGCATTTGAACGTTTTTATCACATTATTGTTATTAATCTGTGTTCGATGATAAGATAGCGCTCAAGTGTATCGACTTGACACCTGCTTATGCGCGCGTGCGCCCATCGCTCGTGTGAAGTCCCCCCCCCCTCCCCCCCCCTCCCCCCCATGCCGCATTCTTTCGCTCAGCTGTGAACTTGAGTCCCGGAACTACCGGCGACGCGATGCCCCCCACCCCTCTTCTCTACCCCCGGTGGGTGGGCCGGTGTCTGAGACCCCCCTCCCCCTTCCACCCACCCATTTCGGGGAAGTCGGATTTGCTGTAACTTTCTCTGCATTGTCTGAATCGCTGGGAACGGACTTCGATTTCGATCCGTCATTTCCTGGCGAATCTTCAAGGCCAGCACAGGGAATTTTTACTGTTATCAATCAGAGAGAGAGAGAGAGAGAGAGAGAGAGGGGGGGGGGAGGGGGTGTTGTGGGGCGTGTCACCGTAAGTCGCTCTAGAGTGACCGAGTTATGAGATTGATTTCCCTTTCGGTGTTGGGAATGACGAAATCTGGAGCGTGAGAAACCAGTTTCCCCCTCCGCCCTTTTGTTGGTGATCGGTTCTCGTTTGGGTCTTTTTTGAGACACGCGTCGGACAGGGAAGTGATTGTGGAAATCACTCGTTTTAATAATGGTCTCTCAACAAGCCCAGACGTCTGCCGAGCTGCCTTGACATTCCGCGATGGTTCGTGCCCGTCGGCCGGCAGTTCTAATATCGCTGAATAAATTCTCCTTCGGTTAAACATATATGAAAATATATTAATTCCGAGGTAGAGCGGATTAGATATTAAAGGACATTTGTAGCTCGATTATTTGTATATGAATCACGATAATTTATGACATATATATATATATATATATATATATATATATATATATATATATATATATATATATATATATATATTATTAAGGTTAACTTGGCCATTACATGAAAGAAGAATGAATTGACCTTGATAAATTGTTTGTATGACCCATTTATTTCTCGTATTGATATCGTCGATGTTAGCGACTGCGAATGAATTTCCCTCGAGTTTGTACGTGAGAAACTGGAGAAAGTTATATTTTTAAATATGAAAGTGCAGGTACTGTTAAGTTATATACAGTAAGGGGTTAGGAGGTTATTGTGTAACATTTGACGAAAAGGAAAACTAGAAAAGGTATGAGATACACCGAGTCTAATGCCCTCATGGCTCGCATAGGATTATACTTCCTCTTTTATAGAAAGCTGCAAGTGTAATTAGGCCAAGGACAAACTAAGGCAAAACTGTGATTTATAGGCTCCTTAATGAGTCCCTGGAATAGTTTAGAACAGGGCAAACTATGAAGAGAATTGGGTCATTGCGATTCGGTATCTGCCTGCATCTGCTGTTTACCAGATCGAATACCACCAGTGAGACTGCGTGATATCTGCCTTTATATTTTATATAGGAGTGTTTTTCCTTTACTATTCGAAAAATAAATTGACTGCCATTTTAATCCCCGAATCTCTTCGATCTCGATCCCGTAGGAAGGTTAGTGGACATGAGGTGCAAAGTAAGGCATTCCTTACGGTCTTTGCAACGTCCCTTCGGCCCCTAGCTGCAACCCTTTCTATTCCTTTTACTGTACCTCCGTTCATATACTCCTGCTTCCATCTGACTTCCCATCCTCCCTAACAATAATAGTTTCAGTGCTGAACGACCTGATAGGTCCCAGCCTTTGGTCTTTTGCCAAATTGCATATTCTATTCTATTTTTCGGTCTCGAATCAGTTGGTTGGTTAGATTTCCCCAGTGAAACCTTTTTTTGGGGTTGATTGGTAAATTGATTTTGTACTTCAGTCTGGCATCACAAGGGCCACGACTGGGAATAGGTTCCGAATCAGAATACATAAACCTACAAGAAGTCTTGAACTGTATGTCAATGAATTCCCGTGTGCGGTTCGTAGTATCCGCTCCTCTCAAGTGGTTATTTTCTGGTGTTTTTCCACTGTTGTCACTTTCTTGCTCCGGACGTGATAGGGCAAAAATTATTGAAGGTTGACAGTCGTCGAGATTGAGCGTTCCAGGTGATGCTCTTATTATTATTATTACTATTTTTTTTTTTTACTCAGGTGAAAGACTTTCACATTAATTTTTGTTTCAGGTGTTCGCACACATCGATGCTCTGCTGTTTTTATTTCTATATATTTTTATGAATTTATTTTTAGATTTTATATGAAGGAATACTATGTTTTATCATGTGTTGAAATCGGGCTTTGTCATGTTTTTATTGGTATCATGGTGTGGTTGCTCCCATTATCTCTCTCTCTCTCTTGCTGTTTTGTGTGTATATGTATGTACGCGTGCGTTTGCGTGTGCTGTGTCCTTGCATAACGTACATTGTAGTCTTGAGTTACTCTTATTTACAATTTCCCTTTTTGGGGTTGGGTTGGGGGGGGGGTTCATTGACCCAGTCTTCTCATCTCTTGCGAGGTCGGCAAAGGACCTTCCTAAACCCCATTCTCTGCTGCAATCTGTATCAGTCTCCTCGCATTTGTATAAGATCGGTGCGATTGACGGCCGAATAAAGAAGAATATAGAGAGAAACGTATTTTTGAAGAATTAATAGAAAGCGATTGTGCGTGTGAGTGCGGCCCTCCTGTCGCAGAAAAAGGTGGGAAAGAGGAAACCGATGATGGGAAAGTAGCTGTGTTTTTCTCATTGGCGGTTCACATGATATCGTCTTGATCGCAATCGCATTCACTCTCACTCACTATCATCCCTTCTCTCGAGGAACGGGCCTCCTCCTCACATTCCAACTGCACTCATTCCACTTTGCAAGTCTTCCCCTCCCCAAACTTTCTTACGCACAGCCCTATCACAGCTATTGGCCCACTTCCGTTCTTTCTTAGCCGATGGTAATACGCCGTAAACTGATTGCGTGTGTTCAAGCGCTTGTAAGACAAACACGTTTCTTTTAGGTGTATTCATTTAGCATGTGGTATGTAGATATCTGTATTCATTTACTATATATTGAATATGTAGTATGTTGACTTGTAATTCATTTAATATTAATTTAATATGTGGTATGTGGACTTGTAATCGCGTGTGACAGTATTACAGTCACTGACCAACTTTGTGCTTGGTTACACACATTGTACTGATTGGATTCCTCGTAGTGTATCGAGTGTTTTAGTCAGTTTTCTGAGTATTATAGCCTTTTATATTTAAAATGGATTTAAAGTATACATGACCACCATCTTCAATATTCTCGAATTTTGTGTATATTTTGTATTTATCTGGTAGTGTTGAGAACCTAGTTCCTAATTATGATTAGTCATATGTAAATGTCGCACGATGGAGTTAATATAGGAAACGTTGGACTTTGGTTTTTGATTGGAACGCGTTAATGTATTTACTGTTTAGTTTTAATTTTGTTTCGATATTCACGGATATAGTATTCTTTTGATGGACTTTTATTGAGTAGCTTGAAGGAGTGTGCTGTTCGCCATTATTATTAAGAATAAAGTATTGCAGATTGATTAAGTTGATAATACTATACAAAAGCTCCGTTTTCTTACCATAGAGATAATGCATCACCAACACGATACTACTGTAGAGAAAAGTACCTGCATGCCCCCATTGTGAAGATTTGAAGACGCCGATGCCATGTGTATCATTCAGTTGCTGGTCGGCCATTGTGTGTTTTATTTATTGTAGATACGTATCTTTCTCTCGACGAAACGAAAAGTAGAGACTTGAACGTCACGTGTTTGTGGATTTAGCTGGGGGGGGGAGGGGGGGGGGGGGGGATCATAACCGCATAAGCTGTCGTCTAGTAGTGAGGGGTTTCCTCGAAAGTAAACACAAGTCTCTCTTTGTATTGTAGGAAAAATTTACTGACCACCTGCACATATTTTCCTTGATAAGGAAAAGAGAGAAGACTCTATACAAAATTAATAGAGCTGATGCAGCAATCCGTTTTAAAAATGACTTGTTTAAGAGAGAGTCAACTCCCAAGATATATTTATGATATATATATATATATATATATATATATAATATATATATATATATATGCATATATATATTATTATAATATATATATATATATATACTATATATATATATATATATATTGTGTGTAAGTATATATATTGTCATTTATTCATTCATTGATTTATATATACAATTATTTTACAAATGTGCCCTGGTAGGTATCGTAACGAACAATGGTATCGCATGACCTGTTGACCTGTAACATTCAAATGGGCTGCTCGTATATATGTACAATTTCCGGGAAGAGAGAGAACGGTGAAATGTACAAACGCGAGGGAATACCACCAGTGAAATGCTGTGCTCTAAAGACATTAAAGTAATCCACTTTGGAGTGAACTCGCTCTTCTTCCCTCCCTACTGTAAGTGTAAGTATGTGTGCGCAAACGTGTGTGTATGTGTGTATACGTCTGTACAAGCGCGCATGTAACAGCGCACAATCATCTGCTCTTGGAGAACGGAAGCGTGCCAATAGCTCTGATGTGAAGTGAATAAGTTTAGAGGGAGAGGAACTCTACAGATTGTTACAGGAGTGGATTTGGAATGCGAGGTCCATTCTCTCTCTCTCTCTCTCTCTCTCTATATATATATATATATATATATATATATATATATTATATATATATATATATATATATAATATATATATATATATATATATATATATACATACATACATACATCATACATACATAAACATATTTATTAATTAATTAATTTATCTATTTATATAATTTATCTACAACTATTCATGTACTTTTGTGTTCATGTATGTTGGTGTAATTTAACTAAAGTATTTTTACATTTTCAAGTACAGAATTCTGGGTAAACTCTTCCCAATATTTTACGATAATGAAATTTGGTGATGGTCTCTCCAATCGACAGTTTTGCTTTGGTTATTCCTGATTTTTTTTTTCATCCAACAGTATTTTAATTGTACGTATATGAAAAGTTTGCTCGTAAACGTCTTTATATTTGGGAATTTTACCCATTTATCCCATACCCCGTTTCATTCGGTTGTACTCGAACGAATTTCAATGGATACGACAGGCCATCCTCCTCCTCCTCCTCCTCCGCAGTGTGACTGCGAAGTGTCTGTCGGTGCCCTTCTGGTTGCGAACGAAAAAGGATACTGGTATTTGACATATGCGTCTTCTCTCACACTGGGAACCCGTTGTCTCTGGTCATAATTGAGCTCCGTTTTTGTCATCTGCAGACCCTGCTGCTGCGGGTGGGTCATAATTGAACATGCATTATAGTTTCTGCAGACCCTGCTGCATTTAACTCGGTGATGGAGTGCTTTTGTACGCGCGAAAAGATTGTGCGAGTCTTGTGGAGGATAGTGAATGGTGGTTTTGTCTTTTAGACGAAATGTGAAAGGACTTTGTTTTAGTTTTAAAAATTGTAAAGGTTAAATTATTCATTGGTTCCCAGTCATTAAAGTTGTAAGTTTTTGTTTGTTTGTTAATAGTCTGTTTCTAATACAGTATATATATATATATATATATATTATAGTATATATATATATATATATATTATACATATATTTATATTTATATTAATTCTTAGGTTCTTAGTCATTATAGTTGTGAGCTTTTTCATGTGTTTAAAAGTCTGTTGATAATCAGTGTATATATATATATATATATATATATATATATATATATATATATATATATATATATATATATATAAAATCTCGATCTATAGAATGGCTTGACGGTTGCTACGCCTGCATATGTCATAGCACTTCACTTCCCAAGCTGGTAATACGAGACGAGGCATCGTAGACATTGCCTCATGCAATATGATATTAGATATGTGCTTAGTAACTATCACGCGTTCCCCCCTTTATAACTTCTCGCCATCGTATTCCCCAACCGTCTTGGGAAATAACGCAAATTTTTATCTTTTATATATAAAACTAATAATGAATGTTTGGTCTGTATACGTTAATATATATAAAAGTAATTATAAATGTTTGGTCTATTTACTTTAATATATCATAAGAATAATAATGAATGTTTGGTCCATTTATCTTAATATATTATAAGAGTAATAATGATTGTTTGGTCTATTTACCTAAATATATATGAGTAATAATTGATGTGTGGGCCTATATGCTTGATATATATACCTGGATAAGTTTACTGTGCCTTTTTTTTTTAATTCGCATTAAACAAAAAATTTAGCAAAATATTTTTTTTGTTGGAGTTTCGTGATAATTCAAGGATTTTATTTATTTATTTTTTAAAATAGAAATTCAATGAATGGGGCGCGTGTCAAGGACGATATCCTGGTGCCACTCAAGTCCCCGAATGCCTTTTGTTTTTATAATAATTTTTGACTTGTCGTTCCTTATTTTATAATGTTATCACCTCGACTTCGTTTGCATGTGGAGTGACATCGTCGTCCCCACCGCCACCATCAACGTCATCCTCGTCATCATCGTCATCATCCTCCTCGTCATAATCATCATAATCCTTGTCATCATCATCATCATCATCGTCTTCATCATCGTCGTCATCATCACCACCGTCGTCGTCTGTAGCATCAGCATATAATCATCGTCATCGTGGATTAATTTCAAGAGGTCCATGTTGGGTTCATCAGACAGACCCCTTATATGTATTTATCGTATTTGGTGGTCGCCGATCCCTCCTCCTCCTTCCATAGCTTTTAATTTTGTAAATAACTCTTCGACTTTTTTCTCGACTGTTTCCAATTTGTCACATCGTATTAAATTTTTTGTAGGCATCGTACTGAATACCATAGATGCCATTCTGTGCTTAAATAAAAAGTTGTCTTCCAATATCTTCCTCCTTAGGAGAGAGAGAGAGAGAGAGAGAGAGAGAGAGAGAGAGAGAGAGAGAGAGAGAGAGAGAGAGAGAGAATATTATCTTCCACGCCATCAGCATTCACGTTGATGTAATGTAGAGTTTTTGGGTCAGGGGTGAAGGTCGGAAACCCCTCTCTGAGTTTTCTGCCGTCGGCGACTTTCGCAGTTTCCCCTGCCCTGTCTTCGCTTGTTTCGAATTACGAAGCATGTCGAGAGACACACACACACACTCTCTCTCTCTCTCTCTCTCTCTCTCTCTCTCTCTCTCTCTCTCTCTCTCTGGTACTAGAGTGTATGACAAGGACAAGCGTGCATAGTATATGATGTTTACAGTTTTTGCTAACATTTCGATTCTCTCTCTCTCTCTCTCTCTCTCTCCTCTCTCTCTCTCTCTCTCTCTCTCTCTCTCTCGCTTCGTTAATACGAAAAAAGCAAGTAAATATTGATAGCATTCCATGTTAAGATTTTGGTAATAGAAGAGCAGAAAATTCTCTCTCTCTCTCTCTCTCTCTCTCTCTCTCTCTCTCTCTCTCTCTCTCGTGCGCGCACTTTTTGTTTTTGTTTCGACAGTAATGTAATGTGTTAACCACATGTTACCGTTGAAATTGTTATTGCCGAAGGTAACGAATAAGAGATTGTCCCTTTACAATGTTTAATGTATAGGAAATCAATGTAACCAGAAGGGAAATCCAATTGATCTGAAAAATGATCCAAAAGGTATGAATGGTTAAAAACCCGCAAAGTTGCCGGGTTTCTCTGTCTGGCAGCCCTCTTTTTCTTCTTTTTAGTAAGACTTCAGAAATACTTTGTTGCTTGCCGATACTTTCTCTTCGAACTTTCTTTTTTTGCAAAAAAAAAAAAAAAAAAAATAGTGACATTGTTGCTAACATTATTGCACAGTCTATTTTGAGGTTACGACGATGGAGCATTAATAATTTGTAATTTGGTCAGAGAGAAAGTGTTTATCTCTCTCTCTCTCTCTCTCTCTCTCTCTCTCTCTCTCTCTCTCTCTCTCTCTCTCTCTTGCAGTGCGCACGTACGTCTGTTTCATTTTTGGGCAAAAATAAATGCAACGTCTAGATGACCATTCTCTCTCTCTCTCTCTCTCTCTCTCTCTCTCTCTCTCTCTCTCTCTCTCTCTCTCTCTCTCAAACTGTTTGCAGCTGTTGATGAACCGGATTTCTTAACGGACAGACAATTGCACGAGAGGTTCTTGACCCAACATATCAACCCTGGTTGGAAGAGGGCGGTGGAACGAGTGCAACCCGAATTAAGGTTAACAAGCTGACCTGGTTTTGGTGCAGAACTGTGTAAATGGAAACATACGAAGGCCGTTCGTTTGCCTTAGTGAGCGGACCTTCCTTTACTTTTGGAAGCATCAGACAGTTTTAGCTGACATAATCAAGTTTAATTGGATTCATTTTATATAAATATATCTTGGAACTTCTCTCAGTTTCTGCCATCATAATCAGGTTTAACGGGATTTTTTTTTTATGAATGTTTAAAATTCTCTCTCTCTCTCTCTCTCTCTCTCTCTCTCTCTCTCTCTCTCTCTCTCTCTCTCTCTCTCTCTCTCTCTCTGAGAGTATTTATGTTAGTGTTTTGTATTTGAGCTGCAGTAAGCAGCTTATCCAAACTCCTTAATTGGAGGTCGAGGATGGCAGTGAAAGTTTCTTTTCGTTCTTCCGGGCATTTTTCCTCGTCGGTTCGAACACTAGGCAGCTTGATGGGGGGGGGGGGGGGGGGGGGGAGGTGGGGGGGGGGGGGTGATTCATACCCGCATTCGGACTGGTAAGGTTACGGATATCGTTTTGTTTTCATTTTCACATCTTATCTTCAACGTCTGTAACTGTATGTGATGCGTGGTTGGCTAATGGTGTTAGTCATATTTACCCCTTTGTTTTTATCTATTTTTGTTTGTGTTTTTGTCACACTTATCCTTAATTTCTGTAACTTTGTGAGTTATTGTTAACAATGATTTAGGTCTTATTATTTCACGATATTTCCCCCCTTTTATTCACCCGCTTTATTTAGTTATTTATTTATACTACTAATATTATCTTTGTCCTCATTTTCTATGTTCAAACCTTGCCCCTGCCTCGCAAGGTATCCAGCAGAGAGAGAGAGAGAGAGATGGGGGCGGCTGATTTGCAAAATCAGTAAGATCCTCCAGTGTATTATGTTTGCAGTAAATCCTTATATCAACATTTTATGAAGGATGTAGAAAGTGAGAGAGTTACCCAAGATGTTTATTTAACTTAAGCGACCTAGTCTTATTTAGCAGACGTTAGTCAGAGTGTAAATTTGCGAGTGACCCAGTGTGGGGTCTGCTCACAGGAGAAAGGTCAAGGTAGGAACAAGGTATGACTAAACTTCGCCAATTGCTTTGAGTGGATTTGAGGGTCGTGGTGCTCGTGATATCATTCCTTTGACATCGGTATATTGTGATCAGTTCTTTGCTAGATGTCTTCTTGACGAGATCACCAGCATGAGAATGAAACCTCTCCCCGTTCCTGTTTGGGAAGGGGAGGGGGTTGCATATATTTGGGTGTGGAGGAGCGAAGTTTCCTCGCCTGACCTTGATTACTTCAAGATCAGGAGCCTTTTACTTTTTAAGATTTACTGTTGTTTATGCTTTTGCCGAAATGTTTACTTGCATCTATTGTGTTCAGCTTTATGTAATTTGTGATTTCATATTGGTTACATCGTTTGTATGTTGCAGTATATTTTATTCTGTTATGTTTCACACTGAAAATTGGTATTTTTGTTCAAGTCTTTTATGAATTTGTAGCTTTTCTTTTAGTGATCGTTGATAGTGCGCTATCGAGCGAAGTGGTTTCCTTTGTTTTGTCCTTTTGTCATTGTTTCTGTTGCCGTTGCTTTGTCTTCACAGCTGCTCATTTACGGTGCCAAGGTCAACCATAATACATGTTTGTGCTTTAAGGAAGGCCGTCCATCTGCCTCCGTCAGTGGGCACTAATCATATTTCTCTGTAGTGATGGTAGAATCTAGACCTGCGGAAAAAAGGTAGATAAATAAATGATATGATTTCGAATTCCGTAGATTCTCCTTGCAACCTGATCTTGGCCATCACGTTTTGAATGATTAGTTAGACACTTCACATCTGGTATCCTTAGCCACTAATGAACCCATTTCAAATGGCATCAGTGTTAGTTGAATCGTGTACACGACCTTCATGATAAAAATAGATGATAGTCGGGCCGTTTCACGCTTTTGCAAGAATCGTACTGGTGAGAGCTTCTGCTCAGTAGTTAAAATAATTCTTGAAAATGGAGTTGGAGCGGGTCAGCAGGGGACATGATGTCGCAATATTTCATTTGATTTTATTTTTTTCTTGCCAGTGCTTTGATCAGTGGCTTATCTTGAAAAATATTTCTTTTTCAGTTTTCAGATGTTTCATCGCTGTTCTTTTGATCCGGATTATACTTTTTATTATGCTTTGGGAATTTATCTGACGTAGCCCTCGCCTTTTATATTTGTATGCGTCACCCTCTTCTGTTCATTGTTTGCAGAAATGGGTATTCGGTTATAGTTATTTTTATTTTTTCGCTTAATGTCGGAATTTATTTTTCCTGGCTATTCATCCCTATTACTCAACACATCGAAGATTTATGTTATATATATATATACACACAACACTTTTTTTCTTTATTCCTTCGCAGCCATGAGTTTACCATGTTGTTTTAAGCGTGTCTCTTCAATTGCCGATGATTGCTTAAACTCCCCCGGGAGATCGCAAACATATGCCCAATGACTCAATAAGACCGGAGAGAACTCTATACCCATAGAGTGGCTTGCATATCTGAGGGCGATGACGAAATCCCCACGCCTTGGTTGGATGTTGAAAGATCTGTTTTTCTTTTTAAGTGCAGTGTATAAACTCTCTCTCTCTCTCTCTCTCTCTCTCTCTCTCTATTTTTCTGCCTCTCTTCTTTCGGCTCCCCCTCTCTCTCTCTCTCTCTCTCTCTATCTCTCCTCTCGCCTCGCGATCTATCTCTCTCTATCACATAGAATAAATTAAGAGGTGACGTCAGTAGCTCTCTCTCTCTCTCTCTCTCTCTCTCTCTCTCTCTCTCTCTCTCTCTCTCTCGTTCTCTCTGTTGGATAAGACAAAATTAAAAGGTGACTTCAGTATTTTTTTTGTGTGTGTGTGTCTTGGATTATAAAAAATAAAAGATCAGGTGACTTCAGTAGTCTCTCTCTCTCTCTCTCTCTCTCTCTCTCTCTCTCTCTCTCTCTCTCAAGTTGGATAAATATGAATATTAAAATATTATAATGACTCATGTGCATATGAAATTGCTTTCAGCACTTTTTAGGCAATTTCGATATTCAAGCAACATTTAATGACACTGCAGTCTTAGGTCAAAGAGTCCTTTTAGTAATGTCGCCTTTCCTTGAAAGACCTACAGAATCATTAGAATTTGTTTGTCCGTCCTCACTTAAAAACTACCGGAGCTGTAGGGTTGCAAATTGGTATGGTTATCATTCAGCCTCCAATCATCAGACATACCAATTTGCAGCACTCTAGCCACGTTTGTATTTAATTTATTTAATGTTAGAGTTAGCCATAATCGTGCTGCTGGTAACGATATAGGATAGGCCACCACTGGGCCGTGGCTGAAGTTTTATGGGCCATTGCTCACACAGCTTTGTACCTGGACCACCGAAAAATAGTAGTTTTCGGTGGTCTTGATTATACGCTTTACAGAAAACTCAATTGCACCGAAGTTATATACGTAAGTAATTGGTTTCAGCATTTTTTTTAAGGCACTATTTGACGTTCATGACATTTAATGACTGCGCTCTTAGCGGGGCCGGAAAGACGGGCATGTCGGAGTCCGCAAAAGAGGTGTTTTGAACCCTTCAGATACGAAGTGGGAGCACTCGAGTGCGAGGACCCTGTAACCTCTTATGAAGGGCTTGCGATTTTAAATAGCTGTTCAGTGATGTTGAAGTTTTTGCGTCTTTGAGTTGAAAAGTCCCTCACGGGCAACTTTTCGTGATCTGCAGTAGTCTTGTTTGTATTGTGTCCGAATAGGCATTATAATATATATAATTATATAATTTATATATATATATATATTATACCATATATATCTATATATATATTATATATATAATATAATATACATATATATATTTAATATATAAAAGCATATAACAGGGTTGTTGTGTTGTGTTGTGTTGTGTGTATGTGTGTTTTGTGTTGTGTGGTGTGTGTTTTTTTAGATAAACTTTAAGCGCAGAGACGTTTTTGTTGATGAGCAGGATTTGGAATGCCATTGTAGTAAAAAGGAAAATGTCTTTTTAATGTACAGAAATATCTTTTTAATGTACAGAAATGGGTGAGTTTTTGTTTAGTTACATAAATGTTATCTGAAAAGTTACTGAAGTCGGAATGTTTTATGGTGAGGTATGAAAATGAAAATGACTTAGGAGAACGATCGAAGTGAAATTAGTTTGTATTGCTCAAGCGAAAAATTGTGCACCTTTAATATTAATCCTTAGTGGCAACAATTCACGATCGTAGAAATAGGGGTCATGCAATCCCGTGAAAGAGCGATTGTGGCAATAATGCATTGAATGCACAACAAAGGTTTTTGTGTTCTCTCTGTGGGGTCAGTGTTGGGGGAGGGAGGAGAGGCCGTTTGAGAGGAAGCATGGATACCTGATATGATAACCGGTTTCACCCTATTGAGTTCAGGGTGTGGTTTTGTTGCCTTGCCGTATTTGGCAGATTCCAGAGAGGTAGAGGTAGAGGGGTGGTTGGTGCTGGTGGTGGGTGGGTTGGGGGGAGGTGTTAATGGAGACTGGTACCCTCTTGACTTAGTGTGTGTGTGTGTGTAGTTGGGTCCATGGACAGGTTGCCTTTTTTTTTTTCTTATTGGTATTAAGTATGGTTTTTCAATAATGTTGGCCTTTCTTAGCTACCAAGGCGTTTCATTCACAGCAGAACAGAGGTTGTTTAAGCGGCGTGTGGCAATAGGCTATATATATATATATATATATATTATATTATATTATTAGGCATATATATCGATATAGTATATATTTTTATATATCTTATATATATTAATATATATATAGATATATATATCTGTATGTGTAATATATAGATATAATCTACATATACATATATATAAATATAATATATATATATATATATATAATATATATATATATATATATATATATATAATATATATATATGTGTGTGTGTGTGGTGTGTGTGTGTATGTATGTATGTATGTATGTGTGTATGTGTGGTATAATATATATATATATATTATATATATATATATTATATTTTTATTATTTATTTATTTATTTATTTTTTGCTGGTGAATGCCAATATTTATACGACGTCTGTTTGAGTAAAGGTTACGGGTGTGCGTTTTGCATTTTCAAATGCCGGTCAGAGTTTTCGTACTTTCAGTTAACCGAGGCTAATTCGTCGAGTGCCACATTTTCTAGTTTATTTTGAGCCACAAATGGGTCGACGGTCGTCCTTTTTAAAGCCTCTGATGTTCATGAATGCAGTGGCTGCAAACTTTAATTTTCTCTCCATACTTTAGATACTTTATAGCTCAAGCAAGATAATGTGATCCTAGATTATAGTAAGTATATCTATATTTTACATAACGTGACTGGTCACATCTTTAATAGTCATTATAATGAGTCGCCAGATGAATTTTTCAATTGTTAGTATGAATATTTCATGGAAGCAACTCATATTTGTTTACGCACGCTTTCGCGTGGTCAGACTATTTAATGAAGGATCCCCAACCCCCTCTATTTTTTTTTTTTTTTTTTTATCTTTTCATCCATATGCAAACGATGTAGATGCTGTGTCCCGACATCATGTGGTTTTTATTTATGTTAAGTGGGACATAATATATTTGCTGCTGTAAGACAGTATTTTTATGTCATCGTTTTTGGGAGTGTGGTATTTTGTGAGTAGTTAGGCTATTTGGCTAGTATTTGCGTCTTGTTTTTTTTTATTATTTTATTTTATTGTATTTATTTATTTATTTAATTATTTAAGAAATTTATGTACTTTAAAGGAATAAGCAAAATTTTAATACTACGCTTTATGTTTTCTGAAGTAACCATTATGCTCTTTGTTAAAACATTTCGTGAGGAAATGATGTTGCCCTGAACTTTCTGTCAGGAACGATACCCACTCCCCAGTTTTATTTTTGTATGAGGTTTGGTGAAAGTAAAGCGAGGATGCAGGTTTTTTTATGTTATTTTTTTTATGAAAGTCCAGTTTTCCTATAATGAACAGGGCAGTTTTATCATTTTTATTTGGGCCACTTACTGTTAATCAGCAGCCCTTTTTTAACGGTAGGAAGCAATCATGTTACTTTATTTATTTTGTATTTTTTTTTTTCTGATACTAATTTCCCCCGGCCTTGAGTCAAGGAGGGGAAACGAGTAAAATAAGACAAACCAGCCAAGGTCTGTGATGGTGGCTAATTTTGAAAGCGAAGCTCATCTGGCTAATGCTCTGTTGCATTAAGGTATCGCATTTTGAGAGGAGTTCGTGATATCGCGTGAAAGCTTCCGTGTCGTGGACGTACTACACTCTCAGGGGGGGGGGGGGGGGGGGGTTTACGGCCAAGCTGTAATAAGTTGGTCATTTCTGGTCTCCTCAGTGAAGGGGGTGTTAGTTTTTATATTACATTATTCTTGGGCGTTGTCATATACTTCATTATTTTGGGTTGGGTTAACTATTAGATAATCAGTTGGGAAACGCTTCCCCCTTTTAATAGCAAGAGTTGACAAGTAAGTGAAGTAGTTTGCTCTATGCTTCTTTGATGTAGTATTCAGTTAGAAAACAATTTCGCATTTGGGTGGGCGCTAAAGTTTCGAGGTAAACAGTGAGTGAAGTTGTCCTAGTTCTTTGGGAAAGAAGATGATGGCTGTAGTGGGTCATGTGTATGGTATGCTGCATATATATATATATATATATATATATATATATATATATATATTATATATGTATGTATGTATATACATACATACATAAACACACACACACACAGGGTGTCCATAAAGTCTCAGTACCATTATAAGTATTCATTGCTCAGAAATCATATAACACAGTAATGCAGTTTTTGTGTAGAATGTTCTACATTTGCTCAAGTTTACATTTAGAGCACTTCGATATACAAAAAGCAGCATTACTTTATTTTATATGGTTTGTGAGCAATAAATACTTGTAATGGCACTGGGACTTTATGGGCACCAATATATATATATATATATATATATATATATATATATATATATATATATATATATATATATATATATATATATATATATATCTATATATCTATCTATCTATCTATCTATCTATCTATTTATCTATCTATCTCGCCTCTCCCGTCCTCCATTTTGCAAGAATGTTGGAGGGACGGTGGGGCAGTGGTACGAGGGGGGGGGGGGGGTGTTTTGGGGGTTTTGGGGGCCGGGTTGTTGAGTAAGACGGGCAATTGGCGGGATAGGGGTTAAGGGGTCACCCTTGCTACTCTATAATCAAATCGAGACTGACGTTTATGGCAAAGCTCGAGTATGCATGTTGCTTAGTAACTCCCTCGCTGGAAATTTTGGTTGTTTGCGCGTGCGCTCCTGTTTCCGTGGTATGTAATACAGCTTCCCTTTGGCTGCTTTGTATTTTCTGGGGTTTATTCAGCGTCATGTATGCCCCAGGGGAGTTGGCGATACATAACGTACTCCTGAGCAGTGTTGCGTTGTTGTGTAGGCGATGCTTGTATATATATATATATATATATATATAGATATATATATATATATATAATATATATATATATATATAAAAAATCACAGTAGATGCACGTGACTTCATTAAATAAGCGAATACCACAGGAAAATGATAGGCAGAAATCCAAGCACTCTCGTCTTTTTGGATTTCAACCTATCACTTTCCCGTGGATTCGCTTATATATATATATATATACATATATATATATCATATTTTATATGTACGTATATATTTATATTTATATATATATGTATATATATATATATATATATAATATATATATATATATTATATATCAGCAAATATTAAACCACAAATATCATATAATATTCCGATCGTATACGAATTTGGTCTTTTTGGAGTTCAGCCTATAATTTTCCTGTGGATTCGTCTTATATATATATATATATATATATATATATATATATATATATATATATATATCAGCAAATATAAAACTACAAATATTATATAATATTCCGATGGTATATGTGTGAATATAAAAAAAATTAGGAATATATACGTGAAAATTATACGTATATATACACATGTATATCATACATACTATACATACATAATACATACATACATACAAACTCACACGTACTTACTGACATACATATGCGCCATTACATTTCGTAAGTGTTTTTAATTTATGACGATTTTGTGTGATTTTTGATAATATAGGCTGTTTGATTAGATTCATTGAGCTTGCCTTGCAATATATGTTGCATATATGTGTGTAGTATATATAAATGCATACGAATGCGACTCGCGTATTTAGAGTACTGTGCGCTGCACTATTCTTGGAGGAATGTATGCAGATTTGAATCTTCCCAAAATTGGATTATCGAGATGTTTTCAGTTGGATCGAAGTATTAGTTTTCGCACAGCGTATTTATTTTAATTTATGTTGGTGAAGCTCTATTTGAATGAAGATTTTAGCATGCGCCCAGAGTAAGCTGGGAGAGGATCACTCCTTGTTTAAATAGTTTTTTTGACCAACTAACGGGATTACATTGATCTTTGAGAGGAACACCTATGATTATGCTTATTAAAAGTCGTATGTGAATTTTTTTTTCTCGCTGGAGTCGGATGACATAATTAATTGAATTGGTAAGTAATTCACCAGCGAGATTGTCGTTTTTGCATTTAGAAAATAAGATTAACTTGTATTAATGTTGATGATGATATACAGCTATACGATGAAATGGAGACGAATGCGTGTGTTGAATTATATGAAGATGTAATGTCATTGCATTATAGATAAGTGCTTAAATTACACATATTTTATTTCTTCTTGTGCATCAAAACTTTTTAAGTGGCCTCTTCAGGTTTATGAATGACATTTTCTCTCTGATACATATATATATATATATATATATATATATATATATATATAGTGTATATATTGTGTGTATCTATAATAAACATATGTATATATATATATTATATATATATATATATATATATATATGTGTATGTGTGTGTGTGTGTGTTGTATGTATTTGCGTCCGTATAATAGGGCTGAATACCTCGATCCGTTGTTACTGTGGTGGTCATCTTTGAAGAAGACATCTAATGCTGAACAAGATTAAATGGATAGATGAAAAACGGTAATTAAAGAACAAACAAATTGAAAGCTGTTAGATACAAGATCAGAGATCGGTAGTGACTGAAATTTGGCTCAAGGAAACCCGCATGTAATGGCTTCTGTCACCTGTGGTTGTAGATGGTATCATTTTGGTGGAGGCGTTGCATGGTTCTGTGCGTTTACTATGTGCTTATGTGTTTCTTTTATTTGATATTCGGTTGGAAAACTTTTTTTTTTTTTTTCTTTGGCTGGTGACTAGAGTTTAATCGAGTCAAAAAGTAAGCGAAGTTGTTTTGCTTATATTGTTTGTTTGTATGTAAGGTGTTGCGTTGCATGGAACCATTGGTTATTCAGCAACGGGACCAACGGCTTTACGTGACTTCCGAACCACTCGAGAGGGAACTTCTATCACCAGAAATACACATTTCTAACTCCCCTCAGTGGAATGCCAGAGAATCGAACTCGCGGCCAAGACCATACCGATCACGGCACTGAGGCGCTTTTGTTTTGCTTGCGTGTTTATATGATATTCAGTTGGGAAATCCTGTAGATTGGGACTGAAGTTTTATAGAATGAATTAGAAAGGAAGTGAAGTCGTTTGTTCATAAGTTTCTTGATGATGTTCAGTTAGGAATCTGCTTCCTCTTCGGAAGGGCGGTACAGTTTTGAAAAGAAAGAATTAAGAGTAAGTGAAGTTGTATTGTTTATGTTTCTTTTAAATGATATTCAGTTGGAAAAAATTTCTTAATTGGGGTGGCCACTAGGGTTAGATCAATAGAGTTAAAGATCTTGTGAAGTTGACCTCGTTCACATGGCATCTCATGATGACGATGCTTACCGCACATCATAATTCCCGCCCTGAAACTTTTCAGCAGGGTACACATTCCTGCCAGACAGCACACTCATCCGGTCATGAGCATTAGCCAGACTCCGGAATGCTTCGAGTATGCATGACCTCCTTTCTTCGCTTGCATCAGCACCAGCGGTGCCATTTGTTTCATGCAGTTGCGGCTTTGAGAGAGAGAGAGAGAGAAATATTTTCATCTACATTTATTTATTTATTTATAGTGTCTGTGACGCGATCGTCAGCGTTTGCTTTGTCAGATGTTTGTTTAGACGAGCGTTCGTTACGGCGGCGGGGAAGAATAATTGAAGGGAAGTGTTGTTTATTGCCATTGTATTGCGAGATGGCCTTTGGAATGCAAGAGGAGAATGCATTTCATTGTTCAGGATAGTTAGGTGTGTGCATTTTCAAATTTTGATTTACGATAAATTGAATTTTGGTGTGATTTGTTTGATTGAATGCTGGGCTTCTGTTTTGAGGCAATCTGAAGTTAGGTCATCTTTGGATGTTTGGAATATTTGTTCAATGTAATTTTTTTTTTATCTTTTTTCAATTTGTTTAGAATTTTCTATACTGTTCCCTGATATTTTTTCGACCTCCTTTCTTCCTTGCAGTAATATGTTGTACCTACTTTGGTGTATCTGATTCTGAGCCAAGTCTCTCTCTCTCTCTCTCTCTCTCTCTCTCTCTCTCTCTCTCTCTCTCTCTCTCTCAGGTTGCTGAAATCCAGAAGTACCCAGTGAATGTATTAGGTTATAGAAACTTTTTGCAAAATCTGAAATTCTTTTATCGGTACGTTATGGATTTTATGGCAATAGCAGTTGGTAGGAAATATTTTTCGATAATATTCCCCACGCATCCGTTTGCGTACTACATGTCAAGTTATTCAGCTCTGATGAGCGTATCTCTCTCTCTCTCTCTCTCTCTCTCTCTCTCTCTCTCTCTCTCTCTCTCTCTCTCTCTCTCTCTCGGGAAAGGGATGTGACAACATTGTTATTCCCAAGTACGTACACGCATCCTGTTTGGTTTTTCTATCTTCATCTCTTATATATATATATATATATATATATAATTTTTATATATATTATATACACGCGCGCGCGCGCGCGCGAACGCACACACACACACACACACACACACCACACACACACACACATATATATATATATATATATATTATATATATATATATATATATATCTTGGACCGGAGATATTTTTCTTTCTCCTATATTTTTCTCGTTTCAAGACTCATCTTAAATATGTCGTTCTACCGTGAAAATTAAGTTTGTTGTTGGTGCTGCGTTTAAAGTTGTTTGTTTATGTAGTATATACTATTACATGTTGACTCGTGAAATAGTCTGTAATGGTCAAGTATAAAATGCATAAACTGTCTTGATATGCCCTTTGAAATTTGTAAAATATTAACAATTACTATAACGATACCGTACATTCTTGACAGCTACTGTGACGATTCTATACATACTTATAATCAACAGCAACTGCAATGACAGAGTTGGAAAGGCAACCTGGTGTGCCCACGTGGTGTATGCTTAAGTTTTGATGCCATGCTACCGAGAAATCGGCAAAAATATTGTGTAAAATACTAACAAACGCTTTCAGAAGTAAAGCAAATAAAGACAATAGTAGTGTCAGCGTGTAAAGTATTTTTCCAACGTGCGTTGAAAGCTGATAGGTGGATCAACTGGCTGAGTGCCTCAGCGGTGGAAGGGTGTTGTTCAGATGCTTAGAGAGAATAATAATAACCGTCTCAGCAACGTTTCTTGGTCGCGTCGGTGTTTGAATGTATGGCTCGTGGCGTAAATTAACTTGATTCACCCAGTGTTTATTTTGCCAAACAGTTTTAGAATCTGTTGAGAGACCTGCTGACAGTTCTCCTCACCAGTAGGCAGCATAATTTCATTTATTTTTAAACAATACCCCCCCTGTAGTCACTATTCGGTTGCAACATCGCTGGAGACATTTGCTGTTAGTCGGATCCTCGGGATACAGTTAAAAGAAAGTCGCTGCGGCGTTCCGAGTGTGTGATGGAATGTCGGTTAGATGAACACACTCGTAGTTGGATCAGCCGCAGCTAGAGGGCACCGCGGAACAACAACGTTTTGAGAGGATGGGAAGCGGTGTTATTTGTTCGTTGGTTTTGACAATTTCTGAATGCCGTGTTCATTGGGAAATTGGGTTATTTGGTTGATAGTATTTAGAAGTAGTGGCTGTTGTTATCAAATTTTTGCATAAAGTTGTGTGTGAGAGAGAGAGAGAGAGAGAGAGAGAGAGAGAGAGAGAGAGAGAGAGAGAGAGAGAGAGAGAACTATCACGTACACGCTGAGAGATTAACTTCAGTTTCTCGCAAGTTGAAAGAGAGGTTACCATTATCTTCTTGGGTAATTTCCTTTAAGCTCCTAACTAGTATAATTGCTTGAACATTGAACATTTCTTAGAATAAATTCGGACGTTAATTTATGTAATTATGCTCTACCAACAATGGATCAAGCCTTTTTGTAGGCACTTCATTATTGCAATTGGAGTTGTCTTATACCAATGTAAAGGATGGTTGATATATTTAGCTTTTAGCCTTTCATTTCTTTCTACATTTTACATCATTATCTGTCCCCATTCACTGCCTCTTGACGAGGAAATCCTCGCCCCACCTGGGTGAAGCCATTCATAAGATTCTCTCTCTCTCTCTCTCTCTCTCTCTCTCTCTCTCTCTCTCTCTCCTCTCTCTCTATCTCTCTCTCTCTCTCTCTCTCTCTCCTCTCAGGAATTGAAGTACCGAGTAGTTTCATGATATCTTAAACACGTCATACAGGTACAATTATGGAAATTCTAAAAGCAGGTTGTGGAGTAAACAAAGTGTGGTAAGATAGAGGAGAAATATAACGAAGGTTATTCCGTATGTGTATGTGTGATATATATTATACATACATTCAGATGTTAAACCACCAGTGTCGTTAACGACATTTGTAGATTAATATTTGTGAGTGATTATAAAATTGTTCCGGTTTATGTGGCTACATAAATACGTATGTGTATATATGTAATAATTTATTTATTTACTGCTTGCTCCATCTTTTTTAAAGTACTCGTGATTATTTTCATTCGTGAATTCAGTGGCCTTTAGAATCTAATCGCGAAGCAAGGGAGATGTGGGAGTGTGGTTTCGTGTAATGTGTATTCACTTTTGATTTCGTGATGAAGATGAATGGAGCTGTCCTAGTAAGCGATAATGAGTCATCTATGCCAAGTGCAAGCCATTAGCATTTCGTAGATTACACAGTTACCCAACTGTGTGTGTGTGTGAGAGAGAGAGAGAGTAGGGAGTGACCCAACTGTGTGTGTGTGAGAGAGAGAGGCGAGAGTGAGACGGATAGGAGACGAGGAGGGGAGAGAGAGAGAGAGAGAGAGAGAGAGAGAGAGAAAAGGGGGCGTGGCTGGGAGAGGGATGAATCTTATTTTGTTCTTTATGAGATTACAGTTTAGCTAGTCATGGAAACAGTTTTGGGAGTAGCGTAATTTTATTGTTGTATTTTGGAATTATCTCTTGTCTTGATTATTTTGAAATTTATGTTGGGGGGTGGGGGGTGTTATTTTGAAATTATTTCTTACGGTTACGTATTTGGAGATTATCACTGTGGGTTCTTTGAAATGATCTCTTGGGTGTTATAAGTTCTCTTGAGTAATAGGAAATGATCTTGTGTATTTTAATATTCATCTCGCGTCTGTATTTGGGAATGGTCTCCCTTTGGTATTTTCGAAATGATCTATTGCTTGAATATTTTGAAATTATCTCTTGCGTGGGTATTTTGAAATTACCTCTGTTTTGGGTGTTTTAAAATTATCCGGTTTGGGTATTTTGAAATGATCTCGTCTTGCGTATTTTGAAATGTTTTGTTCTTTCTTGGGTATTTTGAAATGTTCTTTCTTGGGTATTTTGAAATGTTCTCTCTTGTGTATTTTGAAATGTTATGTTCTTTCTTGGGTATTTTGAAATGTTCTCTCTTGGGCATTTTGAAATGTTCTTTCGTGGATATTTTGAAATTATCTCTGTCCTGGGTATTTTGAAATTATCTGTCTCTTGAGTATTGGGAAATTATCTATCTTGGGGTATTTTGAAATTATCTATCTCCAGGTTATTTGAAATGATCACTTGGTTTTTTTGCGATTGTCCTCTTGGGGTTTTTGAAATTCGTGGGTATTTTGAAATCATCTCTTGGGTATTTTACGATTATCGTTCTTGGATATTTTGAAAGGATTTCTTTCGGGTATTTTGAGATTATCTCTTAAGTATTTAGGAAATTATTTCTCTTGGGTATTTTGAAATTATTTCGGGTATTTTGAAGTTATTTGTTCTTGGGAATTTTGATATCTCGGGTATTGTGAAACTCTCTCTCTCTCTCTCTCTCTCTCTCTCTCTCTCTCTCTCTCTCTCTCTCTCTCTCTCTCTCTTTTAGACCATTGATGCAATCACATGGTGATTTGTCTTATTTTTTCAAGTAAAAATTAAATTACACTGGAACATTTCCGTCTAATGTTTAATATGGGAATGTGAAAGGTTATTTTACATCCTTCGGCATTGAATCTCTCTCTCTCTCTCTCTCTCTCTCTCTCTCTCTCTCTCTCTCTCTCTCTCTCTCTCATTAATGTAGTAACAATGTTTTTTTTTTTTTTTTTCAAAATTAGAATTGATTCTTTGGAAATTTCTGACTAATAGTTAATCTTAAATGTTAAAAGATTTTCTCATCTTTCATCGATGAATATGCAATTTTTATAATTATATTATTATGGCAAAAATTATTTACGCACTTAGAATTATTAGCTTGATAGCCATGAAAGGGTGTATATGAATGTAGTACACTTGCAGTAGGTGTTTATAAGGAAATGAGTGTTTTGTTAAGAAGATGCTTTGTCATAGCTTTCTCTTCTGGTTAAAAGATCGAGTCGTTCGTACGCCCTTGCATCTGTGTCCATCAGGCTGTCAGATCTCTACACATGTCTTTTTTGGTGGCAACTTGAGAGAATTCACGTAAATAGAAACACAAGTACATACTCTATTGTTATTATTATTATTACTATTATTAACCCAGTCGTATGGAACCAGAAGGTAATGGTAAAATATGCTTGACTGCAATCATGATAACTTGTCGAAAACTGAGCAAAAATTTCTGTCACCGCCTACCACCTTCATTCAGGAAATTGGTAGCTTTCCAATGACACAGTTTAGGGACTTTTAATCCCCTGACTGCCAAGTTTAGGAATGATCTTCCTTCGTCTGTGTTGATCTGCTTCTCATAACCTTTCTTCTTTCAGGAGGCAGATCACGTGTGTCACAATCTTCCGATTGTATTCGGGCCTGGGTTAGGGAGGTGTGTCAGGATCTTTGTCATACTACATATGGAACTTGTTCCTTGTCACCTCTGGGTTCGGTAGGGGTATGGTACCATCAAATGTATCATATATAGTGCACTGTAGGCATTACTGAAGGGTCTTGGCAACGTCCCTTCGGCACCTAGCTGCATTTTCATTGCTTTTTTTATTTTAACTGTACCTCCGTTCATATTCTCTTCCATCTTACTTTTCACCGTCTCTAATAGTTGCTTCATAGTGCAACTGCGGGGTTTTCCTCCTGTTACCCCTTTCAAACCTTCTTGCTGTCAATTTCTCTTTCAGTGGTATTCTATTCCTGTCACACTGGTCTTTGAAAGCGCCCAAATATGTAGTACTTATGGACTATCAACGTGAGAATTACTATAGTAGATTCACATCAACCGTGCATTTGACATCTAGGCCAGTCCCTTAAGACACTCCTGATTTGCTGTTTATGTATGTTCCACCTCTCCTGAAAGACGTATCCCTCTGGGAGGTGGAACATACATCCTCATGTGAACTCTCTCGAGAGACTGAAAGTTTCCAGTCCCATGATTGGCTTAGCAACAGCCAATCAGGAGAGTCATAAGGGACTGGCCTAGACGTCAAACGCACGGTTGATATGAATCTTCTGTAGCACGAAAGTTCGCAAGGTAAAAAAAATGCTGGCGAATATTCTTCCATCCTCGTAGACATGTTAATACACGTTAATATGCTAGTTCCGTGTGAGTCGTTGAGGGAGAATTATGAAGCGCTTGTGAACACTTCAAGTGCTGTCGTGGCTGACTCAACCTTTAATGTTTACAGCATGGAGGCACGACACTTGGAAGTGTTCATTCTCTCTCTCTCTCTCTCTCTCTCTCTCTCTCTCTCTCTCTCTCTCTCATTCTAGAGTGAATAACAAGTGTTTGGATTAAGGATTTTACTTCCATAAAAAAACTTGTAATGCTAAAGAAAATTATATCCTTACATTCAGCCGTCATAATCATGTTGATCAATAAACTTCAATTAAGAAAATGGAATTAACCTCATTGCAACACATCGGAGAGAGAGAGTGCGTTTAAATATTTCAAATAGTTCAATTCAATTTTGCCCTCCCAGTTTATAGAGATCGAAACAGTCTGAACAGTGCTTATATTATAAGAAAGACAAAAAGGAAGACTTAATTATTTCTCTTCAGGACGTGATGCCAAACCAGCCTCGTGGCGCTGATGATAACCAAACAAACAAGAATTCAGTGTCTTTGGAGAAGTAAGAACGGAACGGGAACGTTTCGCTTCACACATACAGGAATGATGTCAGTTTCCGTTACGGATGTGTGTGTGTGTGTGTCTGTGTGTGTTTCTGAGACGACTTCCATTTTGTGCGAGGAAATAATTCCCTCTCGAGACGGGAGGATTACTCATTGGTACACTGAGACACACAGCTGGTTGTTTGCGAATAGAATTAGAGGGAGCTATATATATAGCCGTATTCCTTACAGTACAGTAATCTCCAGAGTACATCTTGAGGGTAACGTTTTCACCTCAGCGCGCTCACTCTCTCTCTCTCTCTCGCTCTCGGTTTTCTCTTTCACGGATGTTTCCTCGTAGGAGGGTAGTACCGTCCTGTGAACCTCGCGCGGTACACTGTAGACATTACTTAGTAAGGTTCTTTGCAGCGTCCCAGCTGCAACACCTATCATTATTTTTACTGTACCTCCTCCATTCGTATTCGCCTTCTTCCATGTTTTTTCCACCCTACTCTAACAATTGTTTCATAGTGCACCTATGTATTTACTCTCAATTTTCCTTTCAGCTCTGAATGATTTCATAAGTACCAGTGCTCGGCTTTCGGCCTAGATTTTATCTCTCTCTCTCTCTCTCTCTCTCTCTCTCTCTCTCTCTCTCTCTCTCTCATGGATGTTTACCCAAGACTAGGTTCTTGTGTTGTACATCATTATGGAACTTTTTTTTTTGTGTACATGATTGGTATTCATTCATAATTAATCCTCCGTTCCTTCCTTCATATGCTTACAATATGTAATATTTTGTATACAGCAATAAATACATATATTGTTTTCGCACTTATGTTCGTAGTACTGCGCTTGTTCGATTTGTGTCGTAACCGTTCCATGAGTCATCGTGTTACATTTACATAGATTATTTACCCCCCGGAGAGGCGAACTGTGGCCTCACGGAGGATTGGGAAGGGGAAGAGGGGGGGGGGGGGGTTGAGTGAGTCCAACGGGTCGTGCGATTATAAGCACGTGGGATCTAAGTGAATTGTTGCTGCTTTCAATGTTGGTCGCCCTTTAGGTTAGTTGCAAGTGAAGTTTCGACAATATATGGCTGCTTTTCCAATTTTTGCTTTATTTCTCTTTTCGTATTGTGTTCTTTGCGGTGTCCTCCTTTTGATACCATGTGGCGTCTTCTATTTCGTCCTTCTATGCTCTTCGGTGATGACTGCAGTTTAGTCTGTTACCTATGAATTTTTCCTTCCCGAACTACTTGTAATTTGTGAAAATTAACAGTTGCAGTTTGCTGCATATCTAATAATAATAAAAATAATAATAATTGAAAAAGATACCCACAAAATTACTGTGTATAACGTGTTTACTTTTAAGTATAAATACTTAGAAGTAAACACGTTACACAGTGATTTTGTGGGTTTCTTTTTCAATCTTCAGAAGAAAACTGAAAGAAGTTTTTGCTTGGTTAATAATGATAATAATAATAATAATAATAATAATAATAATAATAATAATAATAATGATGATGATGATAATTGGTATTAGTAGTGGTTATTATGATGTTCGTATGAATTAGAAAATAACCTACCTTATGTACCGTGGAAGTACGTGGAACGTCGGTTTTTTGTTTGTTTTCTATTGACGGTGTTGCCATAGACCTGATGTGAATCAGGGGAGTGTTTCGTGGTGACGAAATGTTTCCCAGAATCTGGCGTGACTGTAGAAAAGGGAAAAAAAACGCTATTAACATGCTTACGAAATGAAGCCAGAAAGGAAATGAAACCACGGGGTCTTATAATATCTCTGCAGTCAAGATGTTTGGTGGTGTCGTCGATCCAAACATCCTGTCTGGGGGAGACATGCTCATAGCTGGTGTCCGTTTTGTGTTCATTTTAGGTTGATTGGTACTACAAGTGCTGCCGTTTCTTATTTAGTTCCGGGCGTGGGAACCTATATGCTTGTCTTTTCAACCTAAACGTGATTGGTATTTATATTTTTGACTAAATGACACAAGAAGTTTAAATATATTAAATATATTATCAGGACAAAAAACTACAAACTTATAGAACTCTCACTCATAAAATAAAAGCTCTATTATCATAAAGCTGTCTTGTAGTACTTGACTGTTTACAGTGTAAACGATCACATTTTTGACCTGATAACAGTTCATTTCTCTCTCTCTCTCTCTCTCTCTCTCTCTCTCTCTCTCTCTCTCTCTCTCTCTCTCAGAATGATACTGGTTCTCTTAAATGCTCCAGTAACCCTTGTGTTGATAAGGGTTAGATTACGCAATTCCTTTTTTGGTATTAGAGAGAGAGAGAAAGAGAGAATTTCCTCTTCATTTCTGTATCCCTTTCAGTCCCAGTATGAGAAGTTCACTTGTTTAAAAGTCCCCTATCAAATTTCACTTTGGATGTTAGATTGGGTGTTATAACCTTTTCTTTCGTTCCTCGTCATTGGTGTTGTGTTGTTAGATAGACTCTGCGTTTATGAGAATCAATGACTTTTGTTGGGGAGACTACGTTCAGAACCTCGGCTCCTTCAGCGTCCTACCATTGTTCGAGGCGTTGTGCTTTTTATAAGATCAACACGACTCTCAAGTGCTGCCTGAGAAGGGGGGGGGGGGGGGGACGTTGTTTGTGTGTTAGGTGGGATTGCCTCAGGTTTCATGATGAACAAAACTAACTTTTTTCAGAAAAATTTATTCATTCCTCAGAACTCTGCATCAACTTTAGATTTGTAAAAAGTTACAAGTCTGTGATGATTTGTCATTTGAAAGTTTAAGTTAACAAAGTGATTTTGTCAAATATATGAAAGCAAATATGGTTGAATATAATCCTTACCAGATTCTCTCAAGGGAGATAGATACGTCAGTTGAAGGAGTCATAACTAGTGAGGACAAATTTATGTCGGCCCAGAGTGAACCTGTCAACTCTCATCTTGAAGTCTTGACCTGTAAGTTAGTACAAGAAAAAAGAAATAGAAAATGTCTGGCTCTAGAGACCGTACTAGGCAAGAAATTAAATTCACATTTTCACACATTTGCTGTGTATTCATTTCAGTTACAAACGTCTGTATAGAATGCTTTAAAAAAAATTAATGGCATGTACATTTTAGTATCTTACTCTACCATCGGTAAAGCGAAAAATCGTAGGGTTTTTTGGTATCTTAAGTTTTACTTTTGGAGAAGCTTTCTCGCTGACACATCACGCGTCTCCAGTAACAAAATTGAGAAACTTTCATTTGTTCTATCACAAAATTGCCACGTGGTAAACAGGAGCAGGGGTTATAAATTGAGATAAGTTTCACATACGTCTCGGAATAACAAACCTCCCCTGTAATGGATTAATATTTTGGCATTTGTTGGACATGTCTTGTATCCATTACCGCCTGAAAGTTCTTTGAAGAGGATCTCCCTTGCCCTGGCTATAGTGTGTTTACTTTTCTAAGATCGCTGTAATGTAACTGTTTAACCGTATACGTGGACACAACTTCGCTCGTTGCGTGACATTGCTTGATGTTCCCTTAGATACCAGTGGTCATTGTGACAATTTGAAAGTCGGCTGGTTTGACAACTCCTTCATCATCCTCACATCTCAAGTTCTGTGGCCCTCTGCTGATCTCTTGTGTTTTACAGATCAAGTTTTTCAGGTTTCGAACAGAAGGGTTGTTGCCACCGATGGCGACTATCAAGTCCATTTACATCATTAACCCGCTTCTTAGATTCGCCATCGTTTGCCTGCTGGAGGAGTCTCGTCGTTGTAAATTTAGATGCGAAGGCATTTTGCTCAAGGGAGTCCAGATATTTTTAGTAGAGTCTCGAGAAGTCAAAGATCAAACGTTCCGTTTCAACAATTAGTTATGCTCCTCTTAAAACCTGAACATGAAAATTCATGCTTCGCTGAATTTTTTACTATTTTATTCATTTTGCCTAAGTTGCCGAGAGAGATTTTGTGGGCGTTTATGGCGTGTCGCGTAAATCAAGAACCGCGTTTGAAATATCTTTCCCTAATTAGAACGTCTTGGAGACGTTGAACTCGCGCTTTTGGCAGCTGGCGCTGACGATACGTGTTTTAAAAACTATTGTGTTCTCTTGTTAAAGACCGCTAGAGCTTTTGACTGAACGGATTAATTATGCATTCGCTGTTTAAAAGTTGTCATATATTAACCATCAGTGTCTCCAGATGTTTTAGGGTTGGCATATCTCTGGTGACTGTGTTCAAACGCATGGGAGAAAATAAATATTTTGAGGTCTCACGTATTCAAGTGCTCCTAAACGGGTATCTTTTATTATTTTTATCATTATTTTTATTATTAAGGCTGCTATTGAGAAGCGCTAGAATAGGCGTATTTTGTTGTTGCAAGACTACTGTTGTTGACAGACATATTGTGCACCGTCCCCGAAAAAAAGTGGAAAGCTTGACAGAAACATGGGCAGGTGGCTAGACAGAATTATTATGTTCTGTCCAGTATATATGTGTTTTGTCCGACAGTAGAAGACGCGATTATGCATTGCGTGGTGTGAAGAGTAGTCGAGTTTGGGTCTAAGTCACGTGCCGGGAGGAGAGGTGGTGGATTGTATGTTAATGGGCACCCACCCAGCCATCCTTCCTTGGCGCAGGTATTTCGAGCGCTAGCCCAGGATAATAATTAACGAGGTCTCGTTTATTCTGGTAGGGACCCGATCTTGTATAACAGCGGTGCCATACTACCGGTCATCTTTGGCTGACGTAAGAAACTGTGCGTTTCCGTGCTATAAAGATTCTCTCTCTCTCTCTCTCTCTCTCTCTCTCTCTCTCTCTCTCTCTCTCTCTCGGCATACTTAAGATTCTTTGCAGCGTCCCTTCTTCCTTTAGCTGCAACCCCTTTGATTCCTTTTACTGTATCTCCGTTCATAGTCTTGTTTCTTCCATCTCTATTTCCACCCTCTCCCAACGGTGGCTTCTTAGGGCAACTGCGAGGTTGTCGTCCTGTTACACCTTTCAAACCTATTTACCGTCAATTTCCGTTTCAGCGCTGAATGACCTCCAAGGTCCAAGAATTTACCACTTGTCCTAGATTCTGTATGTTCTGTTCATGTGGCACTTGGTGCCGAGTGTGTTCCAGCCTTGGAAAGGGGCTTTCTCTCGAGTGCCAAGGTGAGGAGGCATCGCTTGAGAGAATGTTGTATGCAAATCAGGCAGACCATTTAGGTAGGTTGAAGGAGCAAGCTATTTTCATAAGAAATGAAATAGTTTTATGAATTTAAAGTATAAAAATCGCCTTAGTTTGAATAATTTTTTCCTCCATTGTTATATTTTGACTTTAATTTTTTTTTCTTTTTTTAAACAAGTTATTAGTATTATTTTTTTTTTTTTACAAGATTTGTTTCTCTCTCCAACAAGAATTTTCAAAAGAAATGAATTAGTTTTATGATTTTAAATTGTAAAACCCCCCCTGGTTTGAAAAATTTTTTCCTTCATTGTAATATTTTGACTTTAACAATTTTTTTTTTAACAAGTTATTAGTATTATTTTTTTACAAGGATTTTTTTCCCCTCTCTCCAACAATAATTTACTAGCAAATAAACCATCAAAATAAGATTTTGACCTCGAGCTTTTCCGAAGTCCCTAGACAAAATGCAAACCCGCCCATGATCGCTTGAAAACATTTCCTTGGGTGTTGTGGCGACATGTCCAGAATGATGGGTTATAGTATCTCCCCTGGGGCTGTGGAAAGTCTCCTCACAGAATATTAGTTGACAAGTGCTGAAGCTTGAAAGGTCAAGTGGGATCTAAAACATTCTCGTCTGGCGACATTGGCACGTCCGAAATAAATATTTAAATTTATTTATTTATGTTATCATTATGGAGACTGAATGTATTGCGTGATAGAGGCTATATTTATGCACATTAGCATGGTGTGGTAATAATAAATTGTTGAGGTGAAACACCTTGTAATAGGCTGTCATTTCCTGGGACTGATGAATCTCCAGCTGTGTGTGTCATCCCTCACCAACTCCTTGGCCCACCATACCAGTCAAAACCTGTTTTTTTTTTTTTTATCCACCAACATAAGTGAAGCACTGTGCCTTTGGAAAACATATCGGTTAAAAGAAATGCTTGTGCCCATGCCCGCATCGTTAGGTAGGAATTACTATGTGGAGAGAGAGAGAGAGAGAGAGAGAGATAGAGAGGTTTCCAAGCTTTGGTTTGGAGGGGTTTGGGGCGGGGGCGGCTATCGTTTACGTTATACTTATATTTAGCCTTT
Source organism: Macrobrachium nipponense (assembly GCF_015104395.2). Lineage (NCBI taxonomy): Eukaryota > Metazoa > Arthropoda > Malacostraca > Decapoda > Palaemonidae > Macrobrachium > Macrobrachium nipponense. The sequence continues at coordinate 33,587,094 of NC_061089.1, forward strand.
GGATTGTGCAATAGGTGACATGGTAGTGAACGGTGGTTGCACTAAGGCCAATGCTTAGAAGAGTCGTACAGCATTTCTCTTCCAGCAAGTTTCAAGAGAAATTTTTTTTTTCTCTCTCTCTCTCTCTCTCTCTCTCTCTCTCTCTCTCTCTCTCTCATATTCAGGGACATTGGAGGAAGCGTCTGAAGAGGGACGAGTTGGTCTCCAGGGGGAAATTGTTGACGGTAGTGACACGGCAGAATTGTAAATATTGGACAGAAGTATGGTCATGGCGCTCCTCTTACTTTCTCGTGCATATTATTAGTCTGTTTGTAGAACGTAAAAGTAATATGTCAAATATATTCAGGGTTTCATTCAACATCATAGTTATTTGGAAAAGAAACACACAAGATTACCTACACATCTCTTGAGAAAGGGCCACAGATAGGGCCTGAAAGTACTCCAGTGTTAATACTATGTTGGTACGTGCAAGTAAACAAGTTGTACTCGGTAATCTTGACTGAAAGAGTTTTTTTTTTATTATAGTTATTGATGATAAGATAATTTGGCTAGAGAGGCTTAGTATATGTCGTCGTGCGGCGCTTGTGTTTTATATAGCTTCTTAAAAATGCCACGTATATTCTTCAGGGTCTCACTCAACATTATATATGTTATTGATAAGACATTTTGGCTGGAGAGAGAGAGAGAGAGAGAGAGAGAGAGAGAGAGAGAGAGAGAGAGAGAGAGAGAGAGAGAGAGAGAGAGAGAGAGACTGACTTGTGTTTATTTAGCCTTTTAAAAATGCCAGTATATTCCTCAAGGTTTCGTTCAACAATGATAAGAAAATGTGGCCTGGGAGGTAGTATTGTGTTTTTGCGTGCGTGTGAGAGTGCAAGTCTTGTTTGTTCACTCTCATCACATGAGGATATTTTTCTATTATTTTAATTAATAGAAATGTAATTCTCCCACCACATTCCTTTGGTTTAGAATGCGGTTCCTGTAGAATGTATCCTACATCGATTGCGCTTCTAAGTATGTTGTATGGACGCATTTAAACCAGTCCTCATTTGTTTTTGACGTAGCGGCTTTCTGAAGTTGAACCGAAGAAGTAGAGCGTGATTTCATACTCGCTGGGCAGTGTTTTAATTTTGTCAGTCCAAATAAAGGCTAAATTCATACTTTACATTAACATGCAAATTAACCACATGATTGTAAGTATGCAAATGAAATGCGCAGCTCTGCACAAAAGAAGGAAGTGCTCCATTTGGAACAAAACGGGTGATGTTAAATTACACGCAAGTTGTAAAAAGAAGGTTAATTGGGTTTCAATGTAGTGTGTGTGTATATATATATGTGTGTATATGTATGTGTGTGTGTATGTATGTATGTATGTATGTTTGTGAATTCTTAGAGTATGTTTGCTTCACTGGGGCTCTGTCCCCTGACTTTACAATATCACTTTGTACACAAAGATTATAATTTCGTGCTTTATTTTCTGGAAATATTGACAGGAAGTAGCATTGACAACCTTTAATATTTTTGAAGTGACCTACTTTGCGTTTTTTCTTATTCCTCCATTGTCTTCGTTGGTCGGCAAAGGTCAAAGTTAACATAGATTACACGCACACCCTTGCCTTATGTATATGTATGACATGGATGCGCGTGTCAGAGTTTCAGAATAACCAGGGAGATTTGAAGAAAGTTTCAGTCTGATCTTTTCAGACAATGTGTGTATCGTCGTATCCTGTAATGAATAATTATTTTGTAATTTATATTTCTTGTCTGCAGATACCGTATTCGTCTTTCCTTCTTGCTAATATTTTTCCTGTTAGCAAGCAATGTTGCGCTTTTGTTAATAATGTGTTGATCACAAGTCACCTTCTATACCTATAAAAGGGTAGATCTTTCCCATTCAAGAACAATTAATTTTATCTATTCCTTTTCTTTTGAGAATTATTCTTTGTTAAATCTTATTATGTATGTATTATGGAAGTTATGCAGACTGTTAAATAGTCACTTGTGTACGTTACTTCTATGGTAGTTTTTCTGTTGAGAATTTATTTCGTAATTAAATCTTATTACGTCATTATTACGGAAGATTCATTCGATGTTACTTGAATCGTCACTTGTGTAAGCTCTTATAAGTTACCATTTCTTTGAATTTCAATTAATTAATTTATGTATCTTTTCTTCTTAATAAGTGAGATCTTTTCTTTCTGCATTTCCCTTTACGTTCTCGTACTTCCTGATGAGTCATTCTTTGCAAGTTTGAATTTCAAGTCAGTGGCCACTGTGGCATTGTTCCATATGAATGGGCTTCATCTGAATAATAATGCTAAAATAGTCTGAGAGATTTTCGTAATTAAATCTTATTTCGTATTATCAGCTTTCTTTATTCAGTGTTTCTTGAATCGTCACTTGTGTATGTTCTTATAATATCGCGTGATTTTGACGTCTTGTCTTCTGTACAACATCAGAAGGGAAGAGGATGAGGGTGTGGGGGGAGGGGTTATGGTATGGCTGGCGAGTTGTCACACACCTGCTTGTTTCATGTTGCAGTGCGTGATGTATGGCCGCCTTGGCCGTGACACGTCTGCCTCGCGTTAATTAAGGGGCTTTTGTTAGATACCATAGCCCTGGCGGAGAGGCCTGTTTGTGTTTCACCTACGGGCTTTTCGTTTGTGGCAATTTTAGTATTGTCATTATTACTCTCTCTCTCTCTCTCTCTCTCTCTCTCTCTCTCTCTCTCTCTCTCTCTCATATGTCCTTTTTCGTAAATTGTAGCGTGCTGGGCTTGAAGCTGAGTAGACCCCTTTTCGATCCCTGTAGTGGGTTAGTGCCTACATTGCACCGAATTGGGTGCACTTGAGGTTCTTTTTATTGTACCTCTGTTCATATTCTTTCTTCCATCTTACTGTCCACCATTTCCTAACAATTATTTCATAATGCAACTGCGAGGTTTTCTTCCTGTTACACCTTTCAGACCTTTTAATGTCAATTTTCATTTCAGCGCTGAATGGCCTTAGTTGCCCTAGTGCTTGGCATAATGCCAAAATTCTATTTAAAAAAAAAAAAACCCCGCTTTTCGATATTGGGACGAGTAGGCAATGCGAGCTTGTTTTAATCAATCCAGTGTCTCTGGATAATTCAAGTAGTGAATTAAGTGCTCGGTTGTGAGTCGGCGAGTAATTTATAAGCAAAATATTGTAAATTAAGCGAAATTTAAGTAAAATATTGTAAATTAAACAAAATTTTACCTTGTCGTCGTTTGGATATTTATAAATAACAAAACTCGCGAAGCTATGAAATAATGGGTTAGCATAAGTATTGTTTAATACCTTATCTTTTTAAATGGTCGTTGGTTTTTACGGCATGTATTTTTTTCGGGGGATGTGTGGGGTGGGGTGGGTAGGAGCCGCTTCATTTAGCCCCTTCCTGTTGCCGCATTCATCAGGTTTTAGTGCCGTTACTACAGGACGCAAGTACCCATTAAATCCGTCATTTGTGGCAAGTCTTATCACTTCCAGAGTCTTAAGCCGTATTGATTTTGTGCCTCAACCTGATACTTTCCCTCAGAGGAGATTTGCCATTCATGACATTTGATATTTTGATGATGGGTGTCCAGTTTCCTGTGTTCACGTGCCGGACTCTCTCTCTCTCTCTCTCTCTCTCTCTCTCTCTCTCTCTCTCTCTCTCTCTCTCTCTCTCTTTTTTTTTTTTTTTTTTTTTTTTTTTTTTTTTTTTTTTTTTTTAAGTTGGCTCTATGTATCCCACTTTTTACTCATGTGAAGTCGGCTCTATATTTCCCTCTTTTTTTTTTTTTATGCTTGTGAAGTTGGGTATTGTATGCAGTTTTTTTTGTAACACACTAGCCCCTTTATTCGAAAGCATTTGTATCGCGTTTAGTGCATGCTCACCGAATTTTTTGTGCCTAGGAAGTGGTGACATCTGGACAACAGCGTAAGGCAGAAATATCTAACGCTGTCTTGTTATACTGTTGTTAGTTAATATGTGTGTCGTTAAGCACACACGCACTCATTCCTGGTGGACATGTATGAATGTGATCGCAATGGTAATAGATATTTTAATGCTGCGATAGTTCTTGGAGAACGCTTCATGGAAGGTTCCAGTGATTTGATTAGAATGTCTGTAAATTTGTAACTAGCGGTGGGGGCGATCATCTTCATTTATAGATTTACTTATTACAATTTCATTTCAGTGAATGTAATATTTTGTATTTTGCGGAACACTCATCGGTAGTCTCCAAGCGTTCTTAGTGTTCTGAGAATGCAGGCATTATTCAAGGTTCTTTGCAGTTTCCTTTCGTCCCCTAGCTGCAACCCCCTTCGTCCGTTTTACTGTACCTCCGTTCATATTATCTTTCTTCCATCCTCCTTTCCACCCTCTCCTAGCAATAGTTTTATAGCGCAACTGCTTTGAGGTTTTCCTCCTGTTTCACATTTTAAACCTTTATATTGTCAATTTCCGTTTCAGCACTGAATGACTTAAGATTATATTCTGTTTTACGTATTCTATATTAATAGAATGTAATTAAGCAAATGACTTCTTTCGATTCATGACACGTAGCGCTCTCTCTCTCTCTCTCTCTCTCTCTCTCTCTCTCTCTCTCTCTCTCTCTCTCTCTCTCTCTTCCAGGTCCAGGTAAAGCAGCATTGCAGACTCTCATCCTGGTCCCTCCCTTCCTTTCCAGTAACCTGCAGAATCATCTCCCTTCGTTCTTCTTAGTCACTGCAGTTTATTTTTTTATTTGTAAATTAACTTAATTTTTGATGTTAGTAGTATCGTCGGTGTCCCTTTGAGCGATTTTTAAAAGTAAATTTTTATTTATTATTTATTTATTTATTTATTTGGTTATTTATTTTTATAGGTATATAAAAGGATTGTGAGTTTGGACAGATGGGTGAAATAGTTGGTCGGTTGGTTTTGACATTACTTCTGACAAACTCGGATGCGATAAGGTTGTCCAACCCCCCCCCCCTCCCCACACACACACACACACGCACACACACACCACAACCACCCCTTTTTTTATATCCACCCCTTCCCCGCTCCCTTTTATTTGCATACCCAACGTTTAATTTATCGGTTCCCATTTGGGAGTCAGACTCTCTCTCTCTCTCTCTCTCTCTCTCTCTCTCTCTCTCTCTCTCTCTCTCTCTCTCTCGTGAACAGAACTGTATAATTATGCTTTAATAAGGTGCTTTTTCTTGCTATTAATAACAGAGGCAATTAGTAAACCATTCCACCGTGTTGGCCTTGTGGTTTACTTTGTAGATATTTTTATGTTATCAGGGACATGCAAGAAAAAAAATTAAATAATAAGGTAGTTAATAAAAAAGTTTCTTAGGTATGTTATTGATTACTTTTGATGGGTTGGTGTATCGAAGATGATTTTTATAGATTTATCGTGTTAACTCTTGGAACACAGACGGTGATTATGATAATTAGTATATTAGTGCCATAGAAATTTTTATACGGAGAAATTTAATCCAAATGCTAATAATCGTTCATGACCGGAGGCACTTCGTACGGGACTGTAGTATATAGTATCTGAATGAATTTATAAGTATATTAGATTTTTTTAAATTTCGATTTTAGCACCTCTAGCGTTTCTGCTGCATGTTGTTAATATGCGATGAGTACACCTAAAGGAGATTAGAACTCGCGAGACGGCCAATTGTGACACTTGTGGAAGACGATTAGAGTCCATAAGGACACCCACGATATGTGATCAGAAAACATGTGGGCAGTTAAGGATCGTAAGTCAGGCGCTTGGAATACGCAGGAGGGAGAATGAAAATGCGGATGAAAGAGCGTCGAAATGCATTAGCGGAGCAGTGAGGAACCTTATGGAAGGCAGGTATAGAGAATAAGCCTGAAGGGGAATGAGGCCACATTAATAAGGGAGTTAAGGAAGGCGATTATTGTAGCTTTCATAAAGACTAACGCGACATGTGACCTGTCAAAGTACTCTGGATAGTTGAACTCTGAAGTACCGGGATTAAGAACAAGTATGACACGAAATACTGCAAGTGTGACAGGACAAATTTTAATAAACAAAAAATTGCAAATTGAAAATGAGCAGCATAAGGCAGGATTGAAGAAAGCTCTTGGCTGTCGCGTTTCCAAATTGCGATTTGTAGTGTGATCTCTCTCTCTCTCTCTCTCTCTCTCTCTCTCTCTCTCTCTCTGTCAAAATAAAAAAAAAGTGGGGTCGCTTGAATGTGTTGAGCTAAATTGTTGTTGACGAACGTGTCGCCATGGCGATGAAAACTTGTTGTGAGTGTCATGCCATTGGCGTATAAACCTCAAGGGCTTAATAGCTGAGTAGTCATGATTTCAAGATAGTGATCGTCGTTTATTCAAGCACACGGAGACAGATTAATTTTTTGTTTGTTTTCGTTTGTTATGCTTAGGTTTGTTTTTTTAATTTGGTTTTGATATTGGCATGAAAACTGGGCTCAGTTTTTCGCGCGATTTGTTGTAGAATCGAGTCGTGGATAATTTCAGTGAAAAGTATATTATAGAAACAAGTGCCGTTACTAGTTCACCATTCCATTTAACTTCAGATTTGGTTTGATGTGTCTAGTAATTTATAGGAGAACACGACTGAACACTATTGCGGCAAGCACACAATACTACCACGATGCTCGTAGTCCTGGCATGAATTAGATAGTGTTAAAGCCTCGCCAATATTCTCATCATCGAAGAATATGAAGGAACGTCACGTTCATTAAAGATGACTATAGAATAAGACCCTTTTTCTGAAGTGTAATTCTTGACGCTTTTCAAAAAATACACAGAAAATCCTTTAGGTTTACGAGGACGAGTGTTTTCCTCGTCAGAACTGATGATTGAATGACATGAGGAGAGAAGTCCTCGTAGAGTTTAAGGATTACATTGTACCGTTTGAAATTTTATCAGCGATAAAACTTGAGGAAAAGATCCGATTTCATCTTCATGCCTGAGGATATTCATTGTGTCAATTAAAATTTGCCAGTTTGTTTAAGGATATTCAGTAGACTTTTGAAAGTTTAGTCAACAATGAAACTTAAGAAAAGGTCTCATTTTGTCATGCTTGAGGATAGGCAGTCTATTTTGACATTTATCGAAAGTGAAACTTAAGAAAAAGGTCTCATTGTTTCATGCTTAAGGATATTTAGTGGATCTCTTGAAATTTGCCCCCATTACACTTTCAAAAAGATTTCATTTTATCCAAATACTCATTATTGTGGTCGCGATGAACGTCACCATGCCCAAATTAAATGACATATTAGAATGTTTGCGGCGGGGGAGGGGGCTGAATTTGGGGGTGGGCGCTTTTCGGAAGAGGCGGAGCTGCAGTGGTGCTGCGCCAGAGTAAGTTGATCAATAGTGGGTTGTTGGTCCATTAGGCTTAGGAAGCCATTCATTTGGCAGGATATTGACGTTGTATGGGAATGTGTTTTGTTTGAATGAACGCGTGTACGTACTTCCATAAACCAGCTTTGCGTTGGATTCTGGACTGTCTCATTATGGGATGAACAGCGAGTGTTTTGCTTGTTTCTGGAGTTGTAGGGTGGGACTCCCCTGAAATGTAATGTCTTTCGTATAACGATTTGCACTTTATATTTGTATTCAGTTATATTAATGAGGTCGCATACTAAAAGAATTACATGTAAGGTGAATGAAATAGGGGTACAGTATTTAAAAAACAAGAAAATTGTGTGGTTTTGTTTTTGTTTGTTTCTTTGATATATATATATATATATATATATATATATATATATATATATATAATATATATATATATATATATATATAATTTAAATAGTGTAACCATATTTCATCCATTTGCAAACACATTCTCTGAGGATCCGACCTCATTAGTTTAATTGAATAATGATTTTATTGCCATGATCTTGTGTTGACGATTTAATGTCCGGAGGACCTTTTGACAGGACCAAAGGGGGGCGTGGCTTAGGTTGTAATTGCGGGTCATTAGGCTCCGTGTTGTAAACTGGGGGAGAGAGAGAGAGTGGGCGGGTAGTCTTCTTCGTCATTTGGGGGAAATTGTCGTTTTATGACGACTCCTGTAATGATATTGTCGTGGGTTATACGGGACCTCGGTCTGCACGCGAGGAAATGAGAGAGAGAGGGGAAATGTATGGGTAGTTTGTCCCTGTCAGACGTGTTAACGTTTCCTCCAAAAGAAAGTTGTGCGCGCGTTTGGGTTATGACACGCTTGGCTTATCTTGCTGAATTAACAAGATGAGAAGCCAGGTTATGCAATCACGGTGTATGTACCAATCTCTCTCTCTCTCTCTCTCTCTCTCTCTCTCTCTCTCGCCTCTACTCGTCCTTCGTCTCTCTCTCTCTCTCTCTCTCTCTCTCTGTTGTTCAGATGTATGTTCTTTTTCATTTTATGCATGGGTGAATATCTATTCCTTCTCTAGTCACCTATTTGTTGAATACTTCGTAACAAACTCCCATAAATTGTTGATTTTATTATCGTAAGTGTTTTTCTCAGGATTTCGTGCAGATACTCTCACATTTCCCTTCAGTAAAAAAAAAGATTTAAAAAACATGAACATTTCTTTTATCGTTTCCACAAGAAAATCCGCAGCTGACATCGTTAATTTGGAAACAAATCTCCTCGTCTATCTTGCGTAGTTTGCAGATGACGTCAGTTTGAATCGATGTAAATAGTTCAGCGGTGTGTGTCTCTCTCTCCCCTTTGCTAGATTTGTGTTCTTAGTCCTTTTGATATCAGAGGATTGTACTCGATGCCACGTATTTAAAGGTCACGGTGTGGAGCTGTTAGTAAAGCCAGTGTGCAGGAGTTTTCGCAGTAGCTTGTAATAGCCTCAGTTGTTTGTATGCGTTTGTATCTATGTGAGTGCAGCTGGCCATGTTAATTGAGTACGTATTTGTGATGATGGATGAATGGGGTTAGTTTTAAGAGGAGGTGGTGTACAAGCTTGTTGGGCTAGTCTGTGACTAACGTCATTTGTTATCTATACAGATTCCGGAGATGAGTCGTAGGCCTATATATGCGTATATATATATATATATATATATATATATATATATATATATATATATATATTATATATATATATATATGTATAACAGAATCACGAAGAAATTAGGAACGTGATAAATCCATAAATAAAGATAAATGCCACGAGGGAAAAATAAACGAAGGAGTCTGCGAGACCTTTCGACTTAAAAGCCCTTTACTGAAGCAGATACTGAAGCAGTAAAGAGCTTTTAAGTCGAAAGATCTCGCAGACTCCTTCGTTTATTTTTCCTTCGTGGCATTTATCTTTATATATATATATATATATATATATATATATATATATATATATATATATATATATATATCAATCACATACACACAAGTTACCGACACAACATGATATATATATATATAATATATTACATACATACATACATACATACTACATACATACATACGCGCATACACACACACACACACACTACACACACCACACACCATATATATATATATATTAGAAAATATATATTATAATATATATATATATATATATCATACATACATACAAGACTACATACATACATACATGCAACATACAACGCACACCACACACACACACACAACTATCTTCAGTTGTATTCCACACAGGAAAATAAAAATGGTATGTGTCAGAAAATGCCCAACGGTTTCGTCCTCCAATAGAACTCATCTTGGAGCGTTTATTAATAAACGCTCCAAGATGAGGTCCATTGGAGGACGAAACTGTTGGGCATTTTCTGAGAAATACCATTTTCATTTTCCTGTGTGGAATACAACTGAATTACTATATCTTCGTGTCTAAGAAGATTATATACCAGTGATGTGACCTTCAATATTGAGCGATGGTATAATTCATGTGTGTGCTGTATATACATCAGGTATTTGTACAAAGTTATTTATTTTCATGACTATACATAAGTGTTGAGAGAGAGAGAGAGAGAGAGAGAAAAAAAAGAAAATAAGAAGAGGTAGCAGAGGAAGAAGGAGCGGAAGAGAACGAGAGAGAGAGAGAAGAGAGAGAGAGTTTTAGAAGAGAGAGAGAGAGAGAGAGAGAGAGAGAGAGAGAGTTTTATAGCCAAAACTATAATGTAAATAATTCAACGTATATGGAAAATTCCTCTGGTCAAGGAATCTTCAAATCAATTTAGTGTCGATGTCTGATCAATTTGATGTACATAAATATCCAGACTTTTGTTAATGCCGTTTATTTTTCCTTTTCTTCCAGATAGTGTCAAGTCCAAGGAAGTATTGCAGCAGGGTTCAAGATGCCGAAAGCGGTAAGTGTTACTGACCTTTGTCTCCTTTTATTAGAAAAATAAATAAATAAATAAATTTAAAAAATCATAAGGAAAATAAGAATTTTATTCTAACGATAGTTAAAATATCTCTTTCGTTTCTGCTGTGCTGTCTGAAAAGATTTTGTTACGACGATAAACTAATTATATATATATATATATATATATATATTATATATATATATATATATATATATATATATATTAGAGCATTTTTACACAAACATACATTGTATATAGTCCTGTGGTTCCACGATGGGTTTAGGTAATTGCTTTAATAACTTCAGTTAGGCAGATACGTCTTTTTTTTTAATGCATTTTTTTTTTGCTGATACGCCAGTTTGTAAATGCATTCATTTTTTCATGTAGAAACGTCACTTTGTAATGCATTTTTTAATGCAGATACGTCACTTTGTAAAAGCGTTTACTTAAATTTGAAGCGGATACGTCACTTTGCAAATGCATTTATTTGTAATTGGATACGCAACTCTGTAAATGCATCTTTTATGTAGATACGCCACTTAGTAAATACATTTTGTTTTCCAGATACGTCACTTTGTATTTTTTTTTTTTTTTACATTAAGACTAGGCCAATTAGGTCAGTGACCCTCTGCCTAGTCCTCTCACTGACTTTGTGTGTCATTGTTTTTCATTTCGGATGGGTATGTGTGATCACGACTTGTTTGTCGTCAACTCCACCTGTTATGTGATTGTATCAGGTCAACTGTAACGCTACCTCAGTGATCGATCGGTACGACGCTCAGGTATATCAACTAATGCATCTTACCACAGGAGGTGGTGTGTGTCCATCAATTATAGTTTTCTGTAAAAGAAAACTATTGTGACGGCGCCGTCTGTCCTTCTGCCTTTCTGTCCTCCCGCAGATCTTAAAATTTACTGAGGCTAGAGGGTTGCAAATTGATATGTTGATCATCCACCCCCCAATCATCAAACACTCCAAATTGCAGCCGTCTAGCCTCAGTAGTTTTTGTTTTATTTAAGGTGAAATTTAGCCACTACCGGGCCGTGGCTGAAAGCTTCATGGGCCACCGCTCATACAGCATTATACACGATTGCGCCGAAGAGACTTCGGAACATTTTTTACTTGTTTCATTAATGTATTACATTTACTGTTGAGTGTATTGTAACGGAAGTGAGGATGAATTGACTATTATATTTTTCTCGACATAAGTTCATTTATGAAAGTCATATAGATATACTTTCAAAGAAAAAATGTGTTTAAGATTCTCAAAATACTTCTTTAAGGGACCTATGTTAAAACTTGGCGCCCCTCGTTAGTTGAAATTACAACAGACTCAAAGAAAAATAAAAGAAAAAAAACTAACTGGCAGTGTATATTTTTCTGGAGAGAATTGTTTTTATCCGTGATGAAGCTGTTTCAGAAAGTATTCACAGTTTCGGCAGCTCTTTCCTTCTATCCGCGCTAGGCTAATAAAACGAGAATAAGCATAGATACTGTTTAACCTACAATTCCCCTATTTGAAATCGTTTCATGGTATAGAATCAATGTTTCAAGGGGTCCACAATATTAAAAGGGTTAAAAGTTCGTGTGTAATTTATAAACACTTTATAAAAGAAGATGATAACCCAGAGAAGGGTTCAAAAGTGTTTATAAATTATACACGAACTCTTAACATTTTTATTATAGTTGACCCCTTAGAACATTGTATGAACTCTCGTGATTGAGAGTTTTCTCCAAATAGAATCAATTGCTGCATCGAATCAACAGGTTGAAAATTGTGAAGGATGCATCAGCCAGTGTGCGCTTAAGCTATTGGCAGGCAGACTGGGTTTCGGGGTAGGGGTAGGGAGGTGATGTTGCACGAACGGGCAAATGATTGATAGTCTTCGGTAGTGGATATAAAATTGTGTGTGTGAGAGAGAGAGAGAGAGAGAAGAGAGAGAGAGAGAGAGAGAGAGAGAGAGAGAGAGAGAGAGAGAGAGAGAGAGAGACTGTGTGCTGTCAAGGTATCAGAGTCTTTTATAAGTTCTTTCTCGTTTTGCCAAAATTGGGTTTCATCTGAAGGTGTTTCTATTGTATATTTGTTAGTTATTTGGGAAGGCTGGGGCATAAAGATACAGAAAGTGAGAGGAAAATGCGTTGAAACCCGCTCGCTTTTTTATTCATTTTTATTTTTGTGTGATTTCGGGAGAGCTATGCGTGTGCATAACCTCCCCTCCCTCCCACCCCCCACCCCCTACCCCCATAAAATCACTTAGTACACAATTACAAGATTTCTTTTTAGCATCTATTAATCACATCTCGCCAGGTTTCTTTGAGCTACAGCCAGCGCCCTTTGTAACCATTAATCCTGAAATGCAGATGAAAATTTTACGACCTGCCGGTATTGCCCAGCCATGTGACCTGTAAACTTTGGCGAGGATAGCCTTGCATGGGCACTCGGAGGCTGGTGGAAGGTCAAAGGTTGGGAGGGGAAGTGGGTGGGTGTACCTATGTATTGGAAGGCTTTCTTTATTCATTGCGCACGCACGCGTGTCTATATGTATGCACGTATGATGTGAGTGTGTGTATGTATTTGTGCATATGTATACACGGTTTTTGTGTGTGTGTGTACGTGAGCTTGCAGTGAAGGCTGACTAGTTTTGATGATGAGGCTATCAATAGTAGTAGTAATAATAATAATATTTTAAATTGCATTCGGTGATAGAAAGGCACGTGCCCTGATAACAGAAATGAATTAAAAAATGTCAATATTTTGGTGTCGAAAGTTAATATTTAGTTTCGTACTCTTTTGCAACAAATTTTAATACATTTATTTTGCAACGAATGTTCATCAAATTATTCGGTATCGAATTTTGATACTTTATTTACCAGCGGGTGATAAACCATTATAGACAGCTCTTGGAAATACCATGTGTTGAAAGTACATTACAATAAAAATCCATGTAAGGGAAGACTGTTTTATCAAATACTGATAAGATGTTTTGTTAAAAATGGCAGAAGTCTTCAATTAGTTAGTGACTTAATGTTTAAGCAGATCATGACGTAGTAATTTGGTAGATAGGCCAATCTTGTTACTATGTCAGAGATGTCTTGGGAACGTGTCTTAACCCCCTGGTCTTAACAGATACGTTGATGATGCAATAGTTTGGCAATTAGAAACTTGTTGGTAAGGCGTCTTGCTTGTAACATTATTATTATTATTATTATTATTATTTCTTTTTTCTTCTCTTTCACAGTCCTCCAATTCGACTGAGTGGTATTTATAGTGTGGGGTTCCGGGTTGCATCCTGCCTCCTTAGGAGTCCATTACTTTTCTTACTATGTGTGCCGTTTCTAGGATCACACTCTTCTGCATGAGTCCGGGAGCTACTTCAGCCTCTAGTTTTTCTAGATTCCTTTTCAGGGATCTTGGGATCGTGCTAGTGATCCTATGATTATTGGCATATCCCATATCCTTCTTATTTCTATTTTCAAATCTTGATACTTATCCATTTTTTCCCTCTCTTTCTCTTCAACTCTGGTTTCCCATGGTATTGCGACATCAATGAGTGATACTTTCTTCTTGACTTTGTCAATCAACGTCACGTCTGGTCTGTTTGCACGTATCACCCTATCCGTTCTGATACCATAGTCCCAGAGGATCTTTGCCTGATCGTTTTCTATCACTCCCTCAGGTTGGTGCTCGTACCACTTATTACTGCAAGGTAGCTGATGTTTCTTGCACAGGCTCCAGTGGAGGGCTTTTGCCACTGAATCATGCCTCTTTTTGTACTGGTTCTGTGCAAGTGCCGGGCATTCGCTTGCTATGTGGTTTATGGTTTCATTTTTCGTATTGCACTTCCTACATATGGAAGAGATGTTATTTCCGTCTATCGTTCTTTGAACATATCTGGTTCTTAGGGCCTAATCTTGTGCCGCTGTTATCATTCCTTCAGTTTCCTTCTTTAGCTCTCCCCTCTGTAGCCATTGCCATGTGTCTCGCTGGCTAGTTCTTTAGTCTGTCTCATGTATTGTCCGTGCATTGGTTTGTTGTGCCAGTCCTGTTGTCGTCTGTTATTCTCCTGTCTCTGTAATATTTCTGGGTCTTCGTCTACTTTTATTAGTCCCTCCTTCCCATGCACTCTTATTATTATTATTATTATTATTATTATTATTATTTTATTATTATTATTATTATTATTATTATTATTATTCAGCAGACGACACTGCTCGTACGGAGGAGAGACGAATGGGCTCGTCCCCACAAATCCAGAATGACTCTGTTGGCGAAAGCAGTGAATCATTTACAGAGTTGGTTGACTGTCGTGGGTTGCAGCTTGGCTTGTGAGAGGGAGGGAAGGGAAAAGTCGCTTCAAGTGAGAGGTCATTGTTCCGTTGAAATGTATAGAATGAAAGAGGTAGAGGGCCTAGACGTGGTAATCCTCACCGTGCATATTAAATGGATTGTTTCATTATGAATATTAAGCGTTGAATGTTATGTGCTATTAGCGACTGGTTCGTCTTCGAATATGGTAAAAATTTTCCTCTCATACTTCATTTAATGAAAAGCCTCTAAGTTATCATCATGGTGGTTTTACCATCGTTTTACCGGATTAGTTTTTTTTATATAGATTTTCAGCATTATGTCAAGCACTGGGACAACTATGTAAGGCCATTCAACGCTGAAACGGAAATTGACAGTAAAAGGTTTGAAAGGTGTTACAGAAGGAAAACCTAAAAACAGTTGCACTATGAATCAAGTGTTAGGAGAGGGTGGACAGTAAGATTGAAGAAAGAGAATATGAACGGAGGTACAGTAAAAAACAAAAAACAAAATGAAACTCTTCAGAAAATGGATGAAACTTTGAATTTGGAAGATCACATAAACTATAAAGAAGCGTCGAGAGAAACGGAAAGAATAAAAGCTCAAACAAAAGAGAAACATGGGAAAGAATAGGAGAAGATCTGGGAAATGATCTCCAAGGTACCAGAAAACTCATATATAGCACTGCCAAAAACTATAGAAAGGGAAGCCAACCACCTCTTATGTAATCAAAGACCCTATGGATGGGACAATTTTAACCGAACCCCGAGAAATGAATTAGGATGGAAACATCACTTTGAAAACACTACTAAACAAACGGAAACAATGACCTTGAAGAGCATGTAGAATTTGATGTGGTTGGGGATGCAGAACCTGACATAACAACACTGGAGTTAAAAAATGCTCTCAAGAGGATGAGAAATGGTAAGGCCCCTAGAGTGGATACAGTACCTGCAGAGCTCCTTAAAAACATGGGGGAGGATGGAGTCATCTGGCTACTAGAGCTAATCGACATACTCTGGAATGGGCAAATGCCACCTGAAGACTGAGAAGAGATCTAATATGCCCAATCTATAAGAAAGGTGACAAGACAAATTGCAGCAATTATAGAGGAATATCCCTAATGTCACATGCTTTTAAAGTATATGAAAGAATACTTGAAACTAGATTGAGAGGATATGTTGAACCAAAGCTGGGTGAATGGCAAAACGGTTTTCGACCAGGAGAGGGAAAACTGATATGATTTTCTCCCTCAAGATGATATTTGAGAAGAGCTGGAATGGGACAGGGATAGATATATTGCTTTTATAGATCTAGAAAAAGGCTTTTGATAGAGTACCAAGAATGAAAATATGGGATGCCCTAAAAGACCCTTACTATGGAATCCCTGAGAAACTTATAAGAGCAATTTATAACACCTATCAAAACATCAGATCCAGAGTAAAAACAAATCAAGAGAATGAAGACTGGTTTGAAATAAAATCAGGAGTAAGACAGGGCAGCGTCCTTCGCCACTTCTTTTTATATTGTTCTTAGATAAATGTATGAGGGAACTAGGTGAGGATGAAGCTGCAGATATGACCATCAACCTTATGTATGCAGATGACCATGCAATGATAGCCCTCAGCGCAGAATCTCTCCAAGAAAACGTCAACAACTGGAACGCGATCTTAACAGCTAATGGAATGCGGATCAACAAGAATAAGACAGAGATCATGCACTTATCACGAACACCAAGTAACGTAAGATGTAGAATTAGAAGTCGACATTGAAACAGTGTAGAAATTTCAAATACTTAGGAGTAGAGTTTAGTGACCAAAACGATTCAAAACTGGAAACAAACTACCCGAATACAGAAATTCAGTAACAACCTGTATCTGCTCTACCCACTAATGAAAGACAGAAATATACCTCGCAAAGTGAAAACCATAATATACCTCTCTATTTTAAGACCAATATTGACTTATGGCCATGAATCATGGACATTAACATCAAGAACTAGAAGCCAACTTCAGCAGCTGAAATGAAAGCCCTAAGACTCATAAAAGGTGTGAACAAGACTATACTCCGTTTTTTTTCATCTGTCCATCCGCCTGTGTGGTTTTTGTATGGTAACACTGCGTCCCGGGCTTTAAATAGTTGCGCTACGTGTAAGTTTTAGGTAAATAAAAGGATATCTGGGTGTACATTTGCAACTGAAAAGTGTTTTAATAATTTACTGTATGCGAATTACACCATTAATATTCGAAATAGGTTATTGTTATTATTGTTGAATGTAAGCTCCCTTTTCGGGGTGGCGAATGGAACAGCCAGACGCAGTGGCGGGAAAATTGCTTCTCTCGCTATTCTCTGCGGCAAGATGTCAACGTATTACTTCATTTTACGTAAGATATATCAGTATGTACTGTTAATTTTTATCAAGTGCGTTTCAGCCAGATACGATATGACGTAACTTGGTTTAGTATCTGTTTGATGGAATTTGCGTCTGGCTGTTCCATTCGCCACCCCGAAAAGGCAGCTTACATTCGACAATAATAACAATATCCTATTTCGAATATTAACGGTGTAATTCGCATGCAGTAAATTATTAAAACACTTTTCAGTTGCAAATGTACAACCAGATATCCTTTATTTACCTAAAACTTACACAGCGTAACTATTTCAAGCCCGGGACGCAGTGTTACCATACAAAAAGACCACTGGCGGATGGACAGATGAAAAAAAACAGAGTATAGATAGGCTACGAAATGAAGACATTAGAAGAGAACTGGGAGTGGAGGGGATACTAGATTTTGTGGAGAGAGGACAGCTTAGATGGTTTGGACACACCAAAAGAATGGAGGAGGAGCGATATCCTATAAGGTTTTTGGAATGGACACCGGAAGGAAGGAGACCGGTAGGAAGACCAAAAATGAGGATGGCTACAAAACTAGAGAGAGGAGTAGAGAGGAGAGGCTCTAGTTTGCGGGAAGTTGATGAGATGAGGCTCTATGATGATCGCCAAGAATGGAGACTGTTCCTGAAGCAGGACGACTGACAGGCCTGGATGAGGCCTACCTGGCGTCTGGTGAGAAAGGTGAAAGGTACAGTAAAAGGAATGAAAGGGGTTGCAGCTAGGGGGCCGAAGGGACGCTGCAAAAACCTTTAAGTAATGCCGACATGCACCGAATGAGGTGCACTGACGGCGGGATTATTTTTGTAGTTCATTCTCAGATGAGAGAAAACATATTTATTCCTTAGGGTCAATTACAGTTGCCGATTGTTCCTTGAATTAGCATATCAGTATTTGTTGAATAGTATTTGAATTCCCCTCTGGACTAAAGATGTATAATGTATAATTGTTACCGTGGTTGTTAGTCGACTCTGATAAGTCACACCCAGGGTTCTAGTGAGGCTAGAAACCTCTTCCCAAAATAAGTTGTCATACAATAGAAATTAACCATCTCGACAAAGTCGCCGCAGAGAGAGAGAGAGAGAGAGAGAGAGAGAGAGGAGTTATCAGCAGTTTTCCTTGAGAAAAGGCGAGTTCAAGTGAGAACATGCGGTTAACATACATCTGATACAAAAGGAAGAGGAGAGTATTTTCCCACAACAACACATCCTCCCCTCATGGCCCTGTCTGTCCCTCTGCTGAGTGTACAGGATTATAATCCACCAAAGCCAGGCCGTAGCAGTTAACATTTCCGTTCATGGATGAATGAGATGTACAAACTATGACGTTGTTTGTTGGTATTTGTATGACTACACAAATAAGCACACAGGCTTTAAAGTGTGAAGTAAGGTTGCTTTATTCAAAAGTTCAGCATGTGAAAATAACCTCTTGATTGGAAGCGTAGTCGACTTTCACCTGAGAAGCGTTTGTAATCAATAGCATTGTTTCTGGTCTTAAATAGTGATGCGTAATGTTTCAGTCATTGTTTTCGTTTTGATTGTAGCAAGTTTATCTTTCCTGAACAAAAATTGACGTTTGAACTGACTGTGGGTGGTATCGGGTTTTTAGGTGGAAGTTTACCTGTCATCTGCTTACTACTTTGGTCGCTGAAAAGCTAATACCTGCCGTGGATGAAGACGTGATTCTTTTTAAACTGAGCCCTGTGGGTTGCGTCAGTGACCTCGTCCTTCATACGTCTTCGATCCACAAAGAATAGAAACAAGTATTTGTGATTATGTTGAGAAACGAAAGGAGATTTGTGACTATCACGTTCCCCTGTCCCTTCATTGAAAGCTGTTTTGCGGTAATTATTATTTTGTCTAAGCTAACGTATCCCGATGGGAAAGAGTGCCGTCAGTGCATCTCACGTGGTGCACTGTAAGCATTAGTTTGGTGTCTTTGCAGTGGCTCTTCGGCCCCTATTTGCAACCTTTTCGAGTCCTTCACAGTACCCCCGTTCATATTCTCTTCTTTCATCTTACTTTCCACCACCACCTAACAATTGATGCAAGTTCATCGCTGAACGAGTGGTTTTCGCGCTCGGCTACCGATCAGGTGGTCCGAAGTTCGATTCTCGGCTCTGCCAACGCGGAATCAGAGGAATTTATTTCTGGTGATAGAAATTCATTTCTCGGTATAGTGTGGTTCGGATCCTACAAGAAGCTGTAGGTCCTGTTGCTAGGTAACCAATTGGTTCCTAGCCACGTAAAAATATCTAACCCTTCGGGCCAGCCCTAGGAGAGCTGTTGATCAGCTCAGTGGTCTGGTAAAACTAAGATATACTTAAATTTTACTTAACAATTGAGATGCATTGTGCAACTGCGAGGTTTTCCTCCTTTCAAACCTCCTTACTGTCCATTTTCGTGTCATCGCTGAGCGACCTCTTAGGTCCTAGCGGTTGGCCTTGGTATCTTCGTCAGTGTTAGATCTGAGTGTTATTGTGAACCTGGACTTTCAAACGTGTATATGATTTAGGCTGGAGTGAAGCCCCTCATTTGTCTCGTGCGATATTTAGTCAGATTCTCACAGTGTGTGTGTGTCTGTTCTTGTAGGTAGGGGGATATTATTGTGTTTATGGACGTCACCGATGAACCAGTTCCGTAAAATCGTTTTGTCTATACAATCGGAAGAGAGGATTTCCGTTGGAGATAATCTAGATGAAGGTGTTTATCTACAGACAAAATAGTATCTTGCCTAAATATGTAGACCTCCTGTCGCTTCATGCCAGAGGGGCCAGGTATCTGTTACAAGGTTTAATTGCTCCTTAGTTAAGAATCTTAAGTAATAAGAAAAAAAGGTTCGAGAATGAAGTTTGACCACATTTTTAAACTGGAAATCGGCGACCAGCCGATCATATTCATGTCATATCCATTTATAGTTGTCATTATGAGAGAGAGAGAGAGAGAGAGAGAGAGAGAGAACGGACCATATCTGAAGGGATATCCCCTTTTAGTTGTAAATATGGGAGACAGAGAATTAGCTGGACCATATTCATGTCATATCCATTTATGGTTGTCATTATGAGAGAGAGGAACACTCACGTGGGTGGGAGAAGAAGAAGAAGAAGAAGAAAAGACCATCGGTGACGATTTCTCGTCGTGAATTATCAATGCGGCTTGACGTCATTCTTGTGTTTAGCCTTTTCCTTCATCCCCATCTGGTTGAATCCTCAGCAACAACTACTGGGCGGGGGGAGTTGGAAGGAAGGGAGTGGGCGGCCTCTTTAAGGCAGATCCTTCGTGTCATTGCAGAGGTATTTCAGATGAAGCGAACGGAGTATTTCTTTACTTCTTGTGATTTGATGTTTCGGTAACGCTTTGTAGCCGGGTACGTTCAAGGAATCATGTAAAGTCCCAATGAATGTACAACACACACACACACACATATATATGTTTGTGTGTATGTATGTATTTGTGTGTGTAACCAAATCTACTGTTAACTTGTTACTTCTCTTAGAAGTTCCTGATTTTGGAATAGTATTTTGGATAACCTGAACCATGTAGTGATTTCCAAAGTCAATATGGAACTTTGCTTTAAATCCATGAGGGGGGGGGGGGGGATTAGTGCCGTCAGTGCACCTCACG
>NC_061089.1:33617735-33712735 GCF_015104395.2 Macrobrachium nipponense
CATGAAAGGGAAAGTTCGGGAGTGCCTTGGGATATTTTGTGAAGCAAATCGGTTTCCATATCGGGTGAAAAAGAGAATGTTCGCGCAACTTGTTGTCCTTGCGTTGAAGATGGCAGCAAAAGCAGCAGGTAGAAAAGTCATTAGCCGCATCAGTATGATCACATAGGGAGACAAATAAGAATAGCCAAGTGTAGCAGAACAAATAAATTACCGTTTAGCAAATTTTGATTTTGTCGGTGGAAGGGGAGATGGTTGCATTTCAACAATTAAATGAATGACGCAGAGTATATGAGACTCTCTCTCTCTCTCTCTCTCTCTCTCTCTCTCTCTCTCTCTCTCTCTCTCCTCTCTCTACATGTCTTGTTTTTCACCAAGTTGTACCTCTCCCATATCACGGGTATATAATTACAGTTTGAGCGTTGTGGGAAAAACATTTTGATCGTATGTTATTACCTGAAAAAGTAATTACCTAGGCTTATGTGCTGTTATCATTATTGTTATTAGAGATAGCTTTCGGGAATGTGTATAGATTCATCTTGGAATATATTTACATATAACTGTGGATTTGTTTCTCCATTTTAAGACTCGTGCTACTGTATTTTTTAATTATTATTATTATTATTATTATTATTTTATTATTATTATTATTATTGTTATTATTATTATTATCATCAGGCATTCACACGGAACGAACCGAAAAGATTTTATTTGTGGTAATAACGTAAATATAAATAATAGTCGGTCTACGGGTGTTGTCGGTCAAAGAGTTTCACTATTTGAAATATTTTACTCTGACAAACTAGTGGGGTGACATGTGTTGTGGAAAGTGGATGCTAAAGATGTGTGAAATTAATTCTTTTCAGAAAGTAAACTTATGGAAGCCGTTGACAGATGGATTGGAAGGTTTGGTGGGTATAGAGAAATTATTTTGACATTTTTATTTTTAAGAGCCAATGCCCTGGGGCCACTCACTATCTGGCGAGTCATCTCTTTGACTTGGTTTTTATGGTGGCTCCAAGAAGGGAGCTTATTGCTTTGTTTAAGATTAAATACGAATATGCTTATAATGACTTATACATTGTATATAACAGTCTTGCCATCTTTAAAAACTCACATCGTGCAACTTGAACTTCGCAAGTTCAAGCGAAGATGCAATGCATTACTACTCTAATACAATTCTCCTTCCGTTTTATTACATTTATTACTTCATTTATTTTTTCTCCGATAATAAGTGGGATCTCTTCTTCATGTATTTCCCTTTACCCCTCCCTCTCTTACTTCGTCCTAATGAACTCCATACTCTTTGGAAGCTTGAATTCATAGTTTTTATCCTGAATAATAATAATAATAATAATAGTAATAATAATAATAATAATAATAATAATAACAATAATAATAATATTAATAATAATAATAATAATAATAATAGAGTCGAAGGGAGCATGTGCATTGCAGATTACTTTAGTATAAAGGCAGGAAACTTTCCCCGTAAAAGAAATAAAAATGAGTTCTCAACTTCAACATTTGATTGACAGTTGATGAGCGACTGTCCGCCGTTTTGGAAACTTGTGACTCTGCGGTGGAAAACCTCATCATTTTATGCATTAAATCCGTAACCGAAGAAAACGACGCGTAAGTGATGGGGGGACTGAACCACTTGTCTTGTGCGTCGTTGGTTTCATGTCCTTGTAATCATAGAGTGTGGTGGAGCAGGCGTATTGAGGAAATGCTTGGCTAAGTAATCAATTACCACCAAAACATGGAGCCAGCTCGGTCGGATTGCAACTCGTCTGTCTTACCAGACACGCCTGGTCAATAAAAGCTATCACAAAGTCGTTGTTTTGTGAGGTATTTTTAAAAGTTTAGTGGCATTAGATTCTCCATAGACATCACGCCTCAGTAACATACAAGGCACAAAATGTGCCTCAGTAAGTTACAAATGTCATAATATACGAAGTACAAGGCAACACGAATTGTGTAGGGATATGAATGTTTTTATGCGTGTGTGTTTAATTTGTGTGTAATTATATATACATGTATAATGTTGAAATTAAGGTCTCATAAATAAGTCAGAAAGATTTCTGGCTTTAGTAATTATGAACTTAATTGAAATAAACCTGCCAGAATGTTTTTAATGTCTGTATTAGGATGCCATGAACGCAGGGCAGTATTTGTCTATAAAGGCTGTCTTCCGTTGGTATGTAAAGGAAATCTGTGAATGAACGTAGTGCACAAATGTCTCACGATTGAAACTTTCAGAGCGCCATCGCCTCTCTTTAGCAGTACATAAGTATATTTGGATGAAAATGTTAAACTAGGAATGTCATAGATTTTTGTTTTCTGCGAAAACTTTTTCACTTCTATTTATTCGCTTATGATCAGACAGTTCTGGCTGCCTGCTGTATCTGTGACTCGCTATCTCATGTTCACACTCAGTGATATGGTTGACGCTTTGCCTTTGCAACGGCGCATCAGTTGCACGAGTGGGTTTTTTCCCAGCTCGTGAATTTTGCTGCTTTTATTTTAGTATTTCTTTTGTTCTCTACATACGACTGATTTTTTTTTTTTTTTTTTTACAGAATATAAACTTTCCGACTAATTTATTTTTTCACCTCATATAAGTATTGTATTTCAGCAACTCAATTTATTTCTTTACTATTTTCCTGGCAGTATAACAAAACGGTATTAGATCTTCCTGGATTTTTACGTAATAATTGCAGCAGACAATCACTCCTGTATGTCTCGTATGATATTCAAGTCTATTGTATTCTTGCTCTGAAAAATTATAGATGCAGAAGTATTGTTGTCTATTTTAATTTCTTTCATTTTTCCCTAATGTTTCTTGTATGAGTCTGAAACTCACTTGTTTCTGAGTCATTTCCTTCATTTGACTTTTATTCAGGTTGACCTCTTGCACGTACTTCATGACTGCTTTTCTCCGTTTCCCATCTTTTTTCCTGATATGTTCGTAATTCCCAGTTTTCCAATATATCTTTTTCTGTTTCTTTAGTGCGCCTCTCTCCTTATAATGTAACAACAGCTGTACTTTTTTTGACGCTTATTACTTTCCTCTGTAGCCAGTTTTCAATCCTTTTAGGCTTTTCAGTTTCTATATCTGTTAATTCGCAGTTGGGAAGGAATTGAAAAACCGTTCAAAAGATCTGTAGCCCTCAGTGGCGTGGTCGGTATGGTTTTTGCCTGCCACCTCCCTGGCCGCGAGTTCGATTCTCAGGCATTCCATTGAGGTGTCAGAGATGTGGATTGCTGGTGATTGAAGTTCACTCTCGACGTGGTTCGTAAGTCACGTAAAGCCGTTGGTTCCTTTGCTGAATAAAACCACTGGTTCCATGCAACGTAAAAACACCAATCAAACAAACAAAAAACCTGTGCTTATCACCCTTAACATTATTGAGAAGGCGAGATTGCCCGAGTCGAGGTAGAAGTCATTGTCCCCCCCATTGACGTGAGCGCGGTAGTTCTCTGCTTGTAACAGTGCATGAAGTGGCTGGAGATTGCGAATGATTGTTCAGAACTGCGAGAAAATCTCAAAATATCCTCGGATGCATTGATGGTGGTGGAAATGATGTTTTTGGTCGGTCAGAGATCTCTGAATGTGAAGTCAATGCACGGCCGTAACCGCTCTTATAAAGGCCATCTACATGAGTGAGTGTAAGATCGCTAGTGTATTTTATGGGTAATAGAAAATGGGCATCGGAAATGTGCAAATCCTCATATATACCCTTGATTTTCTTTATTTCCTCTCTTCAAAATATTAAATAGGGGATTGAGGTTTTCTCTGTTTTTCACTATATTTTCAAGTGACATATAAAGTGTTTTTCCATGATGCAATAGGGTAAACGATCTCAAATGGCCGCCATTCACTCGAAATGACAACTTTTTCTTTTCACTCGATATTTAATTGTTGAAATAACAGTACAATTACATCTTTTAGCATACCATTCAAAAGATCGAAATTTAGTCTTTTGAATGGTATGCTTAAAGATGTAATTGTAATGTTGTTTCACCAGTTAAATATAGAGTGAAAAAATTGGTCATTTCGAGTGAAATTGTGGCCATTTGGTCTTTTACCCTGTCCTGTGTCTTCTTTTTGGTGTCCGTTGAGGGGCTATACTACTATAGGTTACTTTGACCATGACTGGATTTGTTCTTGAAAACTATGTACACAAGACGTTCTAGGCTGAACGCGTCAGTACATAGGTGGACGATCAGCCATTACGCACAAGCTGCGTGGCCGCAGTTGAAACCCGTCACAGACTGTCAGAGAAGCATTGGGGCATTTGGAGGTCTAAAAACCCCGTATTGCGAGTGAAATCATGAAAATAACATTTTAGGTTACGTAAAAGTTAACAGTGAGATGGAAGCTGGCAGGGATATGGTGAGGAGGTAGAAGAATTTTCGAGAAATAAATTATTTATGATAAAAAGCCATTAGTAGATAGATTTATGATAACCATGAATAAATGAATTTATAAGAACCGCGAATAGATCAGTTTATGATAAAAACCACGAGTAGATATCATATTCTTTATTGTGAATATAAAAATGGCTTTCGCCAATACATATTGTGGCTGTCTTATCACGAAAACTTCATTTGAATCTGCAATAGATTTGAACATTTTAATTCCGGCGACCAATGCTTGTGGCGTCGCAGAGGGAAAGTCCACCAAAAGGCTGAATATTTATGCAGCGTCATTGAATATGTAAGTGGCACACTCATTTTAAAGTTCGTTCGACCTTTGTCTTGTTTTGATTAATACATGTTCATATGTGTGTGTGTGTGTATGTGTGTAATGCAGGTCATGTATTTATTTTAAATTCCCATGTGGCAGATATACATTTTTACCGTTATTTTCTCCATCTTGAGATATTGAGATTGTACCCTATATTTAGCAAACTGTATGACAAACCGACAACTGTTCATGTTAGTTACAGACGCTTATGCATTTTCTTCTCAACATGGGTAAATCACGCTTTTTTTTTTTCAGATACTGTTATGAGCATCCTGGTGTTGTCCATCCCCATCTTTTGTTTAATTGAATATTGCTAACCATTGACTTTAGAATGATTAAGCGTACCTTGTCACGTTGATTGTGTGGGCGGAAAAGAAGTATGGAGATAATGACTGTATTAAGCAAGAACTTTTTTTTTTTTTTTTTTTTTTTTTTCTTCTATTAAAATTTTGATTTGACATGAGAATCTTTGGGATGACATATTGGTGTAACTAAAGTGTCGTTAGAAGTATAGGCTATAACTGTTTATTAAAAGAATTTGGATCTTTCGTAGATAGTGACCACCAAGGGTTTTATCCCGGTATGTATCCGCCTTGGCAACGTTTAGTACAAGCCGTTGGGGATGACCGTATAAACGTAAACAAAAGACTGTAGATATAAAGATAATGACCGCTAGAAATATTAGGGCTAGATAAACGACCCCTGAACTTTTGTTGGGGTCACTATTTAGGAAAGATGAAAATTTATTTATATATATATATATATATATATATATATATATATATATATATATATATATATATTATATATATATATATATATATATCAGTTTATTTGTTAACATTTCCAGAAAAGATGGTACAAAAATTGATCCAACTTACATTTGGAATAGGTTTTGCGCACACATGCGCCGAATAGTTAAGGTCTAGTTAGCCACGTTCATTGACAAACCTCACGGTCACTGCTATTCTTGAATATTCTGTGGTCGTCCTGTTGCTAGTTTGACGTCGTAATTGAAGTCGTTGCGTACTGGAATGCTAATCGATGCGTTTATTTCGGTATCTGTAAGATTCTCATAACGTCCGTAAGATTGGTGAAGTGTACTAAATGAAAGTTTTATATATATATATATCTAATATAATATAAATATAAATATATATAATATTAAATATATATATATTATATAATATATTATATAATATAATATATATATTATATATTAGGACATAAAACATTGTATGAGCGTGATTTTTTTAAATAATTTCCTCCCGAATTATTTCGGGCCAGCACTGTAAGAGTCTGGTTAGACTCATTGGGCTGGTAAATCTTAACTTTATAGTAATAATAATAATACATGCAGGCAAGTTTCAGGGGAGAGAAGTACACAGTAGCAGATCATTGTCAAACGCAGGTTCGTAGTACTATATGTGGTTTTCGGTTTTCCAGATAGTATTTGTTAACGATTGCTTAGTGAGTCAATAAATACTAATCAGAAACCCGTCAACCCCCCCCCCAAAAAAAAAAAAAAATCTTCGCAGCGGCTCAGTGGCGTGATCGGTATGGTCTCGGCCTGCCACCTCACCTCGGTGGCCGCGAGTTCCATTCTCAGGCATTCCACTGAGGGGTAAGAGATGTGTACTTCTGGTAATAGAAGTTCACTCTCAACGTTGTTCGTAAGTCACGTAAAGCCGTTGGTCCCGTTGCTGAATAACTATTGGTTCCATGAAACGCTAAAACACCATATGGTACAAACAAGCAAAACCAAAACTCTTCGCACAGCTATTGTTAAGAATCTGCGTTTGACGATTATCCGCTACTGATTCTCCTGCGTCATTTTTTTTTTCTTTGTGCTGCTGAAAAGCAAGAGCCCGTGCCAACACGAGGCTGGCTGAATCTAGATAGCATCATCGAATAATTATTGCGCCCTGAGTTGTGTGTATTCCTGTCTGTCTGCAGCGAGCTGATAACTCGTTAAAAATTGAAAGAGGAACGCATCCCTGCGTCTATCTAATCAGTTTTATCTTGCTCGCCATAGGAAATGCTATCATGTGGGTGTGAAATTCCAAGGATGGTTAATAATACCCACATGACTGAGTGTCTTCCTATT
This sequence comes from Macrobrachium nipponense, assembly GCF_015104395.2. Lineage (NCBI taxonomy): Eukaryota > Metazoa > Arthropoda > Malacostraca > Decapoda > Palaemonidae > Macrobrachium > Macrobrachium nipponense. Next base: position 33,624,593 of record NC_061089.1, read on the forward strand.
TCAGTTGTGGCATAGTTTCTCCAATAGCTCAATTATGGTATTGATTTATTATTTTTATGGTGATTCTTTTTTTTTTTTCACAATTTCACTCCCCGCTATGTGAGGATAACCTGAATGAGGTCATCCGTTCTTTGCTATATAGTAATTGTTTGCATTTTGATACGGCATTGATCGCTCACGTATCCTCACTTCAAAAAGATAAAAAAAAACGAAAATAAAAATCGATTATCGTATCCAAAGAAAAAAATAGAAAAAATGAAAATAAAAAAAATAAAAACTCGATTATCGTATCCAAAGAAAAAATAGATAGAACAATGAATGAAATCCTTACATGAGAAAAAGTTCCGGCTGATCAAGTCACGGATGCTCGTTGTTCTCGAAGAAGAAGAAGAAGGAGAAGAAGAAGAAATAATAAAAGGCGTCTTGTGCATTCATGAATGGGGAGGTTTGTGTCTTGAGAGGAAGACGCTGATAGCTTGCGTAATGGAAAAAGCGAACGAAAAAGACAGCGTTAGATATCGTTGTTAAGAATGACGTCATACTTGCCCCGTAGCCGAAGGGTTCGTATCTTGTAGCGGTTTGAGAGGAGAGAGAGAGAGAGAGAGAGGTGTATGGGAGGTTGGTGTCGATTTGTTCGTGGGCGGTTTAGTATGGGATTTTAGCGTGAGTGAGGAATGGTAAGGGAGGGTGGGCGCCCCCTTCCCACCCCGGGGGGTGGGGGAGGTTGGTGACTCAGCAACCGTCCTAACCGTCACCACCGCCTTGGTTCTCTTCTCCTTCGTTCTCCTCTCCTCACTCTCTGTTGTCTTCTTCCCCCCCAATTCTTCCTCACTTCGCCCTTCCTTCTTAACCTGTGTTGCCCAACCGCCATCTTTCCCCCCCCCACTTCGCAGGGGAAACAACCCCCCCCCCCCCCGCCTCACTGCCCCCGTGTTTTCTTAACCCCTTCCTTCCATGTTTATTCTCGAGGTGAAAATACTTCAGGGTTTTTGTATATTGTTCTTCTCGGCCTCATGTTACGATGTGACTTCAGAAGTGCCTCTATAGTAGTTGTCTTTTTTGTTTCTGTATTTCTATATATATATATATATATATATATATATATTATATATATATATATATATATATAATATATATAATTATATATATATATATATGTATGTATGTATGTATGTAGTATGCATTGCATAGCTTGTATATGTATGTAGTATGCACAGCATAGCTTACAAACATGTGTGTACCGCAATTGCTTGTTATAAAAAGCTGGATGCATTTACATTCTATTTCTAAGTTTTACTATGAAATATTAGATTTGGTTATTCATATAGTTTGTTAAGCCCTAGTAAAATTCGAATTTATATGATAATGACGATTCATGGTTTACTTTTTCTGGAATAAATGACATTTAATTTTTAGTGTTCTATGAAAGATAACTTTAGGTAGCTAGCTGTTTGTCTGCCCGCCCTCAGATCTTAAAAACTACTGATACTAGAGGGCTGGGAAATGGTCTGTTGATCTCTGGCCTTAGTCGTTTTTATTTAATTTTTAAGATTAAGGTTAACACAGTCCACCACCAGACCTTGGCTGAAAGTTCCATGGACTGTGGCTGAGAGTTTCATAAAGCATTATACGCAGTACAGAAAATCGATTTCGCCGAAGAAACTTCGAATACTCGGCTAATTTTCTACATGTTTCTGTTGTTTTCAAATTTGAAACTGGGCTGCTTGACCCGAACCTGATACACCCAGGTCTTAGAATCCTTGGAGGGCTCCTAGGAGGAGATGGTGATTGTGAACGACTGAAAACATCTGGACGTTATCTGATATTCTGATTGTGCTCAGGGAGTGGTAACACCCCTCGGAAGTTTCAACTTTTAGGCCATTTTACAGTATACGATATTTCTCACTTTTACCAGAGGACTGGCAAAGTGTCTCTTTTGGGCGTCTGGTGTGTGTGTGTGTGTGTGTGTGTTGTGTGTGTATATATATATATATATATATATATATATATATAGTATATATATATATATATATATAAATAACAATCTTGTTACACGAGGTGTTAAAATAAGTGGTGATAAGACTAATATATATATATATATAGTATATATATATATATATATATATAAATAGCATCTTGTACAAACGAGTGTAGTGTGTAAGACTAATATATTTTATATATATATATATATATATATTAGATATATTAATTAATATATATATATATATATATTATGATATATATATATATATATATATATATATATATATGTTATCTTTATCTATATTTATATTTATATATATATATACTATATATATATATATATATATATATCTTACAACTAATATTATACCTCATGTAGCAAAATTAGATACGAAATTAAATTACTGACTTCTTGCTCAGTTTCCCAAAAGAATCAACGATCCTTCTTTCGTGGAATCGCATTGTCAGAATATAATGATTTTTCGAAAATTAAAGTTTTTTTTTTTTTTCTTTCTTTTTTTTTTTTTTTTTTGTCTGGTCATCCCACAGCAAGTGGTGTACTGAAAACAAAGTGTTCGTGTATTTTTTAAGGGCAAATGACAATGTCTGTTCACTGTAATTTGTATATGTCATTTTCTTAGAAGTCAGTGGGGTGGTAACCCTTTTCTTTCGTCTGTATTTTAATCAGGACAAAAAATGTACGGATGGATTGTGGAAGCTGAACTAAATCGTGAGTGTATGTACACACACACACAGACACACACGTGTGCATATATATATGTAAGCATGTATGTATGTGGGTGGATGGATGTGTGCCCGTATGAAATAAACATCATTATTTTGTTTATGAGTCATACTTCGGGCATAGAAAGTAATGAAGACATTGACCCTTCTCTCTCTCTCTCTCTCTCTCTCTCTCTCTCTCTCTCTCTCTCTCTCTCTCTCTCTCTCTCCTCTGTTGTTTCGTATTTTCGAATAAAGACAACTCGTGTTGCAATTTCATTGCTTCTGCCAAAACGACTTTATATTTCACAGCGACCAAGAAAGTATTCATTCGAATCAGTCCGGTTCCTGATATGATTAGATCGTTCTGATTATTTTCGAATTTCAGTTTTGATGGCGGTGTTCGTGACGAAGGGGCTTCGCAGCGAGTTACTGACTGCTTCCTTATCACCTATGAATTCATAGGAGCCATATTCTTGAAAATGGGCGGTGGATCCAGGGCTGAAGTTTTGTCGCAAGTTGCCTCGGCTTAATATTTATAGCTCGCAAGTCAGTGATGAAATTTGTGTCGGTATTCACATAAGCACAGGAATCAATCAGCCATTTGATCTTAGCATCGGTCTTTCTCTCTCACACGACGCTACAACTCTGTATTTTCGTTAAAGTGACTCGCGACTCCATCTTCTAGAACAATTCTAGAAGTCTTTCCAACAACAATGTATTTCCTTGAAGCACATTTGGGTCCACCGCTGTGCCTCGGTCAAAAAAATAAAGATCCCTTCATTCGTCCTGACTTTCACTTACCTTGACCCCATCTTTTACTCGACCGTAACGTGTGCGTGTGTGTGTGCGCGCGCGCCTATCTTGCCATGTATATATCACGATTCGTTTTTTTGTGTTGTCACTCGGTGCATTTCCTTGATAGTTTTGCCCCCTGTGCCAGTGCCCAAGTCACGTGACCATTTGCTGCCATCTTGCACTGAAATTATTCCAAACCAATGGTACCAGTGTCTGGATTATAGAAACTTATAGATATAGAAACCATATTCTTGCTAAGATTATGTATAGCTGGTTCACTTAAGGTAGATTCTTGGATGAGCCCTATTCTCACGAGACGTTAGTATGGCGGCCGCTGATTGGCTGGGAGCTGCCTACCTCCCGGTACCAGCCAATCAGCGACCGCTAAACAAACGTCTCGTGAGAATAGGGCTCATCCAAGAATCTACCTTAAGTGAACCAGTTATAGTATCTTACATCATTGCAAAACCAAATCAGTTATTGCTAATTTTATCACTATAGTATAGGTTCACATCAACCGGGCATCTGTTGTCTAGGCCAGTCCCTTACGACGCTCCTGATTGGCTGTTGATAAGCCAGTCAGAGGGTTGGACACTCTCAGCCTCTCTCTAGAGTTCACATAGGCAGGATGTATGTTCCACCTCTCCTGAGGGATACGTCTTTCAAAAGTATATCTCTGGAGAGGGAGAAATACATCCTGCCTATGTGAACTCTATCGAGAGAGAAAGTTAAGAGCCAATCAGGAGCGTCGTAAGGGACGAGTCTAGACTTCAGATGCACGGTTGATATGAATCTACTATAGCACAATTATCTATCATTTACCTCTTGCTCCATTGTTAACAGTCTTTTATGTCGGTCTTTTCGTTAACCATTAGTATGACACATAAGTGGGTGGGTTAGTGGTTTGCTATAGGGTGTCCTTATTAGAAGTTCACATAAGATGTGCATATGCGCCTTTTGCCCTTTCTTGATCTTGTGTGTTACTGAATACCTTTTTCCTTTTTTATTACCTAAAAAAGTTTTATGTATTAGGAGTTGGGGGGATACGCTGATCATTTTAATCAGGCACATGCCAAAGCTATATCTAGACCACTTATGATCCTCATTCGTCCTATTTAGTTTTATGGTATCGTTTGCTCACACGTACTACGTGTTAAGGGCAGTCTTGTCTTGGGAAGGTGAAACAGCCCAAGTTTTCATTTTTTGTTCAAAGAAATTGAAGACACTTAAGAAGTTGCAACGATCTGGTGTAGAATGAAGGGCACGAAGGCCCTTCTCGGCAGCTCCCTCGGTAAGTTCAGGAACATCTTTTCGGGACAATTTATAATCTGTGATCTCTTCGTGATGCTGCCTTGATGGACACGATCTACCTGTGACGCCAGAGGGTGGGGGGCGGCGGGTTGGAAGCCAAGGACTCCTTGCTGGATCTCTTCAATGCGTGGACAAACCTCTCTGAAAAGAGTAGTCATGGCATCATGTTACGGGATGATGTCAGGTGTTGTTGCTAGGAGAATCGATTAAGTAAGAAGTTGAAGAAAATATGGGTGATGTTCTGGTACTGTTTATGGAGGCTCGTATTCCGTTTCTCTAGAGCTCTCGCTCGCTATCCACTGTCCTATTTCTTCATTCCTCCCTAACGCTGTTTGCTTGCTTCGGTGTAGACCAGTTACATCTGGCTTTGTATTGTTTTTGTCTTTTTATGTTCTGTTTTTTTTTTCTCATAGTGACTTTTGTTATCGGTCTCTAATGTCGTTCGTATTGTTAGTTGGTCGCTTTGGTTTGTTGGGAAGTTTTTTGGTCAATTCTTTTCCAACATTCTTACTTTCGTAAACCTCCAGAAATGCTGCCGCAGTCTAGTTCTGTCAGTTGTTACTTCTCGTAGGTATTTTGTCCAGCGGTAAGTCCACCACAGCTTTTGACACTTGCTGTTTAATGTAGGGATTCTTTAAAGTATTATTTACCCAGGCAAAGGTGTGCTTTTGTAATCGGTGTTGCTTGGTCTTCTGCTTGCTGTGTCATTACTCGCCCCACTGTGTGAAATCAACCAATCTCGGAATGTTGTACTACGAAAAAATTTCTCCGTATTTCCTATAACTTCGTGGAGTGGATCATTTCCTTAAATTTAACGGTCATCCAGATTCTGGCGAAGAGCTTAGCATTTTGATAATATTAGAGCATAAGAGGAATTTTTGGTGATGTCTGGTTGAAGCCGATGACGGGGCCTTTTCGTGTTAAGAATTCGGATCTGTATACCGGAAGCGGACATGATTTGTTTCGAATCAGGACTATTCTGTTTGACTTAACTATGATATTTTAGTTTGTCCTGTAAAGTGCCTCTATTATATTTATTGGTTTACTTATTGGGCCCTAATGTCATGGTGAACGTTATAGGCCCTTGAGTGGTGAAAATTGAAAATTAATGTTTGCTTGCATCTTTTGTGATATTGTACCCATCGATTTGTAATAATCCCAAGTTCTCCAGTGGGACTAGTTGCTTGAGTTGCGTTCATTTGTAAATACATCATAACACAACACTGTATGTAGGATTTTCCTTCACATTTAAGTACAGTATTGTAAGGTTCATGAGCTTCCTTTGTAGCTCTGTAATCTGAGATTTGAATGTTGAGGTTATTCTATTATTCAGTTTGGTCGGGTCCACATCTGTGAGGCTATTCTTCTGGACACTCCTTTTTGTTGCAGACAATAACAATTTTAGTGTGTCACGGATGTGGCCTTGAGTGATACTGTGGGATGCAAGATGCTGCTTTTTGAAGTTAGCCTCTTTGATGCAGAGAAGAAGAGTGAAAGCTGAAAATGAGTGTTAATCGCTCTTTCGTAATGGATGCCATCAAAACGGGAAGATCTGGACGAGGTAATCCTTATACCATTGGTGTGAAGGCATTTTAAAGACTCTCTCTCTCTCTCTCTCTCTCTCTCTCTCTCTCTCTCTCTCTCTCTCTCTCTCTCTCTCTCTCTCTGAATTGATGACTTCGGTACCCGAACCAGTATGGTGGTGTATCCTCAAGTACAATATGCCATTCCTTGTGTGATTAAGCATGAACTACACGAGATTGTTAGCCGACTGCTGTGAGTCGCTCTGGGACGGGAAGTTGGATAAAATCGGGCCAATGTTGATCAATACTATGTCGTCTTGAGTATTTAAATACCATCGTGTATTTGCAAAGAGAGATACGACTCACTCGTCTGTAAGAGGAAAAATATTGCACAGGAAGTTACTTAAGATAAATCGCTTTGTAGAATACCCCTGATCGGATATCCTATCAAGAAGTACAGGATTAGAAATAAGACACACACAAGAATACTTGCACGCGCGCGCTCGCAAGTTGTTTTTTGTGGATGCGTGCAATGACAGTCCTTGTCCTTTTGACAGAGAAAAGTCGACCATTCAATCCTGAATAGATTAGAGATCACACGACCTTTATTACTTCATGTTCATGTCTGAATTAGTCACGGAATGGAATGTGTAATATTTTTTGTCATGCTTAGGAAGATTTAAATTGCTCCAAAGAGGAATTTTGTAAAGAAACTTCCATTTAATCGAGCCTAACCTTCTCTTCGGAGTCGCTTTCATAAGAATTGTAGGTTAAGGCTGCGTCCTCCCCCATTGCCGGGTCGTGATTTCTTCACTCATGGCTGCCTGCCTGGGTAGGTAGGTAGGTACCAGGTACCCTTGCCAGCATTTCAGGGGCCTGCTCATTATCTCGAGTGTTTCCGCTGCTCGTTCTCGACGCTGCAGTGATTGGTTTTGTCGTGCATTCTTTATCGCGGCTTCAGTTTCACTTCCGGCTTCATTCGTTTCACCGTGAACTTTGTCCGTTTCCGAGTTTATTATTCATCTGTTTCAATACGTCATGTTGTTTATGGTACCACTAACGAGTCTAGAATAAGAATGTTTTGTTATGATCTGGGCTTAGATTGGAATTGGTGTATTTTCTGACTTCATTCTATGTTTTGTCGCTGAATGTATTTCTCATGAGTTCGTTAGAAAGAGCCAATAGGTATCAGTGGTGAGTACGTTGGGCTCTTGAAATACAGCTTCCTCCTTCAGAATTGATTGATAAATATACATCATTCTAAAGTTGGATCTCTAGATTTTTATTAATCTATTGACGCATTTTATAAATGACTCGTCGATTATAATGATCGTAACTTTCCAGCCATGTCGAAACCGCAATTGATGTTGGATGTGTCATTGATTCTGCAAATCGCTACTGTTGGTATCCTTGATGAAATGCAATTTTTCACATAAAATAAACCTCACATGGAGGAGCGCTGGTGTCACATGGCACCGCTGTCCTCAAAATGACCATATCAGAAAGAGATGGGAAACTAGCAATATATTTTGCTGTTTTCATCACGAGGAGTAATGTCAGATGACCCGTTCATTGGTGTTGCATTGATAGTACAGGCCTATTTCATATTGAGTGCTATGTGCACATACATATCTATCCTCTGCGGATTGAAGCGTGTGTCACTAATCGTTCTGTTGAATGACTATGGTATTTGGCCTGGATTGTTTAAAGTGTCATTATTCATAAATAAGTGAACGCTATTGACACAAAAAAAATTATTAGAGAAAAAATGACCCAGATATTGTGCAGCGTTCCTCTGTGAATACTGTGATTATACGTAATTAAATGGCGCTGATTGGACTCTCTTTTCACTCGGAATTCTCTTCATTGAAAAGCTTTTTGAAGTCGGCGATGCTGTTTGTGTCAGCAGAGGTGCCAATGACCTCATCAACCCGGAATCGTAATCAATTACAAAGGAATTGAGGCGCTATCGCTCCGTTCTTTGATGTCAGCCGCTTGAGTTTTTTCAAGACGCCCTCTGTGTGTGTGTGTGTGTGTGTGTCTCTATTTTCCAGTATTCTTAGTAGAGTGTTTATGTTCGTATACTGCCCATTCTCTCTCTCTCTCTCTCTCTCTCTCTCTCTCTCTCTCTCTCTCTCTCTCTCTCTCTCTCAGTATTCTTAGTCGAGTGTTTTGTCCGCAATGCTTCGGCTTTCATCTTCGGACAGCGAGTGACGTGACGAATTGTCAATAGAGCTTTGATGTCTATGTATCAAACGGATTGTTTTATCGAATTTTGATGAGATTCTTTTCCAAGTTCAATGTGTAGTTCAGTGAAAGGTTGAAACACCACGTGACATTTTCGCTGGAAGTCCAGGCTCCGAAGAGAGAGAGCGCGCCATTGTCAGAATTCAAGGCTTTCGTACCTTGCCGCGAAGGTGCATTCATTCTCTCTCTCTCTCTCTCTCTCTCTCTCTCTCTCTCTCTCTCTCTCTCTCTCTCTCTCTCTCAGTAACATGAATTTTAAGGGACCTTTGCACCTGGTGAGTGGTAGTCATTTGAAATGTCTGTATCTTTTACCTTTTGACTGTCGTTTTGGAATTATCTGTAAATCAGCCAGACAATGTATCAGTGAGCAATGCCTTTATCTTTTACACCTTATTTCATGGTATTTTGGACAGGTTCAACTATTTTATATTTTAGATGTATTCACCACCATGTACTTCAATTTATATAATAAATTTATTAATATTATTATTGTTATTCAAAGATGAACCATATTATGGAACAAGTCTATTGGGGCCATTGACCTGAAATTCAAGCTTCCAAGAATATAGTGTTCATTTCAAAGAAGTGCAGTGAGAAGAGATTAGTTATCAGAAAACAAAGAGAAATGAATAGATAGATAAATAAATAAGTAAATGGGTAAAAATGATAATAAATTACTAAAAGCCACACGGTATCGAAGTCTTTTTCATCTTAACATGATATAGTCCTCTTGCTAGGGTGGACTGTTGTGGCCTTTCAGTTCGGTTCCGTTGCCTTTGGTATTTGATTGAAGAAACGTCTCCTTCAGCTTTAAAGTTAATTGATGGACTTGCAGTTCAACTAATTGAGCAGGAATATGGCGAGGAACGTGTGTTAGTTATGCTTGTCATAGTGTCATGTACATGACACATGTTTCTGATTAACATTAATATTTAATTGGTCAAGTTGGTAACTGAAGCCAAGATGGTTACCGTACGAGTCCTTGAGTAAGTGAGGAAATAGCGCGCTAAAGGTGCAGCACCCACGCCCCCGCATTCGTTCATTCATCGAGTTTAAAATGTCACTCATTATTTTGCTTTCGTTGCCAGAATCCTTTTAGATCAATCAGTCATTTTGACAGCAAATCCTCCTTTTGATTCATCAGTTACCCTTACTGTTTTTTTTTTTTTTATTATTATTATTATTATACAAATCAATTACCTTGACAGCAAATCCATTTGTAACTCGGTTACTGTGATTGCAAATCCTCTTTTGATAAATTACTTTTGAGTGCAATTATTTTTTTTTTTTATAGAGAAGTGACTTGGACCGCAAATTCAATTTGTGTAAGTCAATTATTTAACTGCAATTTTTTATGTATAAATCAGTTACTTACAACAGTGATTTTTTTTTTTTTTTTATGAATCTGTTGCGTTGAGTACACAGCTTTTCTCTCTCTCTCTCTCTCTCTCTCTCTCTCTCTCTCTCTCTCTCTCTCTCTCTCTCTCTCTCTCTCTCTCTCTCCAGGGTGCACCAATACGTCTCCATATTAGCTTGTCATCTGTTCTTTTCATTTCCAAACCATTTCAGACTCACTTTCCCACTTTTCCTGTGTTGTTTGTCACCCTCCTTTCCTGTGCTTAGTTTGAACCTCGACTCTATCAATAGTTTGAACGTCGGCAAGTCAGTTCGGGGTTTATTGCCCGTGGACAATCACGGTTACACAGAAACATATGGACAAACATTTCCCTTTTATGATATACGAATGTATTTATGACCGTGAACGGGCAAGGATGTGCAGAGCAGGTTACTGGGATTGAGTGGTTTCTTCTTTATGACCTTTATGACCGAGAGATTTAGATTTTTTTCGAGACCCTTTGTCGCACGTAGGACGACAGACAGCATTGGTGTATGCAGCTGTCCTCTCCTCCGAAGCGCATTTGCGGGCTCCCGTTTATTTCGTGTGTGTTTGTGTGTTTATCATGTATATTTTTATGTCTCCGATTCGTGTTATTATTCTCGAATTGCCAAACGAACATCTCGGTGGAATTGAAGGACTGGCGACTGGTGTGTGGACTTGCATTCATCTCGGAGCTCTGTAACAACATTTTTAAAGGATTAATTTAAAAATAAAACTCCCCGCCCCACCTACCCTTGGACGACTCCGCAAGTAAGCTTCCCACCTGTTGATGAAGTCATGTGGGCGGTCATGGGTCGGTAGGGCGTTGCAAGTCAAAAGGGGGAGGGGGGTTAGGTTGCGTTGGGAGGGTTGATTCGGAAAAGGACTGGCCAGAAGGTAAAGTCGAAGGCAGTTTGCCCGGGGTGGGGGGGGGGGTGGGGGGCGGGGGCGGGGGGGTTGCGTGCTGGTGAAAGGCACAAGGATGGTGGGATGTGGGTAAGCGGTAGGATTGAGGGCGGGGGGTTAGTCCTGGACCCCTCCTTGGGGCTGGGTGCCCGGCAGGGCGCTGTGCTGCTTTAGGTGGGAATGCTGTTGGTAAGGTTTGCAGACTCACATCATCTGTCTACCCCCACCTCTCTCCCTCCTCCACCTCCTCCCATACCGGTATCCTACCCACCTTCCCCCCGTCCCGTCCCCCTCCAACCTCCTCCAGCCGATCACCGACGGGGCTGCTGACGCCGGCCGGCCCGCCAGACCCGTCCCTCCGACTGAGCTCGGTCCTCCGTATGTCCCGTCAGTCACTTTTGAACGAGGAGTTGCCGTGAGTGGACGCTCTCTGTAGGTTACAAGAATTACATTTCTTTCTTCAAAACTCTGGAAACGCCATCGTATCGTGTTGAATACATTCTTTCATTTGAGTGAACGTTTGCCGTCTCTGTTTGGGAACATCGTCAAGTTTTAGTGTTGGAAACTTGAATCATCGTTTGAAGTGTTTTATTTTCGTAGTTTTTAAACAATTTGTAAATGAATGCATTCGTGTATTGTTCAGTCGTAGAAATGAGAAAAAGTGAAAGCTTATACGACTTTGAAAGAGAGATTTTATATCGAAACTTGCTGCGTGTGTAAGAGACGTCGGCAGTTAATGTGCATTGAGAAAGGAAGTGTTTGTTTTTTTCAAATTTTCGAAATAAGCTGGACAAAGGAATGCAGCCCTGTGACCGGAGGACCTCTGAACAACCTTTTGATGTGATGCCATTGTCGGTTCTTGTTGATTCGCAGTTTGAAGAGGCCGTTTATTTGGGAGGAAAACCTAATGCAAGAGAAAGGAGAAAATCAAAATGACTAACGGAGAAGGAGAGACATTTGAGGAAGAGCAGCTGTGTCCTTTACCCCCCGTTTCCCTCCCTTGATCTAGTAACCGTTTTTCCTCTTACCTCATCCCTGCTGCTGCTGCTGCTCGGTTCCCTATCCTTCTCTCTCCCTCCCTCCTCTTCCCCTCTCCTCACCTCCCTCGGAGGACCCCGTGAGTCATGTGCTTCTCACATCCTCTCGTCTCCTTGGCGGACCTTGTCTTCCTACCTACCACCTACCAACCTCCTCCTTTTTCGCCCCGGGAATAAAACGGCCACGATGGTCCTTTCAAGGCCTCAATTATATATTTCCCTATATTTTACATCGGGTTCTTCCAAAAGTCGTGTAGTAGTAGTAGTACTTTTCATGGTTCTTAAAGGCACTTTCTGCCAAGGCTTCTTTGTTAGGATCTGCCCGTGTCTTGAAAGGACCATGTGACCATTTGAATGAAGTTGGAAACAGCTGGCTGGCCCAGAAACTGTTGTATCCTTCCATACACGCGCTCCGGGATGAATCCCTCCGTTGTTCTCGTGGGCGAGAATGTTCCCTTTTCGCCCAGAACTCTTTATTATTTCGTAGACTATCCCATGAATTTAAAAGTCCAGTCAGTGCAATAGTCATGGTGTTCTTGTCGCGCTTGTCAAACGAGTTCATCTGTGTCTCCTTTCTCCGTGTCTTGTGAATACCGCATTCAACTGCTTTCAGCTCCATCACATGAACCGACTTTGACATCAGCAACATCCTTTCCTGTACATTCCAGATATTTTCAGAGTTCTTAAAGTAAAAGAAGAAACTTCATCATGGTCCAACTGGTAAGTATTCTAAAATACTCTTCTTTTTATTCGTTCTTAGCACAATTTTCTCTCTTAAAATGTTTTCGTGTCTTGAATAGGTTTTAGTTTTGGTCGAGTCATTGTAAGGTAGCGGATGGTCGTGCGGTTTATATTGAATGTTCTTTCTCCGCCATAAGTGTACAAACAGTTAGTCTTCGTTTAGCTGTTTTTTTATTATTATTTAAAAAGTGAAATGTGATGCTTGCAAATTATGATAAATCAATACAGTTCAGCTATTCTTAACAAATATATTTAGTCAGTTAACGGCTAATACTTTTTTTTTTTGCTTACCAGATTTTTGAGAAAAAAGATTTACCAGAGAAAAAAGAAATTTTATGCTTGCAAATGAAGCAAATGATGATGAATCACTACACTTCATCTGTTCTTTAGATGAATATATTGAGTCGGTTAACGGCTAATACATTTTTTTTACCTACTAGATTTTCGAAAATTTCTTTACTTACTTGATTTTCGGAAATGGCTAGAATTTACACAACTTTAATACAGACAGTTAGGCATCATGGCGGTCCTTATTGTGTCAGGGTCAGCTGGCAATCGGTGATATAAACCTGGTTATGGATGAGAGCGCCTTGAATACTCCTAATGAATACAAACTGGAATACTCCTAATGAATACGAACGAGGAAAGGGTGTTTGGAATTCCATTCAGGAGGGAGAACTCATGCCCTCAGATTTCCAAATGACCTGGACTTTTGACTCGAACCTGTGAACGGGAGGTTTCAGTTATTTCTCGTTTGGCCTGCCTTGACCGGCGGCCCTTGTCTCTATTCTGGGCGCCTACGTCAGTCACTCTCTGACCTTGCTGGAATGGGTTCTTGAGCAATCCTTCTGGAGTCATTCTGAGCTATCGTCACGCATTCATTAGTGAAGATTGGTCACGTTGTCTCCCTATGAATTTAATGCTGAGGCTTCTAGTTGAAAATTATTTGGTGTAATAATATTTAAGCGCCGTTGTCTTTATATGTGTCGCAAAGTTATGACATGAATACAGTTGCGCTTAAGTATTAGACTAAATAATTTGCTTTAACGTATTTTAAAAAATATAAAACTTGACCTCATACATTTTTTTAAACAAAACAAACTTGTTTTAAAACGTATTGTAAACGTCCATCTCTCACACAAAGACACACAAATTTTAGATCTTTATAAAATACGTTAAAAAGGCTCGAACTGTGGCAGTAGTAACTGTTGAAAAGAAAGTGCAGTTCATCTGAGAATTTCCGAGTTTTAGAAAGATGCAGTGCAAACGAACAGTGGAGTCTTTCCGAGAATTTTCTGACTGAAACTGAATGGGGATGAGAGTCTCTCTCTCTCTCTCTCTCTCTCTCTCTCTCTCTCTGCTTTGGTTTGCAAGCCTCTTTTTCCGTGGCTGGACATTTCGTGAAACACACGCGGCCAAGTTCCCAACATGACGTAAAGTTTTGTCTTCATGCGACGAAAAGGAAATAGAAAAGAAATACATACTGTAATAACTATAGTTAATATTTTAAGAGAAGTCTAACTTACTCAGGGCATTAGACCCACTAGAATAAAGAATACACTTTAGATAAGACTTTGTCCCACTTGTGCTTGGACATCACATCATGCCTCACTTTATATCATGTAAATGCCCTACTTAAGACAATATTTTATACCCCTCTTGAGATATGTATGTATGTACACGTATCCCACTTGAATAAAGTAAAAACTGCGTTGGACAGAATGCACGACGCACATAAGTCGAGGTACGTATGTACTGTACATAAATGATACCAATTCATGTCTCACTTTAAATAAGATATATACGCACACATTTATATAAAACATACAAATATACATACATACACGCATACATACGTAAGAGCAGCTAAACGACGGACCAAATTATATATAACATGCTGGGAACAGGATTCGAGGAAGAACTCCAAGAAGTGACGGATGTTCGTAAGGATAATTATCCATTTCCTAATTCTATTTTTTGCGGCATGTCTTCGGCATGGGGTTGGTGGGTGGGGTTGGGTTGGGGTTTGTTGGTTGGGGCCAGCGAGGGGGTTGGGGGGTGTGAGAAGATCCTGTTGGCGAGATATATCGGTAAGGAGCGTGAAGGAAGAAGAAGAGGAAGAGAGAGAGAGGAGGAGGAGAGGAATAGGGGGAGACGGAGTTGGTTTTGGGAGGGGGGGCGGGTTGCTTATAATCACATGGTGACTCACGCTTTTAAAGAAGTTAACTGGTGGTGGTGATGGTCGGGAGCTGGATTGCGAGGGGGGAGGGGGTAGGTGTATGTGTGTGTGTGTGTGTGTTGTGAGAGTGATGTCGAATGGCGGATTCTCTTGGTGTTTACCAAGGTGCCCCCGTAGTGAGTCTTCTCTCTCTCTCTCCTCTCTCTCTCTCTCTCTCTCTCTCTCTCTCTCTCATAACTGTATCTTTTCACTGGTTCTAAAATCTGCTGCTGTAACCTAATGCCAAATGTGGTTGAGGATGTTTGTGGATGATACTGAATCCTCCTGGTTTCTGCAGATGTGAAACGAGTTGCATTGGGAACATACTCGGGTTTTCCTTCGTTGCTTTCTTCGCTCAGAGGCATTCCAGCCTTTGGGCACATTACAACTGCAATGGACACAAGGCTTCAAGAGAAATAACTGTTAAATTGGTTATTTACGTTTCGTTTTGACGTGAGATTTGTAAGGTCTATTGATTTTGCCGAACCGATGCTACTATTACTGTTAAATTCACAGATGTGGGTTTATTGACATTACTATTAAGTTGGAGTAGGGGGAAATTGTTGGTTGTACGACAGATTTCAGCTCCCAAACCCCAAAGTTATCACTGCCCTCATCGCTCATATTGCTATATAGTATTAGTGGTCATTTTTCCTCTTTAAAATTTGTAATCATTCACCATTTAGGCGTTTGTGGATTGAGTATTGGAAATTGGCAATGAATAATAACAAGTAGAAAATACTCCGAAGAATTTTCTGTACAGGGTATGATAAGAACCACCGAAAATATATCTCATGTTTCGGTGATCAATGAGCCGCGGTCCATGGAACTAACCACGGTCCGGTGGTGGCCTGCCCTACGTGGATGCCAGTTGCACGAATATGGATAACTTTAACTTTGAATAAATAAAACAACTACTGAGACTAGGGGGCTGAAGATTTGTATGTTGGGTGATTGGAAGGTGGAAGATCAACGTAACATTTGCAGTGCTCTATCCTCAGTAGTTTTTACGATCTGAGGTCGGACAGAAAAAGTGCCGACGGACAGACAAAGCCATTTCAGCAGTTTTCTTTTACTGAAAATAAAAGTGTATTTTTTTGTTTATTTTGGTATACGTCTTATAAGCATTTTATGGAGCTGTAATCTTTTTGATATTCAACATTTTGTTTCTTCATTCTTCCGTTGCAAATCGAGTCGTGTGTAATCCTTATATTAAATTTATGTGCCGACTGATATGTAAATTGCCTTCTGTTTATTGATTACCTTTAATTTTACATTCAACTCTGTGGTTAACCTTGAAGGAAAGGGAGGGTGGGGGTGGAGTTCCACCATGATGAATTCCCTTTTGTCTTCTACACTCTCTCTCTCTCTCTCTCTCTCTCTCTCTCTCTCTCTCTCTCTCTCTCTCTCTCTCTCTCTCACAACACCCGCAGGCATCGAACCGACATTAGTTGCACACGAAATGGGCTAGGGTGCTGGTATCCCAAGAGTTTGAGATTAGTCATGATGTGAGGACTGAAATGTATACATTTGCAAGGGTGACCCCGTTTCGAAGGCTGATGTCTTTCCCAATTGAAGTATTCCAGTTTGTGGAGCTTAGTTTTATTAATATTATTTGAGAATTTTTGTATCCCAGGCTGGTCCAAATTTGCTATTCGGCAAGTTCGTGTTGGTGAGTCAGAGGATGCGAAGTGATGCTTAGAAATTTTAAAATCTTTATGGTTATTTTAATGATTTGTTATCGACAGGAACATTGGGCCTCATCATTTTGTCCTCTCTCTCTCTCTCTCTCTCTCTCTCTCTCTCTCTCTCTCTCTCTCTCTCTCGCTTGCTTTTATGACATGGCTGTTTCTTTTCAATCAAGAGAGACCACAATTATTATACAGTTTTATTTCCACCTTTAGGATAATTCAAGTTTGTCCATTTTTTTCTTGTGTCTTATTAATATCAGTTATTTAAACTGCAGGGTGTTTTGCGGGTCCGATTGTTCAAGTAACCATTATCAGGGCTTGAAAAAAGCCAGTGCTATTTATGATTTGTTTCGTTTCGTCTACTGCCCTTTTTTTTCGATGATTCAGCCAAAATTAATCTCATCTTCTCTGTGCCAGCCGACTCATTAGTATGTATATATATATATATATATATATATATATATATATATATATATATCCCATATATATATATATATAATGCCGATTGTTGTTTCATCTTGACCTAATAATCATTCCTCTCTCTCTCTCTCTCTCTCTCTCTCTCTCTCTCTCTCTCTCTCTCTTTTTCTTTTTTTTCCCTTTTTGTGTTAAACCATGCTCATTTTTCTTCCTACAAATCTTACCGTAGTCTAGGTGGTTCCATTTTCAATTATAGTTATGATTCATTCATAGAAATTAGTTATGGGTGCTCTATAAATGTCCTAATGTCTCCACCCCCTCCCTTCACACACACACACACACACACACACTCACACACACATAATTAGTCTAACCTGCAAGGCTTTGGGCTTGTATACCAAATGAATCGGTGACTCACTCACCCGACCGTCCGTAGAATCTGCGCACTGACTGGTATATATCAGCTTTGTTCTTTCGACCTCTGCTGTAGAACGACAAGTCTCCGGATTCACAGAATTGCGGCCTTGTGGTCGTCTCTCTCTCTCTCTCTCTCTCTCTCTCTCTCTCTCTCTCTCTCTCTCTCTCTTTTTTTTTTTTTTTTATGGTGATCCGAGGACAATAATGATTCGGTCGAAGAGAAAGAAGAAAGGTAGATACTGAAGCATAAGCATAAATGCGTAGTGTTTTTGTCAGGGTGGTTCTCTCTCTCTCTCTCTCTCTCTCTCTCTCTCTCTCTCTTCTCTCTTAGAAGAAAAATTTCATATTCGTTATAGATGGATATTTTTTTCTTTTATTATGAAAATATAACTAAATTCTCTGCATTATTACATAGTGCTTATCTTATAAATACAGAAGAATAAAATAAAAAAATAAAATACTGTTTTAAATATACCTTTGTTACAAAATGATATTACGTGTAATCTATATTTTATAAAAATTCTCAGTAATTAAAATATTTAGTATATATGTTTTTTATAACCCAGGCCAGTATTATGCCGTATTTTTTCCTTTTTAGTTTAAATTTCTGTTAAGTTGCATTCTGGGATAAATTTTCGAGCTGCGAAATCTGTTAAGTCAGTGTTTTGATTACGAGCCGTTTGCTTACAGCAGGAAGGCAACCCGTGCCTCTCGTATCACGCTGGAAAACAGAACGTCAGCAACGATAAAACAAAGGAAACAAGAAATATTTTCTCTTCTGCCATTCCGTGGTGCAGTTCTCCAAAATCGCGTGTACATTCCGTTTGCTAGATTGTTGGTCTCTGCGTTGGCACAGTTTTTGTCTAGTCGCGTGGAAACTCGGCGCAGATTGTAGAGTAATTAAATATCCCCTTAAAAAAATTGTAGACAGCTGTGAAGAGATATTTGCTGGTAACACCACCACCACCACCGCGAAGCCGTAATGATTATGACTTGTGTACAGGTGGGAGTGGACCCTAGTTGGCAGGTGGTTTCAATGAGGGCAAATCATCCTGCTAGTTTATTGAATGTAGTTTATGGCCAAAGGAGCCTCTCTCTCTCTCTCTCTCTCTCTCTCTCTCTCTCTCTCTCTCTCTCTCTCTCTCTCTCTCTCATTGATGGGTAATCAATCATTCAACCTTTATATGAGCTTGCCTCACAGAAATTAACGTATCCTATATGAAGACCATACTTCAAGTTCATTACTGTGTTTTTTTAATTTTTTTTATTTTAACGCTTACTGAATACCTTGAAAAATTGTTCATCTTCGCCGTAACTTGCAACGACCGAGGAATGACTTCAGTGTCTTGTGTTACGTATGGTTATTTTTCTTGGTCATTTATTGGTCAATTGGAGTCTTAAAAGCAGCTGACTAAGGTCTCCGTTGTTTGTGTGAAAAAAGTAGATCAAGATTAAGAAAATTAAAATATCGTGTATCCTTGTAGTATAAATTACCGTATAGATTTGTGCTTTATAAAATACCGTATAGATTTCGTTAGATTTGTGCCTTTTAAATTACCGTATAGATTTGGGTAGATTTGTGCTTTATTAGTGCAATAATCATGCGGGCTGTTGTAGTGATGGCATTTCTATCATCCATGTCTGTGTGAAATTCAACTTTCTTTCTCCGCCTCTTGTGTTTGTTGAGCTGACGAGGCGTGTCCACGCATCACAATCTAATAATCATCCTCTCAGGAAATGCCTGGGTCACCACTGCTTGTTTCCCAACTTAACTTTCCAGCCCCCTTGGCGCACCCAGTCTTCGAGAGCTGGACCTGGTTGTGCCCACAGTCTAGGCCGTGGTTGTGCCCTTTACTGGTAGCACCTCTTTAAATTCTCGACTGGTTATTTTGTAGACCATGAATGTTGTTATTATTATAAAAAATGATTGGAATAAAGACCTGTATCAAATGTGTTATTTGTTAGGTCTCGCATATATATTCAATATCGTGTTTCTCAGTTCGTTCAAACCTTTGAACAAATGCTAGGCGTTGACATCAAGACGCATCTTCCTTGTCACAGTTCGTCGACGTCACTTCCGACATTTGACGCCGTTCGTGACAGCGGGCTAAGGAGGAGACACTCAAAGCCTAATTGAAGTCTGAATATTTGGAATATCATCGACCGAGAAATATTTGACACACTTTCGGTCGGCCTACATTCTCACATGACGTTGCGAGCTAGACCACTTGACGTTCTTCGTCTGCTTCGGTTATGTTTACACTTGACAGCCATCGGAGACTCGGAGTGAGTCCGAGTGACCACAGGCACAGACTGTGGCTCCACAGTTGCCGAGTGGCGCTCTACTTCATCTGATGATACTTACTACGTTGGTGTTTTTTTTCATCACTTTTTGCATATTTTTTGGAAATTTTTATGGCATACCTGATGACATTAGACAGTCGCCATTTTGGTTTTCTTGCATACACTTGTTTATGATACCGTGTAGTACACGTTTTTTTTTTTTCATAATAGCGACGTTCAGTGTAGGTAGGGTATTATTATAGAATGTATATGAATACTTGTATGCGTTTTTGCTAACATAGTTAACCGAGTCGCCTACTGTTAATATAATGTTTTGGCTTTTAAGTTCATTTCGCACAGTCTCACTTTACATTGCCGTGTTGAATGTTCTAAAGCCTCTCTCTCTCTCTCTCTACACACACACACACACACACACACACACACACACACACACACACACACACACATATATATATATATATATATATATATATATATATATATAATATCTTTGAGTGTGTGCCCCGACGAGAATATGAAAGCTACTGTAATCGAACCAAAATGTCGTGGCGGATGACGAAAGGTGTCATCAGTATGCTTCGTATTTGAATCTAGAAGTTTGGGTCTTTTTTTTTTTCCTTGTAGGCAAAGGGAAAATCTCATCGGTATTTATAGTAAAGCCGGAGTAAGTTCTGTACTTGATGGTGCGAGACCAGTCCCTCCACCCACACTTTCGTTTCTTGCTTTTTTTTTCCTTTATTATAAATGTTATTAATAGTTTACATAACATCTGGAATACTGGTAGCTTCACGTGCCCAATCGTAAACTCTCGTCTCATCGGCCAAGGGCTCATCCCAGTTTCTTTCGCACTTTTCATGGCTGAAGCAGGAAGAACATGTCTGCAAGTACCTTCCTAACAGGGTGAGTCGAGTGAGTGACAATGTACATATGCAAAACCCTGTTATATATTGACGAATAATAAAGACCAAACGAATTTTATGGCTGTATGATGAGTTGAATCCTAATCATGCAAGCTGGAATTTCAATCCTTTAAAGAGGTGACCCCAACACCCGATAAAAAATCTTCAGCAAGATCAACTTGGCTTATAGGGAGTTTGGAGGCAGTCATCCTGGGATAGGTAATGCAATTAAAATATTATGATAGGTTATCTCTATTTAAATCTCTACATCCCTATGCTGCAAGGCGTTAACCATACCTTGTCTTTGTTTTTTTTTTTATAGACGATCGTTTTTTTATGTTAAACTATAGAAAAAGTCTTTTCAAGATTCTAAGATCGCTGGGGTGGGGCCAGGAAAAGAATACAGCCCTGCCAGATCTATTTTTCCTTTTAAATCTCACTCTCGAGGTTAATCCCTTGTTTATGACTTTACCTGGGATCTGTCATTTACTGTACTTCTTTTTCTAAAGAAAGCAAGAGTAAATTTTGGTTGTTCTTAATGATTTCTTTTCTTTGTGTGTTATTTGGAAATAATAATCATAGATCTTGTTATAATGCCATCATTTCAAGCCATCTGATTATTGTCCATATTCCATTTTAGTACACACACAAAGGTTACTCAAGGTCGGGTTTAGAAGAAATGAAAACAATATCCAGGAAAAATACGGGGCAAACACACTATCTACCTGGGGCTAAATCCGCATTGACGGTGAGGTTTTAGGTTCAAGTTCATTGGTTTCCTGAAGGGTAAAATGACCAAAATGTTCTTGACTGGGAACGATATAGTCCAGGAAAACCCTTCTGTCACCCGCCACGACATTTTGGTTTGACTGTAGGCCTACGAACCACTTTAATCTTTCAATCTTCTAAGATGGCTAAGGTGTGGCCTGGTAAAGAATACAGATCTGCCAGATCTATTTATCCTTTTGAATTGAATCTCACTCTCGAGGTTAATCCCTTGTTTAGGCTTTGCCCAAGATCTGTCATTTTCTGTTATTCGTTTCTTAAGGAAACATCGTTGAGTAAATTTTGGTTGTTTATAATGATTTTCCTTTCTTTGCTTTGTGAAATAAGAATTTTTTTTTTTTTAATAATATCATGGTGTGTTTAATGAGGAAGTGATTTACCTGTAAATCCGATATGAGATTGGTCACAGTCCTGGCATGTGACCAATCTTATATCGGATTTACAGGTAAATCACTTCCCTAGAGATAAATACAACACAAACGGTCAGTTAGGTTTGGACAACAGAACTCCGCTATTTTCAACCATATGAATGAACATAACCATAGAATAAACTGGAATTTGTCACGTGTAATTTATAGCAACTGCCGGTACAAGAGTCAAATGATGGAATCGGCCTTAATAAAAGAGAGGCAGGTAATGAACATCTCAAAAGGAGCATGGATTTCAGATACGATCGACAAGGTTTTCATTCAACCAACACTTAAGAAGATTAAAGGAAGATTATCAGCGGAGGTGACCTAAATTGGCTTGCCTGTGGATGGACCTCTTGGTATAAATACCACCTTTTCTGTAAACTTTTCTCATTCATCTACCTGAAGAGGGAGACAGCAGTCTCTGAAATATAGTACTTTTCTCTCTATATTTTGGTGTTTTTATGGGCTCCTTTTATTAGATGGAATTCTGTTGTTACAGAACATTTTTGACCAGTAATATATATATATATATATATATATAATATATATATATATATATATATATATACACACATATATATACATATATATTTATATAGTGAATCTCAATTGTAATTTGTAGAGAGGCTGGTTTTATTGACCTATGCTTAATAAAGCCATTGTTGAAATTTGTAATTATAGTTAAATTGCTAATAACCTTGGTAGTGTAATATCAACATGGTGATTTAGAAAGATGCTGCTACATTATCGTAGTTAAAGGAAATAATAATGAAAAATGTGTGAAAATACTCTTATGCTTATTATAATCATCATTGTGTAATTGACTTTGTGCATCAGCAAGAAATTTGTCCGAAAGACTTGAGAAAGAGTTGCATGTTCGTCATACCAGTTTAAAGGAATTTCATTTAAACTTGGTACAAAGGGAGACCATCATGCATACATATGTATCAAGGTGATTGCCTGCCCCACTTACCTTTTTATTGTAACTTCCTACAGACATTTATAGAATTGTAAATTAGCTATAAATGTAGACTAATCATGCATATATGTGCACTAAAGATCATGAAATTAGATACAACAATGTCAATTATGTGTTCCATGTACGTAATCCTGTTTCAGTTCAACATTATTATTATGATTCGACATTGTTATTATTAAGTGAAATTGTAAATGGATTAATGTTCTTTTTATTGCAGGTGAATGTTCGCGTCACCACCATGGACGCGGAACTTGAGTTCGCGATCCAACCCAACACAACTGGCAAGCAGTTATTTGACCAGGTTGTGAAGACAATAGGTCTGAGAGAGATATGGTTCTTTGGTCTTCAGTACACCGATTCCAAGGGATACTCTACGTGGCTTAAACTCAATAAAAGAGTGAGTACAGTGCATCAAACGTTTTACTCCCTTACTAACAGTAATGCTTTGGTTGAATGCTAATGCTAGTACATTATAGTAGCTTATTTTAAAGCCTTAGCTGGCAAGGATAAGCACATTTTATATCACATAGCATAAGTCAGATATGTAACTTTTTCATATGCCCCTGGGTATCCCTTTTGTAATTGACTTCCATAGTTTTGATGGGATGGAGAAGTAGTTTGATATACTATACTGTAATTGCCTTTTCATTATGACTTATATTTCTTACAAAGGCAGTGTAACTGGTTTTTGGGTGTGATTTTCCTAATCACTTTTTTATTAAATAATAAATGTAAACAAAAACTCAACTTTATTTCGTTGGTAGAATCAAAATATTTTTCTTATTTTTCCACTTCAGTCGTCTTTTATTTTTTGTGCTCTTGCAACCTGAAATCAGTATTACCATACGTTGAGTTATTCTGCAAATAAGAACAATTTTCTTGGTCATTCCTTATGCTACTTCTATTTAGCATTTTAGACTGATTTAAGTATCATGCAGCAACAACACATTGTTGGAAATTGTAGTGCTAAATCAGTACAAGGTACTTTTGCATTAGTATATGAAAGATAAAGTTTGTGTCCTTGAAGAGTTTGATGCTTCTGCAGAATATGCAAATTTCTCATCATCAATTATTTTTGCAAAAGTAATGGCAGCATCAATGAGAGTCAAGTCATTTTGTCACTGTCATGCTTCAGTGTGCCCAGAGGCTTCCAGTGCTTAAAATGATATGTTGTCTGCTTCATTATATATATGGTGTAGCATTGTACTATTTGATGTAATATACTTATTTTTTATGTGTTGCATTTGCTAATGGTAATACGTCTTGATTTAGGAAGGGCTGATGCATTGTGCATTGAATGATTGGTCTTGGAAGCTTGCATAGAATTTTTTTTTTTTGAGAAGAAATTGTGTTGTATAATTATATATTTTCTTTTCTATCTTTGATCATCTTTAAGGGAGACCCATTATTGAAAGTAAGAATTGAGTGACAGGTATAGTAATGGGCATGCTGTATAGATATGTGTTGATTGTTGTGTTTAAATTAGAATTTAATTAGTTGATCATATTTAACTTTGATTTTTTGCCAGTCCATGGGACATGTTACACATGTTTTATCTTCCCTTCTCCCTTGGATTTTAGGTATATGCACCCCATCTGTTGAAGGTCTGTGTTGAGTTTCAGAATAATTCATTATACATATAATCTTGCTTTCTTTGTCTTGAGATGAACCTTATTCTCTTCTTACGAAGTGTATGGCTGTCTTTGCCTGAATATTGTAGCTTGAAAATTGGTTTCACTAGCACAGTGTGTTAGTACTTATTTCCCCGTTAAAAATGATAATGCCAGAGGGATATTCAGTCTTCTGTTTGAAAGGGAAAATCACTGAATGCCATAATTTTAGTGTTTCTCTTATTAGTTATATTGAGAAGTTTCACTGTGATAGCTAAGTACTTCAGATACAGTATTTGCGTGGTTGAGAAAAATGATAAGCTTATATAGCACAAAGCATCGAACATTCATGTTGTTTCTGAGTCCTTATGTTATGCATTAAATAATCAAAACAAAGCTGGTTGACCCAATGTTTGTGAAATAATATTCCCAATTTGCATATACTACATGCTCCCATTCATGATGGAAAATGATAATTTTTAGTCGCTAATACATTTATTTGATTATGCACAGTTCTTCAGAAAGCTAAGCACAGGGACTTAGAATGTCTTGGAAAGATTATTTGAAGCCTTGACTGACAGAATGTCATGTAATGATGATATTGTGGTAAGTGAACCACAGAATGCAGTCAAGTGATAAGTGCACAAATTTTTAAAAAGATGATTGATGAAACTAGGAAGAGTATGAAATATACTTATTGTGAAATAAATGGAAATTTCCTCAACATGGTATTGTATTCCAGCCTTGGCACTGAAGTGCACTAAGAGAGGAAAAGAAAGTTTGATATTAATTCTTCCTTATAAAGTCAAAAAGTGGAAAGGCAATCAAAAGCTAATTAAGATATATACTATAAACTTTTGTCATAGGATGGGTATTGGTAGAATATGCTGTGAATAAGAATTTTGTGTAAGTAGGAAGTGGACCATTCTTAACAGTTTCAGTGAGAGTAGATATCCTAAAAGATAAAGAAGTTTTAACACATGGGGCAAAGGGGGAATTATATTGCTTCTAGATGTCTTAAAATCTGCAATATTTCAAACCAAGTGGCACTTTACACTTACAAGATTTGTAAATAGATCAGCAGAACATTTAGGAATATGGAAACTGTCAGGGCATATTGTTCAGTTAGCATGAGGAATAATTTTATTTGGTGGTCACAGGCAAAGTCAAGAGGTTATTCAAGAAAGGTGCTCAGGTACATTCTAACTTAGATGTTTATTATGTGATGAATAAAGAAAGAATATGAAGGGATGAAGCTTTTGGATTACGTAATTGGAAATAACTTGAAATTGAAGCAACTATGTGGTGATGTATTGATGGTACCAACAACTTTTTGCTTTGCACGAACAGATCAACGTCATTGTAAGCTGTGGGAGAAAAGATAAACACAATTTATCGCTGCAAATAGTCTTAAAATGTTCAGTAAGAAACTATAATAGTGTTTTGTTACTGTTATAGAATGGATTAGATATTGCTAACTTTTGAGATTCTCTGAGAAATGAAAGCAGAGCAGCATGTGAGCGTGCTCTTTGTGACAAGGTCACAAATCTACTTCTGTTCAAACTAAAAGTAAGGTTGGTTTTATTATGTGGTTGCAAAGGTACAGACTTTAATAACAAAGCATCTATAAGACTAGTATTGTTATGAGACATGTGGGTAGATAGATATTTAATGTAGCATGTACCTGATGCGATACTGTAAGACAAAAGGAAACGTGACCAAAGTTTGAATATTTAGTTATAAAGTTAATAAATATTTTAAGGTCAACCATATTCAGTTACAGAATAATAGAGACTGATAAGTGTACTATCTATAGAAGTAAAACCTGCTAGGTAGATGCAAGGCCCAGAGTAGTAGGTAAAATAATGAAAACAGTGCACCTAAGGAGAAACTAAACACTTAGTGTACCATACTAAAATTCATACTCTCTGGTTTGTCAATATAAGTATTATATTCTGATAATTATGTAGTGTTTAAAAGAAATAGCCATTTATAGGTTTGGGGTCTGATTTATTTCAATACTAAGCTTTCCTCACTTTTTACTAATAATACCTTAAGCTCATTCCTGTGTGAGTCATCCATTCCATTAGTATTCATTCATCCGTCATATAGACTAGCACATACCTTTCCCCCCATTTAACCTACCGAAGTTCACCCAAAATCCTCATTATAAATTTGTTTAAAAACTTATTTGCTATGTTAGATTTTCAGTTTAAAAATTCTTTGGCCAATGATATAAAACTTGTCTCAAATTGTTTTTCCAATTCTTCAGCTGCTTCTTGCATTTCATGTATGAGAAGTTTTTTGTTTTTTTCCTTTTTGGCTGATTTCAAGTATTGCTTATAAGCCCAGATGCCACTAAAATTATGAGAACCTGAATAAAAAAAAAAATTCTGAGTGTACAATTGCATTGTCTAGTTTAGGGATTTACCATAGATTCCCCATTCCTTAGCAGGGCTTGTTTAAACCAAGAACTCTGTAGTACAGCATTGTGTTCCCTTAGTGAAACTTCAACTTGTTCAAACATCATCAAAATGCTTGTACCCCTATGTAAAGCTTTGCCTTTTTCACACTACCAGCAGCACATTAAAGGACATGATGGTTTGGCAGAATATTCTGGGTTGTCTAGAGCAATTTTCTAAAGCTGGATGGAACTTCTGATGAACTTGTACAATAAGTAATTTGGAGATAGTGTTGATGATGATTCAGTTGCCCCATGAAGATTGGTCAGAATTGTTCCCTCTTTAAAAGACTGTTCTACTTAATAGATTTGTGTAATTTGATTTTTTCTTTTTGTCACATGTAAGTGTTATGAAGTATACGTACATATAAATCCTGAGGAAAGTGATATACGTATGTAAGGAAACCAAGAAAACCAAATATTACTGAAGGCTGTTGTTGTTTGTCTTGTGTGTCTTTTGTCCCAGGAATAATAATTTATATGGGATGTGCTTTTTGGTTTAAGTTAGCTGAAAGTTGTGTGTGGGAGAAACCTGTAATGAAATAGTCTGAAGGATGTAATGTTCTTATTCTAGCATCAGTTATAATAAGCATTACAGTATACATAAGTTAAATTTTGGTCTAACAATTATCTTCGCCAACAGAGCGTACTCTGGCGTGTTTGCTACTACATGTGGAGATTTCCAAGGACTAAGTTCAAAACAAAGTTTAATGTGCATTTGGTAAGGGTAACTAATCATTCAGATATCGCTTTTTGGGGAGACTACAGGCTTTGTAGGATTCGAGGTAGAGTGTAACATTTATTGAAAGTTGCTGCATCCCGTTCCTCAGTGGTTTTGGTTGTAAGTTGTTGATGGTGTTTTATGCTCATTTTGTATGTATTAGCAGTAGAATCTTCATATAAATAAAAAGTCGAGTACATTCGTGTAACCTATTCCTTTTGTGTAAAAAAATGTATGCATAGATTAAAAAATGGCTAATCTTTAGGTGTGTTTTTTTTAGGTATTTTTTTAATATTTCACAGCAAATTCATAGGGCTTAAGAGCTGAGAATATGGGATTTATTTCTTTATGTCATAGAACTACCATTTATATATATATATATATATATATATATATATATATATATATATATATATATATATATATATATACCAGAAACTTCAATTTTAAAATATGTAACTGACCTGGCAGTTATATACATAGCTATATTCTCTGACGTCGTGACGTCACGACAGACTTTTCGAAACTCGCGGCAATCGCCGACCATCGGTCAGGTGATCGTTACCTGTACGCCTCTAGATAGTTACCTGGAAACCTCATATTTTTTCTGTCGCCCAAGCCGGCAACTTCGTTGTTGTGGGCTCCTCGATAGGTTTTCGTACTCGCTAGAGTATTTCATCGTTGGGTGAAGTATTTTATTGGCTTTCGCTGTTGTTGACTTGGATTGATTTTGGATTTGTTTTTGGATTACTCAATTAACAATGTCGGACTCGGGAGTTGTGTATAGAGTCTGCTGTAAAGGGGGGTGTGTAGGGTTAGAATTCCCAAAGCTTCTCTTGATCCCCACACACTTTGTGTGAATTGTAGGGGTAGAATTTGCACTTTTGAGAATAGATGTGATGAGTGCTTGATTTTGGATGATAAGGAGTGGAAGGAGTTGGACAAGTATGTCCGTAAGCTCGAGAGAGATAGAATTAGAAGAACTAAGAGTTCCCTTTCCCGTTCATCAACGAATCAGGAAGTGGTAGATAATCCCATAGTTCCTTCCCCTGCTCCTTCTGAGCGTAATTTAGTAGAAGTATCAGCTCCCGAACCTGTCTCCGAGTCGGGGGCGAAGGACTCAACCTTTGCAGGTATTCAAGCGGTGCTTGAAAAAATGGGACAACAGATTGCCTCTCTTACTGAGCAGGGCAATCGCACTTGGACTGTCGTAAGTGCTTTAAGTGCAGGTGCTAAAGTCAGTGTAAGTGACAAGTTTAGTGTTAGTGACAGTGTAGTGGAGGGTGCGTCCGATCGGTCCTGTCGCGCTCCTAGACCCAGACCTCTTACAAGCTCCCGGACCCATGGGAGACGTAAAGTCGAAAGTCTAAGGGAGGCGAGAGGCTCTAGTATCCGGTCGGGCGTGCCCTCAAACAAACCTGCTGACGCTTCCAAGGTTGCTTCAGACAGCCGTAGAAAAGGCGCGTCGAGTGTGTTTGGTTCGTCATCCGATGACGTCTCCCCGCGTCGAGGATGGCGACACTCTACTTCCTCTCGTCCTCTCAAGAGGAAATTACCTCGTGTTTGTGAGGTCTCATCAGATGAGCAACTGCCAGGCTGCAGTCACTGGAGTTCTCCGGAGAAGTTTTCGTCATCGGAAGCCTCGCCAGCTAAACAGAGCAAGACAGCGCTTTCGATGCACGCTCCTCTTCCTCCTGCTACTTGGGAGGATTTACCTAGGAAGCTTCCTACCAAGCGTCCTCAGGAAGCCTTAGAAGGATCGACTCCTCTGGCTGCGGTTCGTGTGGGCGAACCTGACGAGTTACCCTCTCCCTCGAGAGACAATGAAGCCAAGAATATGCTGCAAGATATGCAACAGCAGCTGTCTGTACTTATGGAAAAGCTGCAAGAACCCAAGCGTCAGTCTGACGCCCCGGGAGTGATGAAGACTTCGCGAAGCGTCAACGCCAAGAACACAGACAACCAGGACACTTCCGATTTACTCGGACATGACGCTTCCGAGCGTGACGCCAGCGCGCGTAAGAGCAAAGAGCGTGACGCCAACGCTCGTAAGAGCAAAGAGCGTGACGCCAGCGCGCGTGAGAGAGAAGGACGTGACGCCGACGCTCGTAAGCATGACGCCTCGGCGGTTTCTGGTGCCAAGGAACGCATCGAGACCAATGACGCTCCGGCTTTGGCTTTAAATACATCATCCGATGCGGAACGAGACAGAGAGAGACCTTCGGAGATGTTGGAGGTAGTTTCGGAAGAGGAGACGAAAGAACAAGTTCCTCCTTCCGACTATAAGACACTTATGCTTCTGTTTCAAGAGCTTTTTGAAAGGGATTTCAAGCCCGCAGCACCTCGTTCTCCCCTGTCTCAGTTCCTTTGTGGAAGAACCCAGAATAAGACTGCCTTTACTAAGATGGTTCTTTCCATTTCGGCCAAGAAGAAAGCGCTTGCGAAGATGAACGACTGGATGAAAGAGAAAAAGGAGCGAGGCAAAACTGCTTTCGTTTTTCCTCCTGCAAGATTGGCTTCGAAATCCAGCGTTTGGTACGAGACTGGGGAAGTTCTGGGCCTGGAGTACCTGCCTCCTCTCAGGCAGACTTCTCCAGTATCGTCGATGCCAATCGTAGACACGCCTTATCAGCAGCGAAGGTGATGTGGTCGATGCAAGAGTTCGATCATTTACTGAAGGGCGTGTTTAGAGTGTTTGAGGTCCTGAACTTTCTAGACTGGTCTCTGAGTGCTCTTGCCAAGAAAGTGGAAGAGAAGGATTCAACGGACATTTCTAACCTTCTGAGTGTGATGTCTGTATGGACAAGGCGTTACGTGACGGAACTAATGAAGTGGCAGCGATTTTCACGGCAGGAATCGTGAAGAAAAGGTCCCTTCTCTGCTCCTTTACAGCTAAAGGGGTCACACAGGTACAAAGAGCAGAGCTTTTGTTTGCCCCCTTTGCGAAATTTCTTTTTCCACAGGAGATTATTAGAGATATTGCCACTTCATTGACTCAGAAGACCACACAGGACCTAATATCGAAGGCAGCCAGTGGGGTTTTGCCTTCTTCGTTTGCGACCAAGAGAGCGAGAGAGGAGAAACAACCACAACAGTTTTTTCGAGGAAAAACAGCCCCGAGGGACGTCGGGAACGTTCTAGAAAGCCCTCCAGAAAAGGTGGCAAGCTTCCTTCCAAAAGGAGGCCATGATCAGACAGTCCTTCAGACACAAATAGGAGCCAGGCTTTCTTTGTTTTGGGAAGCCTGGAGAGAGAGAGGGGCGGACAACTGGACCCTTCAGATACTAAGGGAGGGCTACAAGATCCCTTTTTACGCCAAACCTCCCATAGTTTTAGATCCCCTCGACTTAACAGCGAATTACAAGGACAGCAGCAAGAGATTCGCGTTAAAAGAACAAGTAGAGCTTATGCTCTTAAAAAGGCGATAGAACCTGTTTCACCCCAAGAGAATCCGGGGTTCTACAATCGACTGTTTTGGTACCCAAGAGCTCGGGAGGATGGAGACCCGTTCTGGACGTCAGTGCTCTAAACGCCTTCGTCGTGAAGACGAAATTCACGATGGAAACAACGCAATCAGTGCTATCGGCGTTGAGACCGGGAGATTGGATGGTCTCATTAGACTTACAGGACGCTTATTTTCATGTCCCCATCCACCCAAGCTCTCGGAAGTACCTCAGGTTCTTATTCGAAGGAAGAGTATTCCAGTTCAGGGCTCTTTGCTTCGGGCTCAGCACAGCGCCACAAATATTCACAGCTATTATGGCGAATGTAGCCAAATGGCTACACGAAGGGGGGATCCGCATTTCTCTTTATCTGGACGATTGGCTTCTCAGGGCCAACTCCAAGAAACAGTGTCTGGAGGATATGAAAATAACCCTGAACCTAGTACGGGAACTAGGGCTAGTGGTGAACCTGGAAAAGTCTCACCTGGAGCCCTCTCGCTCGATCATTTATTTAGGAGTTCTGATGAACTCTCAGGATTTTCGGGCTTCTCCCTCCCAGGAGAGACAAGACCGATGCCTGAATCGGGTGCAGGAATTCCTGGGGAGACAACAATGTTCGGCGAGGGAATGGATGAGTCTTTTGGGGACCATTTCCTCGATCGAACAGTTCGTCTCACTGGGAAGACTGCATCTCAGACCTCTACAATTTTACCTCAACAGAAATTGGAAAAGGAAGGAACAAAGGCTTTCAGACACCTTCCCAATTTCAGCAGAGGTCAAGAAAGACTTGATTTGGTGGCTGGATCCAGCGAAGCTGGGAGAAGGAGTTTCACTTCAACAATTGAATCCACAGCTAATACTGTTCTCAGACGCATCAGACCTAGGCTGGGGAGCGACTCTGGGGAACAGGGAAATTTCGGGAAGATGGAGCGAAACCGAAAGAAATTGGCATATCAACAAGAAAGAGCTGATGGCAGCTTTTCTAGCTCTTCAGGCATTCGAGGAATGTGTGGCAGGCAAAGTAGTGGAAATAAGCATGGACAACGTGACTGCTCTAGCGTATGTCAGGAAACAAGGAGGCACCCACTCGTTTTCTCTGAACGAGACAGCCAAGAATCTGTTGCTATGGGCAAAGGACAGAAATATCGTCCTCCAAACGAGATTTGTACAAGGGGAATTAAATGTCAGAGCGGACCTCTTGAGCCGGAGAAATCAGGTCCTGCCAACAGAATGGACTCTCAAGTTAGAGGTATGCGAATTACTATGGAGGTTATGGGGGCAACCTTCCATAGACTTGTTTGCAACCAACAAGACAAGGAGGATGCAGACGTTCTGCTCACCGGTGCCGGATCCACAAGCGGTAGCAGTAGACGCGTTCCTCATGAACTGGGAAGGACTGGATCTGTACGCCTTCCCTCCCTTCAAAGTGATACACAAAGTATTAAAGAAGTTCGCGCAGTCCGAAGGAAGCAGAATGACCCTGATAGCCCCGTACTGGCCGACGCGAGACTGGTTCGCAGAGATGTTGCAGTGGCTAGTGGAAGTTCCAAGAACCCTTCCGTTGCTTCCAGATCTGCTCAGACAGCCACACTTCAAACGGTATCACAGGAATACCCACGCTCTTCAGCTAACTGCCTTTCGACTGTCGAAAAGCTCCTTAGAGCTAGAGGCTTTTCGCGAGAGGCAGCTAAAGCTATCGCCAGATCAAGAAGGGCTTCGACCATCAACGTCTACCAGTCGAAGTGGGAGATATTTAGAAACTGGTGTAAGGAGAAGAAGGTGTCCTCGTCCAACACATCTGTGAGCCAGATCGCAGACTTCCTTCTTCACTTAAAACTTAAAGTAGGTCTAGCCACTACTACAATTAAGGGATACAGGAGCATGCTGGCGTCAGTCTTTAGACATAGAGGACTGGACTTGTCTAGGAATCAAGATCTTCACGACTTAATTAGATCTTTTGATACTACGAAACAAAAGACTGAACAACTACCAGGATGGAATCTGGACGTAGTACTAAGGTTTTTAATGTCTGACAAGTTTGAGCCGATCCAGGAGAGCTCGTTCAGGAATTTAACCAGGAAGACACTTTTTCTAGTCGCTCTCGCTACTGCAAGGAGAGTTAAGCGAGATTCAAGCTATGGACAAAAGAGTAGGAATTAGTAGATCTAAAGCGGTTTGTTCAACCACTTTAGGTTTCTTAGCCAAGAATGAAACTCCTTCCAATCCTTGGCCTAGGTCTTTTACGATTCCCAGCCTTGGAGATTTTGCAGGTCAGGAACGTGAAAGGACTCTTTGTCCGGTAAGAGCATTACAGTGTTATCTGCACAGGTACAAGGACGTTAGAGGGACTTTTGACAACTTATGGTGTTCCGTTAAAGATCCCAAAAGGCCTATGTCAAAGAACGCTTTAGCCTTCTTTATTAGAAGTGTGATTCAAGAAGCTCACACGGAGTGCAATGAAACGCTTTACAAGGCTTTAAAGGTAAAGGCCCATGAAGTGCGAGCAGTCTCGACGTCAATGGCGTTTAGAAAGAATCAGTCCCTTAAAGCCATTTTAGACGCGACATACTGGAGGAGCAGCTCCGTATTTTCTTCTTTTTACCTGAAACAAATAGAAACGGTATATGGAAGACTGCAGAACCCTCCGTGGACCGTTCGTTAGCCACTGGTGGCTCGGGTGGGTTGGCGTGAAGGGAGTTGATACCTCTAATCCTACATGTTAGACCCTTGATGTTATTTTTATGGTTGTCTGTTGAAGGTTAGGGGAAACCTTCAACAGTCTAGTGTATATGTGTGTCTTTTCAATCTCTTGTATGCAAGGATTGGATGGTTAGGTGGTCTTTGCCTGTTTTAGCCCATGTCAAGGGCATAGGTGGTTTTGTCGCATAGAGGTCACGTCCCGTCGACAAACCCCTTTGAGCTCATCAGCTGCACAGGTCACATCCCTTAGCTGGAGCTCCTAAGGAGAGCAGACTAAAGAGGCAGTAGTCGTCAAGTCAGCTTCCTTAGCAGGTAAGAATCTTTAGTTACCTATCAAGTAGTTACCTTACAACGATGTTGCTGTCTCTGACCCTCCTCCAAAGGTGTCAATCAGCTATGTATATAACTGCCAGGTCAGTTACATATTTAAAAATGATATTTTTATTTTAAGATAAATTTTTAAATATACTTACCTGGCAGTTATATACAATTAGAAACCCACCCACCTCCCCTCAAGAGACTAGAGGGCGAGAAAATATGGGGTTTCCAGGTAACTATCTAGAGGGCGTACAGGTAACGATCACCTGACCGATGGTCGGGCGATTGCCGCGAGTTTCGAAAAGTCTGTCGTGACGTCACGACGTCAGAGAATATAGCTATGTATATAACTGCCAGGTAAGTATATTTAAAAATTTATCTTAAAATAAAAATATCATTTCTCAATGGTATTTTAGGAGTTGTTTGCACATAACCTTAAAGAAAATTAAAGAATATTTTGTGCTGGTTTTAGGTTATTTGCTACATGGGTTCTTACATACTCAGGGTGCTTTTTCTTCAGATCTCCACGATGAACATCAGTTGTTAGGTTTTCAAATTTTGACGACAAATGTCATCCTGTTTTTGACCATTGAGATTCTGCCAATATAAAAACATTTGGGTGCTTAGGAAAATTGAAAAATTGTTTATCAATACTTTGTGCATACATCATCTTATATGTGGCTCTAGTATAAGGAAAATACAACAAAAAACTATTTAATTTATTAAATTAATTATATCACTGTAATTGCAAAGTTAATTTTTGCCAAAATAGAGTCTGGTGGAAGATGTATGAAGTTACAGACAAAATTGGCCAGGGGTCAAACTGAAAGCTTTAGTATTACAATTTATAATCTCTGTTCTTTGTCATTTATGAATAGTTTTATTGGTGGGCACAATTTTCTGTGTCGAAAATGGTGACAATGGTTGCAGGTCCACAATAATATCGTATGTGAGTATAAGGTCTTTAATGGATAATAAAACCTAGGACCTGCAACCAGTATTTTCATTCCTAAAAATTATAGTACTAATATATAATATTGATTTTAGAGCTTTTTAGTATTCTTTCATCTAGATAGGTACTTAAGGGTATCGGCGGGGTCGGGAATTAATTTTGAGTGACGGTGTTCAAACTTCCTCAGGTGTTACCTCTAGTTTGAATGAAGATGCACACAAAATTTCAGGTGAATTAGATGAAAACTTTTTTTAACAAATATTTTTCTTTAAAACATAGCATTTTTTATTTGTTTTTTAAAGTGTATCTCCTTCCTTATTTATCATTCAATTTAAAGAAAAAATTAATAGCAGAAAGTTTAATTCCTATCAAATAAAACGGCAAACGCAGAAATCTAATATGTGATGTGTGCTATTTAAAAAAATATTTTAAAAAAATAATAAATAAAAATACCATAAAATTATGTATTAGATTATTAGTAAAAAAAAATTTTTTGAGAGAAAAAAGAAAAATGAATTTGCCGATGTGTTCTCTCACTATCTTTATTCAAATTGCTTTTTAGATCATTAAAATCCATTCATAAATAAGGGAGTTTTTAGAATTTGAATGTAGAAAATGTATGTTTTGAGAAAAACGCAGTTAAAGTTTCCTAACCATTTATTTTGCATTTAGAAGCATAACAAGTTTCTTGGAAAAGCCTACATGGCGCCTGTTTCCTTCTCTTTATAAGATATATTATTCCCTCTAAAAAAACAAAAACATTTATCACTTAAAGAAAATAGTTTATATTATTTTGGGGGGTTATCGTAGAACGCCACTCTACTCTTGCGCTGCCAAGTGTTTAGAAGGCTAATGAGCCCCTCCTTCATATCCTCCTTTTGATGTTCTTTGCTTCTTTTGCTTTCTTGAATGCATAGCAGACATTCGTTTCCTGGTCTTCTCTTTCATCTGAAGGCCTTTCAGGCTTTCTCCTGTCGTTTTTCTCATAATAGGCAGCAATGAACTTGCCGCATAGCCGATATTATGTTCCGTTGCAGCAACATGAAAAGCAAAGGTCGCAGTATCCTTCCCATGAAGTCTCACCTTTGGACACTGCCCATATTTTACTGTTGAATGATTCATTTAGGTTTTGAGTACGACCTTTTGCACATCTTTGCAGTAAATCATCAGAGGAAAGCTCTTCAAATATTTGGCGAACTGGGATCTTTGTTCCTCTGTAAGCTGGAGTTTTACTTTCATCTTCTTGTGACTTCTGGGAGATAAATTCATTGCCAAATCACGATTATAAAAACTCCAGCTATCTTTGCCAACGGGACACTGAGAATGATCATGATTTTTATCATCACTAGTCAGATGTAAAAATATTGCCATTATATTTTTTTTCATGGTATCTATAGGGTCAGTGGGGTCTTTAGCTCCGTTTCTTACTGCAATGCCAAAATATTTTCCAATCTTTATCACCGTGCTGTCACTCAATTTATTGAGTCCTCCAAGCTCACTCCTAAACATAACTTTGTTTGTTTTTGTTACATATTTAGAAACATATTTTTTTCTCAAGGCCATGAGACGAAAGACAATCCTCTTCTGAACGTGGTTTATGCATTCTTCCTTGAGTACTGGATATGGATTGCCATAAGGACCAGTGCCCTCATTCAAACTGCATACTCCTTTATATGCTGTTGAATCCCCATCACCGACAAATACTTTATATATGAATTTCCTGTCTAGTGATCTTTGCCACAATGCGAGAGCAGCAGCAGCTTCCATATTTCCAGAAGCTTGGTCAAAATTCTTTTTGCATTTTCCAGACTGTATATGTTTTTCATAAGCTACATCATATTGTTCTTTTGTTAGTTTATTTTTTTTCAGTTTATTATTCAAAGTACTGCAGGAATTACATATCTTACTGAAAACTTCCCCATCAAGAACAAATCCAGTGTAAGCCTCGGTAACAACTCCTATGCCAATAGGGGATTGATGTCCCCTTTTCATCCAGGTGCCGTCATATATTACCTCGATAGGTAAATTACCATGTTCATCTGGTTTGACCCCAATGCTTTCATAATACTCAAATATTGCTTTATCAACTTCTTTCATGGATTCCTTGAAGGTCTGGTCAGCAATCCGTTCAATATACTCTTTATAACGTTCGTAAGTGCTGTTTGCTAAAGGTTTGGCACCTAAGGCAATTCGAGTGTTATTCAAGGCTGCCAAGCCTCCCCCATTTATCATGTTTTGATATATAATGAAGCTGTTGATTTCACCGACATGTTCTGTTTTCACACTTTCATTAGCTTGCACTTTGGTATATTGAAAAACAGATGGCACCAAACACTTACACTTTAGTTTCAAGTCAACATCAAAACTGTTTTTATCAATTTCAAGTGTTATATTGCTGTCACACTGCCCACAATACGTCGAACTAAAAGCGTCTTTTAGAGCTCTCAAGGGTAATGAAACTATTTCTCCATCGTCGCTTACACTCAGAAGATCTTCTTTTTCAGTCATGTAACTTCTCAATAAAAAACTCCTTAGGTTGGCTCCTGATAAAACACCGACATCACCTGCTACGTCAGGGACAGCAATTACATCTTGAAAATGCTCATTCTCTTCCTCCTCCCCCTCCTCATCATCAGATAATTTCAAAACAAAGTCGTCGGTACCATCATCATCATCATCTTGATATATTTGTGCAAGGGAATAATAGATTTCCCTCGGAGCTTCGTAATAGGAAGTATTTGGCATCTCTTCAGCACACGTGGTTGGTGGCGACATGTGAGAAGCTACATTAGCTCTGTCTATACTTTTAGCTTCATGATAAGTTTTTATATTGCAAGAGCTTGCTTCCCTTCGTTTACTAAACTTCTTTTTTGGCATGTTAGTAGTATATATAATACAAAATTGATGCAAAAGTCTGAGGAAGTATTGTAATTGCTTGAAAATAACAAATGGATGATTGCATAAAACAAATACAAGAATTCGCTCTCGAGACAAGTGGCTACCGTTATTCAGTCATGGGAAGAGTTGCCATCTCTATCAGGAAAACATATTGTACGGCATACGAAACAAAATGCAATGAAAAGAAACTCAAATACTTGAAGAATGAATGCAAAATGAAATAGTAAAACCACCCCTAACCAGACCTTTAATTCTCTACTTGGATGTGGCCTTTAAATTGGCCTTTAAACCATTTAAAAAGCTTCGTATCGATATTATCTTTTGTGTGGCAATGGCCAGCACCCAGATGTATGGAAATATGACGATAACTCATTTTCACGAATTTGAGCCAATATCGCCAAAATTACAGGCCGCCGATACCCTTAAAATTATGCCACTCATGATTTTATTTTCTTTGCTGACACACTTCCTTTTAAAGGTAACCAAAAATTCTATGCTATTAGAAACTGCATTTTTTGTTTTCTGTATTATTGTATAGGAAATTATATAAAGTATACTGTATACCTTAATTCAAAACTTCAGTATAGCATATAAGGGTTGTTGGTTTTGGCTCTGGTGGTGTTTTGTTTGATCTTCATAAGTGCTGTTCCACTGAATTGGGTTAGTGATGCTATAAAAATGGTAAAATTTTACCGATGGCTGGTTGTGTATTGTGATATTCTGTCTGAGATTTCATCAAAACTGAATAAATTCTGAATGTATCCACCTTTATTTTTACACTTAGGTTCAATTTAGGAAATAGGTTGAAGGGCCGTTTTATGTTTGTAATTTCGATGTTCATTTTCATCCTTTGGATTTTCTGTCATTTTTCCTCTCTGTTTTGGTGAAATGTTGATAATAGTAACACAATTTTATTTCAGAGTTGTAAAATGAATGTGTCAATAGATGAAATAATCATTCACTAATGTGTGGTATCAGTTGGTCCTAAATACCTTATCATTATTATAAGTAAATTGATTATTATATGAAACTGCTACTAGCAATAGTAACTCTCAACTTTGTCATTACGCTAGAGTTAATTGTACTTGATCATTGAATTCTAGAGAAAGTTGTAATTCCAGAATTTTCAAAGTATTTTTACTAGTGTTATCAGTTATATATATGTTTCTTGAAGCTCGATAACCAGTTTGTGTATAAAGTTTCTTCATTGTCATGGTTAACTTTAGCTGTTTTGCTGCTGAAGACAGTGTCTTAGTTACAGTAGTGTACGTTGGTAGAATGGTAGTTAGCTGTATTATCCTAAGCTTCTCTACTATAGCAGTCTGTTTCATTCCAGAAAGAGAGTATGAAAATTAGTGCAGTTCAGTGATTTTGGATTGATAGAGGAGGGACTTTTGTATTGTATTTGATATGCCCAGAGATGTTTATATCTTGATGGATGTAATTTTTCCCCCATGTATGTGAGACTCAATTTGTATAGGTTTTATGCTGCTACTAAAATTATGAAATTTTATGTGTACAGAGTTTCTGTTATGTTATTTTTTTTAAATTAAGTGGTAGGTGGCAACAGAAACGCAAGGCTGAACTACATCTCTCCTGTAGTTTTGGGCCAAAGTCAAATATGTCATGTAACCAAAGAATTTTTCTGTACCAGGTGTTATCACAAGACGTAAAGAAGGAAACGCCTCTACAGTTCAAATTCCGAGCCAAATTCTACCCAGAAGATGTGTCAGAAGAAATTATTCAAGATATCACTTTGGTAAGAATGAATTCAATATGCTACAGCATCATCATTTGAATTTGATATTTCATTGCACAGTTAATAACAATAAAATATGATAATTTTGTGGAATTTTACATTAGGACATTCATTCTGTTTTTTTCTGATTTTGCCTAACTGAGTTTTCCACCTTTTCAGCGCTTATTTTATTTGCAAGTCAAAAATGCCATCCTTTCCGATGAAATCTACTGCCCTCCAGAAACATCTGTATTATTGGCATCATATGCAGTACAAGCAAAATATGGTGACCACAGTCCTGATTTCCACAAACCAGGGTTCCTCTCCAATGACCGCCTCCTCCCACAGCGTGTTATGGATCAACATAAACTCACTCGAGATGATTGGGAAGGAAGAATTATCACATGGTATCATGAGCACAAGGGCATGCTTAGGTATGTTGTATTAGTTTTTTATGCCAAGATTAAAGTTACAATTAGATCAATTTTACGTTAGGTAATGATGGCTAATTTATTGGTCTTGAGATTTGGTTAAATGGAAGCTGTTATGGCTGTTATAATTGTGTTTATTTTCTGGGTTGGTTGGTTAGATATAGAAATTGATAACCAAAATTTAATGGATCTGTGAATCTTGGTACCAGATGGGTACCAATTCCTCATTTCTTAAATTAGGTTTTGATAAAAAAAAGTTCTTAGAAACAAAATGATTTGGACAATGCTGACAACCATAATTAGCTGTTATTTGCTTTGGTGATTTACCAATGTAAGTCGTTTCTGAAGTATTATTGATGTATGGGGGAAGAATAGCCAAGAAACCACGTACTTTTGAGTGATGGTGCACATGTGCACCATTGTCTTATTGGTAGTAAGGAACTGGGGATTGGGTGGAGGGTATTATGATTGATGTGTGTGTTTTGTATTTGTTTTTCTTCTTAATCTTCAATTGTTGCATAACAGACTCAACAGTCATAATTATGATGAATCACGAATTAGGTGAGAGGAGCAAAGATTCATGCAAGTACTTCAGCTACAAACGGAACAGGAACAAGTCCAAAAATGACAACTTTGCACCAAAAAAAAAAAAAAAAATGAACAGCATCACTTACCTTTTAATGTGGGACATTGCATCTAGTAGCCTTGTAGCCTATGTCTCATTCATGAATGATATTGTTCTGTGCTGAGTTAGAGGGAGAGCAATACACTTTAATTTACTTGAGGAATAACACTTACCATTCATGAATAAACTGACTCGGTGGATGCATCCCCATCCCTTTGTGAGTACTCTCAAATGGAAGTTAATAAAATGGATTGACTTACATTTATAATGCTGGAATTTTAACATTTCTCGTAACTATAAAAATTTGGATTGTCCCGATTTTGTGACAGTCTCTTCCACTTTGATGCCCTTTTGCAACCTGTAGGAAATCATTTTGATGAAGCCTGTCCTTCCAGGTGCAATGTTGATATTAAGAGTTTGGGTTATCCTTCTTGGGTCTGGTCAGGCAGAGTAATTGAGGGAAAGCAGGCCTAAGTAGTTTTTGTTGGAGACTTTTCCCTTTTCAGGTGACAGGACCTAATAATTCTCAAAAAACCATTCAAGCTAAGTGGAAATTAACTGGTATTCCTTCTGGAATATTTCAGCAAAGTGTCAGAATGGATTGAGAAAATTAAAGGCAAAAGAATATAACTTCACAGAGTTTCAGCTATGCTCTGTAATAAAATGCTGGTAGACATTCTTCCTTTCAGGGGGAGGAGTTGTCGAAAAAAGGTTTGTGACCATAGAAGAATAGGGATATGTAAGTCATTTGACTTACTGGGAGCCCGAATTTGTGATGTCAATTAATTGACTGAAGGATAATGTCTAGACAATGTAAATGGGTCATAGGAACAAGAATTCCTTGAATGAATATGTGAACAAAATATAAGTATCTTCAGTATTCTTAGACCATAAGGAGCAGTAACTTCTGCTGGTATGATAACAGCTGAAGGAACTGCGTAAGATGATCCAAGGCTACAAGTAGTAGGTGAGGGAATTTCCCATACACATGAAGGTACAACAGGAAGTTCATTGAAACTTATACGAGTGATGGAGTTGTAGGCAGCCCCATTTTTTTGGGAATGAAACAGTAAGGCAGAAATTACTTAAACTGGAATTATTCATAGAATAGTCTGTGTACACCAGTAGTTTTAGACAAAAAAACTGCCTGTAATAGTAGTCATGACAGTTTAATGGACTGGGATGAAAGTACAGTTCCGTGCTCTGAGGGCCAATACTGTAGTAGCAGGAAACTTTTGAAATGTGGTGGGTGTCATTAATTTTTTCAACTGGTTATGTTGCCATACGTTTATTATTAGAAGTATGGCACAGTATACAGTTTTCTTTATATATAGTTAGTGCATTGTGATTTGAAGTTAAATTTCATGTATTTTGTATTTAAATTTTATATGTGAATAATGGATGTTCCAATAGGTTAATCATAATGATCAAGGGATTTTGATTTTATAATTTAATCTTTATTGCATATATTAATGTCATGATCAAAGCATGTTTTATCTTTATTGGTACTGAATTTCAGAGAGGATGCAATGATGGAATATCTCAAGCTGGCACAAGATTTGGAAATGTACGGTGTCAATTACTTTGACATTAAGAATAAAAAAGGAACAGAACTTTGGCTTGGTGTTGATGCTCTTGGTCTCAATATTTATGAGAAGGACGACAAGTAAGTATTAATGATTACGTTATTTTCATGAGCCCATTTGCTTATATTGGAGGTACAGTAGTTTGAGTTATAATCAGAAGATTTGTAAGTGTTGGACCGTTGATTTTTGTTCTACTGAACAGTGTTATGAATTACCTTATTTTGGTTTCCACATGTAATAATTGGAGCTGTTAATTATTGATTTACCAATTATTTCAGGCTCACTCCAAAGATTGGCTTCCCCTGGTCAGAAATTAGAAACATTTCCTTCAACGACAGGAAATTTGTTATCAAACCCATCGACAAGAAAGCACCAGATTTTGTTTTCTTTGCACCACGATTGCGTATCAACAAACGCATTCTTGCTTTGTGCATGGGCAACCATGAACTGTACATGAGGCGCAGAAAGCCTGACACCATTGAAGTTCAACAAATGAAGGCACAAGCAAGGGAGGAGAAATTAGCTAAACAGCAAGAACGGTAATGTCATCCAGTTATAGCAAAGGGATATTAAATTTTCTCTCATTTGTTTGAAATTGAGATAGTAAATTTCCAAAAATGAGATTATTATATGTTTTGAACTTGAGAGCAGTGAATCTAATTTGATAAATATACAAAGTGCTTTTAAATGATTGTAGGTTGCTATTGAAGAGGTAAAAAATGTTACATTGTTTGCTGCATGTTGAAAATACGTTTTTTTCTGAAATACTGTTACTTCCCATAATTGGGTTGCTCTTGTAAAACTGTTTAAGGTAGCTTGTTTTCTAATGTTGAAAAAAGGAATTTGATCAAATACTCGAGAGAGATATATATATATCTAAGAATTCTCCACATTAATCACCCTCGACTTTGACAACAAAATCTGTTAGATATTGACAATAAGATCTATGTTAGATGTTAATTGA
Source organism: Macrobrachium nipponense (assembly GCF_015104395.2). Classification (NCBI taxonomy): domain Eukaryota; kingdom Metazoa; phylum Arthropoda; class Malacostraca; order Decapoda; family Palaemonidae; genus Macrobrachium; species Macrobrachium nipponense. The sequence continues at coordinate 33,667,814 of NC_061089.1, forward strand.
TAATTTATTCATTAATAAACTATAATATAGGAAAAGGAGAGTAGAATAAAACAAGATTGGGTACCAGCATTTACTTTTTAAGTATCTTATCATCTGGTAATTCTTATGGATAAATTATATGATAATGGATATTAGTTTGATCTCTAAGAGGTAAGTGTGGAATTGTATACTAGTTTTTTTGTTGCTAATATTTTAAGGCACCGTGTTTGGCTCTCATTGCCTGTATTTTATAAATGCAGAGAAAAGTTGGCTCGTGAAATTGCCCTACGTGAAGAAGCAGAGCGAAAGCAGAAAGACTATGAGGAAAGATTGAAATCAATGCAGGAGGAGATGGAGAGGCGTCAGAAGGAACTGTTAGATGCTCAAGAAACCATCCGCCGCTTAGAGGAACAACTCAAGCAGTTACAGGCTGCTAAGGAAGAGTTAGAACACAAGCAGACAGAATTACACGAGATGATGGTACGTCTAGAACAAGCAAAGGAGATGGAAGCAGAAGAAAAACAAAAATTGGAAGACGAGATCCGTGCCAAGCAGGATGAGGTTAACCGAATACAAGAAGAAGTTAGTCAGAAGGACGAAGAAACTAGAAAACTTCAGGTGAGGTGCCTTCAATTTTCACTCATTAAGGTCTGCTGCTGCCTAAGTAAGTTGTTCAAAAATTTATATGTAAGTGCTGTTTTTCAATTTAGTGGTAGACATGGATTCTTTTTCTATTTGTGGAATTGAGCCTGGTGATTTTAGTCTGTTTACTAATTTTCATAGTAAATGCTGATAAGATAATAGAAGGTGTATGTCACTGAATTGTGTTAAGTGCAATCGTATGACTAGATTTTTTTTAGCCAGGGGAAGTAGAATTTTAAGTTGAGTGTTTTTATGATAAACTTTCCTGTTAATTTTGTAGAAGTTAAAAGAAGCAACCTTATATTAGTGTTCAGTCAACTTTGTGATTTATTTTAAGGGTTGATGCACTTTTTTAAAGTATTGAGACTAGTATTGGAAGAAAAAATGCATCATCTTCATCTGCCATTATGTAATGCAAATAGTCTTTGTAGTCTTAGGTGTACATCTTTGTCCTATACTAGGAAGCAAAATATGTTGGAAACACCATGTAAGATGGTAAATGTATCCTTAGTTTTTGTTGTTATATATTTGTTTCATTAATGAAAATATCTCTTTAAGATGCTGAAACTGCAGCTGAAAAAAGGCCAGCCACGGGTAGGCGTAGGTGGTAAGGTAACCAGGAGTGATCACATGATGGCCTGCTTTTTATTATGAATTTGATTTAAGGCACCCTTTAACTCATGAATAACCTTCTAAAGTGGGATGGAATTAGGAACAGTCCTAAGTCCAGAAGGAGACTTACCGTTTGCAGACACAAGCTGAAAGAAATGTTTTAAGGCTTACTCAGTGTTCAGTTCCAAATGAATTTACAGATGTAACCTTAAATATTGATGTGTCGTATTCTTTGTGATGATGAGCCATCGTGATTCCATTTACAACCCTCCTTTCCCATCCTGTGTGAAATTAGAGTTTATTTTGATGTTTTTGAATTTTCATAATTTTTGCATGGCAAAATTTCTGAAAGATTGTTATTTAACAGAGTAATTATTGTGGGTGGAGCAGTGAAGCCCACTCATATCTGGGAGTGATTAGTATTTGAAAGAAAAGGGAGAGATTATTATTACTTAAGATGAAAGTAGTAGTAGTATTACTTAAATATTTTATTAATGGAGAGTGCTTAAATCTATGTGATTTGTGAAAATTAGGCAATGTGCAGACTCAAGAGCCATAGTTATAGGTAAATGTTTACAAAGACAAAGCCATGCCCAAATTATCACTGACTTATTAAATTTAGTATAGATTTTATTTAGTTAATATTTGTAATGAAGGGAAAATTCAGAATTTATTTGGGAAAGGTAGGGACCCTGCAAGAAAAGCAGAGAAAACCAAGAGCCCGTATCAGGGAAAAATTTAATAATTGTCAGAAATGTCAAAAATTTTTTTTTTTTTTTTCGAAAGTTACTTTGCACCAGCAATACTTTAATGTATGGATAATAGTAAACTAGTGTAGTGTATGAAGTTTAAATGCACTGACTGTATTTTAAAATATATTTAAAGGTAATTTTAGAAGCTTTAAAGTGGTACCATAGTTGATGGAAGTTTTAAAATATAGGTTTGCTCTGATATATAGGTTTTGTGATGTTCAATCCAAATTTCTAAGCATGAATGCATTAACAAAAAGGTTAGTAATTAAACTTTGGAATTTACGGCATTCAGTGATTTGAAGGTAAATAGTTATGTGGGGGTTTTGGCAGCTGTTGATTTGGAATTTTGTTGGTATCGGTTTAAATTGTTTTACCATGAATGGTGCATGTGCATACCTGAGCATGGTCAAGTATGTTTAGTTGCAAGATATTTTAGTCTTAAAGTGTAGGTACAACTGCACTAATGCTTAGTTAGAGGTAGTGCAGAAAAATGTGCTTCAAGATACATTAATGCGAAGGAAGTTTGTATAATCATTAAGGAACAATTTAATAATGGTTGAATTCCAGATAACTTTTTTTTCCTTCTCTTATTGTGCTGATTTTTATCTGTTCTATATTTTACCATTTCATTGAGGAAATAAAAGTTGCTAGGGGTGTAATTCAGGTTATGGGAACTATAGGTAGAACACACAACAGAATTCATCTAGTATTGGGGATATACTGGGAAAAAAAAAATAAGTTCAGAAAGGAGTAAGAAACAACTCATAGTTAGATCCCAAAGTTACCAAGTGGAAAGTCAATTTTATGTCGACAACTAGGATTTTAATTGTAACTGTGATTTTCAGAATGAAGTGGAAGAAGCCCGTCGTAAACAGGAGGAAGCAACTGCTGCTTTATTAGCAGCTTCTTCTACACCTAATCATCATCATGTTGCTGAGCAAGAAGACACAGAAGAGAATGACGATATCCCCAACGGAGATATTTCCAAAGATCTCTATACTGGTGATGAAGTTATTGAAGATCCTATTGAGGAGAGGAGGACACTTGCTGAACGCAACGAACGACTTCAGAACCAATTGAAGGTATGTCATGTTGATATTTAGATTTTTCAGTTATCATAACACAAGTTTGTTGGTGCATATGAATGGTCAGATACTGTGGGTACCTGATCAAACCTGTTGATAATTGTTAATCTGTATATAATATTCAGTCAAGTTAATGGTAAAGGTAAGAGCTCTTCTTGTGATCAATCTTCAGTCAACAGTAGCTGCCTTCCTCAAGTAACTATCGGTACAGTATATGAAATATGCCTGATGGGAACACTTAATTTCCTAAATTCCAAAGCTGGTAAAATTATGAAAGATTGGAGAGGCATTGGATTTACTTTATGAATAGACATATTTGACCTTTCCTTTCATGTTTATTCTTGATCATTGTAATAATAAGTCTTCATCATTCAAAACCATTAAAATATATGTTGAAGTGTGGGAATGGACTTCTATGGTAGACAGCGGAATCTTAGCATAAAAATCGTCTGCAACGCGAACTACTACATTTCAAACATCCCAAAAAACACAAATTCTGAAAGACTAAAACATTACTAAGTTCCCAGAAAATGTGTAAGAAGATGAAATGAAAGATGTCAATACAAATGTTTTCAAAATATCTTCAATATAACAAAAGTAAAATACAGAATAGGGGGGGATGCGTAACACACACACACACACACACACGTGAATAGTTGGAGCCACTATAAAAATGCTTAAAACCTATTTTGTTAGTTAAAACTCAAGAAAAATCCACTTGAAATGTTCATACCTGGTTTTTTAAATAATTTTATCACAAAAAGTGCATTTTATGATGAAAAAAAAAAAAAAAAAAGGAATTTGTATATATTCTCATGGAAAAATACAGTGAATAGGTGCATTTTCTGTGGATAATGTGGTGAAATGTTCCAAAGAGAATTCCGCCCGCGAATCTGGAGAACGCAAATATGGGTGGTCCACTGTACTAAAGAACAAAAAGTAGCTGGGCCCTCTCTACCTGAAGGGGCAATATCCCCTTGGAAGACAGACCAGCATACTCAACACAAGCAATGATGAATCAGAGGAAAAGGCACATCTTCTGCAATTTGCATCTGTCCCAAGGAAGGTCAACACAGAAAACAAGGAAGGTCGTCTAAAAACGTTGGCGTCCACGGGACATCTGGGCTGAAAAAATATAAAAGTGTACAGGCTTCGATCAATAAACAGGCTTGGGGGAAGGAGAGGAAAGCGATATACAACTCTTGAGGCATAGAATTTAGAAGAATGGAGAGTATTGATGTCAAGGACCACCTTGCAATCAGAACACTGCAGTAATTTTCAGGGATGAGCTGTAATTTTTATTGTTTAGACTAAGAGAAATGGTATTGTATTTTTAAGAATTACCTATGATTTTTTTTCAGGCTTTGAAACATGATCTTGAGAGTACAAGAGATACAGAGAAGGAAACTACGATGGACAAAATTCACAAGGAAAATGTTCGACAGGGAAGAGACAAATATAAAACCTTGAGGGAGATCCGCAAAGGCAACACAAAACGACGAGTGGATCAGTTCGAAAACTTGTAATAATATGCCATAGAGTCACTACACACTTCTGTTGAAGACCATCCTTATTTCCTTGTCCTATTTTCCTGGTATATTTTTTCTCTGCCATTATGTGAATTGGTTATTTTTGAATCTCATTGTTTATACACATTCACATTTTAGGCAAATGACTTTAAAACTTTTCATGTAATTAAGATATAAATTTACTAACTTTTGTTATAATCTCAGAATTGAATTTAGGGAAAAACTGATTTTAAACTCCTAATGTCATTGTATAGTTTTCATATAAGGAATCAAAAATAATGTGCATTATACATATACTTACGAACAATGTGATATGGACCACTCAGATGGTGCTGGACCATGCAAAGGACATTTTAGAACAACTTCATATACTGTCATCATCAAGTTGGAATAGTCGTATTTCCATTCCTGTCGATGCGCTGACTCAAAAAGTCCTTCAGGTTTGAGTAGCCGCCTACTTCTTCAGTCAGAATTACACAGTATCTTAACTGTGCTGATATGTGCCCTAAGCTATGTTTCTTGCAGTTTCTAGTAAAGAGAGAAGTTAGGTAGATTTTTACACAAAAAAAGATGCTGTGGGCAGCAGGAGTACAGTAAGGCCAAGCATTGTTATGGTGATTGTATATATATGTTGGTTGATGGGTAGTCTATTTTGAATATTGAAATTTGTATTCATACCATCTAGGTATAGGCCCCCTGTTTAGTGTTGTACAGGTAATACTACTACAAGATCTGATGCACTGGTATAGATCTGATATGTTTATAGCTTATATATATATTGTATTATTTGTAGGAGGGGTGGGGGGTGAAACAAATGTTTTTTTGTCATTAATTTTGGGAATCTTCTCAGCATTGCAATATCTTCTGTGATTAAAGACATAATCATTGATAATTTGATTGGTTGTTTGTCTCCTGTCACTTTTTTATCGTGGATTCTTTAATTGAATGTCAAGCAGATTTTTTCTTTTGATATAAATAGATAAAGTTACCTGTGATTATCCTTTGGCTATTGCTGAGGGGAAAAAAAAGATTATTTTCTTACTCTATTGGTAAGCTAAATATAAACGACAAGAAGACATTTAGATACCAGGATCTACCAATTCAACGATGCTTTTGTGCTTTTTTTTTTATTGTTTCAATTCCTCAGAAAAGAAATGCAAAAATTATGTTTAAACAAATTATGTTTAAACTAAATAAAAGTAAGCTGCCAGTGCCTATGCAAGAGCCTTCATCTTTTTCTGTCCTCCTTATGTCTTCCTGCATGTGCTTGTTTGTTATGTCTGAAAAGGACTTCATATTTTTTTTATGTAAATAGATAGATATATTTATCTGTTCCCCAAAAATCTAAAAATTCTTTTTATACCTTTGAAGGTGCTTGAAATCAAATTGATTCATGCCAAACTGTGAGTAGGTTATAAAACATTGACGAATACTTATTGTTTTGAGTTACTAGTAATACAGAGTTCACCAAAATACACAATTATTTTGCAGTTAATGTGACAAGCCTTTATTACAGGTATACTTTGCTTATATGTTGTGTATTTTATATGGAGAGCTTCAAATCAAAGTTATTAGAAAAATTCTTATTTCAAAGTGTGTCTTGCTGTTTATAGATATCTATAAACTTTGGTATCTGGTTTACATTTTATAAAGGTGATAGCTTTTATACAACTTATTTTTTATACACTTGTTTTCAAAAATGGCAAAATATTTAAGTTGTTGAATGTAGAAAAATATATTGATTTTTTGGAAAATTTGGCAAGATAAACAGGCAATGCAGGGTGACGCTGTAGATATGGCTATCCTTTGGGGTGTTGAATCTTCACAGCCATACACTGCTGTGTTTGTGGTGTTTCAAGCCTTGGTAGCTTTATCTAATAACCTAGCCTTTGATATGGAAAAATATTATACATTGATGAAATAATTATAAGTCATTTTTGAATAAATATAAAAGAAAATTGTTTTTTGTTAACCTTTGATAATTATTTGGTCAAGTAAAATTGTAGTGTGTGTTATCCATTATCTCTTAAATGTGATAATTTTTAAGTTTCACATATATTTACCGAGTTCTTATGCACAAGGTCAATCCCAAGGTACAAAGACCCCATTTCAAATATCCAGACTGTTTGTTATAGTATCTTGCAAGGCCTTATTCTTCCAGGCCAACTTCAACTATGAAGAAAGTTGGGAAGGGATTTTCATAAAATATAAGCAAATGGAAAAGAATTAACTTGAAATAGCCATGTGACTGCTGTTGGGCCAGTGTAATGACAGATGAAATATTACACCATGAATAGAGTGATGGTGACTCACGAGCTTTACTCGTTGACAGTAGAGATACACCAGTGGCTGATCGATAGCTCGGTGGAACTTGTGGCCAGGTACATTCCAGGTAAGAGGAATGTGATGGCCAACAAGCTAAGTCGTCGGAGTCAAGTTCTTGGTATGGAGTGGTCTCAGCATCAAGACATAGCGGACAGGCTGTTTCTCCTATGGGGAAGATTCACAGGCCTCTTCGCAATGTCCTTCAACAGGAAGCAAGAGCTGTACTGTTTGTTGGTCCCAGATCCGTTCGCTGTTGCAGGGGACACCCATCAGTATCCTTGGGACGATCTAGAGGCGTACACCTTCCCTCCATTCTGCTTGATCTGTCATGTCCTGAACAGAGCGATGGGTTCCAGGAATCTCAGGATGACCCTGGGAGCTCCTTTGTGGCCCCAAGCAGAGTGGTTCCCAGACCTTCTGTCTCTCATGTCAGTGGTTCCAAGAGAAATTCCCCCTTGGCACAACTGTATGCCAACAACATGTAGAGGGGTACCACGTTAGTAGGGTCCCATCTCTTCTTAGCTGGGGACCCAGTATTTCATGCGAGCGAAAGGCTTTCCTCGCAGAGCAGCTACTTAGATGTCCGGCTTCCTCAGGAGATCATCAGTGGATAGTGGATGTTTTGATCTTCCTCAGAGCTAAGAAGCGTCTCTGTTTCTGCTATCAAAGGCTACAGGGCTGTCTTGGGGTTAGTTCTACATCTGAAAAGCATGAATATCACTACATGCTGGGAGATCTCTTATGTTGTTCAAGAGCTTTTGAACAATCTTGTTCACTTCGAGAACTCTAACCTCCTACGTAGAAACTTACCCTGGTTCTGAGTAGTTTCACTTTGGCTCCATTCGAACCACTACTTTGATCGTCAGACAGGGAACTAGTTTTAAAAACAGTTTTCCTCCTGGCCATTTCTTCCTCGAAGAGAGTTGGAGAGCTTCGTGTCCTAGATTATGACATAGAACACCATGGGTTGGGGTCTGTAGCCTTCAAGTTTGTCCCGGAATTTGTGGCCAAGACTCAAAATCTCTGATTACTATGACAGATTTGCCTCATTTTCCATTCTTTTCCGAAAGGAATTTCTTGACAACCATCCTCGATAAGTTATTGCTTGGTCCTCTCAGAGCACTGTGTTACTATCTAAAAAGGAACTTGCCACTTAAGTCCTCGGTGTCTTTAGACATTTTTGTTACCACTGCCTGAGCCAAGAAGGAAGTGTCCAAGAATACCATTTCATTTTGGCTTCGTGAGGTGATTATACAAACCTACTCCTCACCTTCAAGTTCTGTCACAAATACTGTGCGTGCCAGAACACATGACATGAGAGACATAATTTCCTTTCTGGCCTTTGAGAAGAACTTGTCTGTTCAAAGGATTTTGAATGCTGGTCCCTGGCTTTGGCAGACCATTTTCACTTCCTTTTACCTGAAGGATGTTGACCATAGGTTCTTGGACATATTTTCCTTGGGTCCAGTGGTGGCTGCAGGTGACTTGTCTTTCTTTCACTTTTTTCCATTCATCATTCCTACTGGTGGGTTAAAGATTAGACATCATACACTGGATTAGGCTTGATGCAAGTGAGTACAGCAGCCTTACTGTTGCAGCACTATTTTTGTTTTCCATACTACTGCTCGGTAACATACTATACTACTTGCTCCAGCAAGGGGAGTGAGGAGTTGTGACAAACTCTGCTTGTGGTGGCATAGTTTGTTGCTTGAACAGATGAAGTTCTCTATCTTCCATGTATGCAATGAATCTGGACATATCTCATTGTATTTACTACCAGTGGACTGAGCTTTAGATGCCTATTTATTTAATCTCTCACAGGCTTAGACCCCCTTCTTTAGACCTCTCATTTGTGGGAAGGTGGTCTGGTGTGATGAACCTCCAGTTGGTTCAGGGTTCTGTGCCCCCCACCAAGTAAGAGTGCATCCTATTATGAAGACTGAAGGTTTGTTCCTCATAAAAACAAATGAAATATTTTTAATCAATTTGTATTTTTCATAGCTAACAAATCTGAGGTCTTAACATAGACTGTCAAACTCTAGCTGCCCTTCTAGTAATCCTGGGTTGGAAGAAAGACTAAATGCGTCGCAGGGTTCACGCTGGTTGGTAACCACACCCCACCACTTCTATGCCAGATGCCACAGATACCTTGCATATACAATCTTTGATTGTTTTTAAACAGTTTTCAGCTGGAGCCAGAAGATTTATCTTATTGTTAAGACCTCAGGTTTGTTAGCTATGAAAAATATAATTTTATTAAAAATTTGTCATATTCTAAATAAAGGGAAGTAGATATCTTCTGTTGTTGGACAACTGGCAGACAAAGTTGAATTAAAAAAGCAAAAGCCTTGGACTTTTTCGTGAAGCTGGGATTGTGATATGCTCCAGAGGCTTAGAAAATTATAGAGAATGGATAGATAAGGACCAGAGCCATAAGGAGAGCCCCTTTAGGGTGTTAGTACCGTCAGTCCTATCACATCTACTGTAGGCAACACGAAAGGGTGTTTACAGCATCCTTTCAGCTCCTAACTGCATCCACTTTTCATCCTTTCGTCTTGCTGTCCAGCCTCCCAGATTCACCTTTTGATGGTTGTGTTTCATCTCTCTTTATTTCCTAGATATCTCTTGTTTTTGCATTCCAACTACCCCAACTCCCTTTGTTTATTATTTTAAGTGGAAAGTGGCCCCAGTGGTTGACTCTAACTAAATTTCAGTCTGTCATATATCAATAGGAAAAATGTACTGAAAGAATACAGTTCAAGAAAAAACAGAAAACCAACATGAAAAGAAAAGTTCACAAATCAAGTAAAACTATAAGCCAAAACAATAGGAAGTGAAATCGCTCCATTACTTTTAATGATTACAAAAGTATAACGTGCAACCATAAGTAACATCTAACAGTAGTGAGGTTGTCACACATGCTACATTAAATTTGAAAAAAATAACTTCATAACATACACAGTTACAAGCCTCTTCATAATATGTGAAAAAGACAACAGTCTCGTGAGAAAGGATTCATTTAATAAATGAAAAACTAATTTATGTTGAAGAAATAACACTTAAAAAATATTACAGAAAACAATCAAGAGCTACAAAATCCAATGCAAAAAATAATGTGCATGAGCAAAAAACAAAAGCTAGTTATAAGAATAAAGTGTCACCTTTCATAAATGTCAAATTTGTCTACTGTGTGATGCATTCAACAGAGCTATCATTCAGTGGAGCGTAAGTGGACTTCAAACTAGGTTGAATGGAAAGTCCAATTTAAAAGACTCTCTGGATGGGAGTTCAGAAAGTACCTTTACCAAACCAGATTTGTATCAGTTGATGGGCCTTCTAGAACACTGCTGTCTTTGGCCGATATTGTAAAAATGAAACTTAAAAAGTTGAAGAGCTGAAATGTGCGATGAATTAATAGTTTCTAAACAAAAGCTTAATTTTGGTGGGGAGATTATGAGCAACTTTATGATATAGGGAGAACATCGAAAAAGTTAAACAAATATGCATCAAGAGATGATGTGATTTTTAGTGAAATACTATATTTAGTTGAATATGATGGAAGGTATAGATCAGACATATGGCAGGGGATGACAGGATTACGAGTGAACTGCAGCACTTTGGTGGGAAGAGTGTTAAGGACAACTCTAAGATATTGTTGTCCTCTCCTGAACGGGAAATTTAAGAGTGGAATCCTGGTGTTACATATGTATAACATTTCCTAGTATTCACGTGAAGGTACCTGGATATACAATACACATACTCTCACACACACACACACACTATATGTATATATATATATATATATATATATATATATATTATATATATATAGATATATATATATATAATATATAATATATATATATAACCTACGTAGGACAAAGTGGAAAGACATTGGCAGTTCGATTAAAACAACACAAACATAATGTAAGAACTGGTAATATGTCAAATGCATTATTTGTACACATACATAATAGTAATCATGGTATTAACTGGACAGACTCCAAGGAAATTATGTTTTGCAAAGATTTAGTGAAAAGAAATTTAATAGAATCCTGTATAATTAAACAAGATTGTGATAAGTTATTGAATATCAGCCTAGGTTTGTATAAAATTGATGAGATTTTAACGAAGGGCATTCTAAAACAAGTATGCTATAATAAGTATTAGGACTGTCCGGTAGTTGTTAACGTTGTTTGATCTTTAGCATCATTTGATCATTTGTCTTGCCACGAAGTCTTCTTGTGACTGTATTTGTTTTCTTGGCACTTGTACCTGAACCCTGATGAGGTGTAGAAATACATGAAAGCGCTCGGTTCATTTCACTTCTTTTCACCCTTCTCCTGACTGTATACATATATATATATATATATATAGTATATCTATATATCTATATAATACATACATACTACATACATACATACCCTACATCCATACATACATACATCACATACATCACACCACACACACACACACACACACACACCACATATATATATATATATATATATATATATATATATATATATATATATCTATATATATATCATTTTTTCAAGGATTTCAGGAAGAGTAAGTTCTCCGCTTGCCCCTATGTGCAGGCGCTTTGTATTCGCGGTATTTTTCTACGAGAAATATACACAAATTCCTGTGGTTTTTTTTTTTAATTCATTCATGAGACGCACTTTGTTATAAAACTACCCCCCCAAAAAAATAGGTATAAATTTTTAGTGGGTTTGTCTTGAGTTTTAACTAACAAAATAGGCAGTTTTAAGCGTTATTATTGGGGTTTCAGCTATTCCTGGGTTCAACGTATTCGCGAAGGGGTGTGGTACCCATCCCCGTGAATACACTCCCCACACACAAACACACACACACACTACACACACACACATATATATATATATATATAGTATTTTTTTTTATATATATATATATTATATATAGTATATATATATAGATATATATATATATATTATAGAAGAAAATAGCAGTCAAGTTTTCAGAATTAATAGATGGAGTGAGAGAAATTTCTCTACAGAGAAGGAAACGAGACAGTCCTGGGCCAAATTTTTAAGTAATGAAAACCAAGCTGTACATATTTATTTGAATGCGTTTAAAAACTTCTTAGAAATATCTGTTTTAAGGAAAAATTTTGTTTTTGATAGCCATTACATCGGCAAATTTATGGCACAGTAATACTTTCTGGTCGAAACTTTTGTTCTATTTAAAAATTTAGACCACGTTGCTACCTATAATCTCTCTCTCTCTCTCTCTCTCTCTCTCTCTCTCTCTCTCTCTCTCTCGTGTGATTATGGCTCAGAGCTGTGAGGGATGTTGACAGTAGGCCAGGTTACTATTTTTTTTTCAGTTCTCAGAAGTTCGTTATAGATGACGCCAACCTTAAACTGGCACAGACTTATTCTATCTAGGGAAACACAGATCGACTAAGTTCTCGATCAGACGTCGTGGAAGCACTAACATACTTCGGCTCGCCAAGTATAGTGCAGATTCCAAAGTAATCTAACTGTATTGCTCGACATTGTCGTAGCAGATGAGCCTCTTAGATCTCATTTCTGATGTATAACTTCAGTGTATAAAATTAAGTAATCTATTTTCTCTATATTACCCCTTTCCTCATGTTGACAGTGTTTTCATATGGAATGTTTGAATTAGAATTTAATAATGCATATGTGTTTAGCCTTTTTGATAACATCCTGATATTGCGATAATGGATTCATATAAAAAAACTAACCCTCCATAAAGCTTTTTTTGGGGGGAGGGTGGGGGACAGAGGACCCAAGTTCCCGAGGAAGTGGGAATAAGAGAGATGAAAATGTTTCATCGAAAATTGACAAGATTTCAATGACAAAAAACAATTAATAAAATTCTCAATTATTTTATTTTTTCTGGACACGTTCAAAAGATTTTAGCTATTTTCCTTGCCCCGTCAAAACTCATCGGTGATAACCATGGGTTGTTATGCCAGCTTCTAGAATTAAATCAAAGTGTGATTTGCTAGGTTTACTTCTGGAGGGAGAGAAGAAGAATATTAAGGCTGTTTGACTGAGAATGAAAGATAAGAGCATTCTTGCTGCTTTATTAGCAGGTCATACACTTTCTGCAGGTATGATGCCAGAAATTCTCATTCATTCAAAAATGACACGTTTGTGTGCTTCATTGCATATTTTCAGCTTGGTAACATGTTTACAAAAACTTACATAAAGTAAAATTGCAATTACATGAACAGCAATCAGATATAGATTTAGAATTGAATGCATTTAATATACTTATGAAAATGAAATGGCAAACCGCTATTGTGTTAAATAGTGATCCCGTTCGAGAAATTGTCAACACATGACGTCATGTAAGCTAATGACGTCACTTTACAAGGCCGAGAATAGCTGGAGAAAGCTGACACTAGCAATATCTTGTCCTCAAACGCCTAGATTATTAATTGTGGTAAGTTACTTTACTTGTTTTTGGCAACTTCTAGTAATAGGTAGTCGATACACTTGCAGTGAATGATCTAACATTGCTTATATTTTAGTAAATTAACATGTTAAGAGTAAGGTTCGAGTGGGAGGTCCTTGGCGCTGATTGGCTGGTGGCTCCCTCGAGCTCCTCCTCGACCAATGAGGACGAGGCAGGCACGAGGTCCTTTCACCCGGCGCCATATTAAGTGACACCTGCACTCTTCCCACCCGTATCTTTTAGCATTTAGGTCTCTCTTTACCCCGTCCCATCCGCTACGTGCATCACTGGAGTGTATTATGGTCGGTTTCGAAGACTGAGTTCTGTCTGTCGCCCTTGAACCAATCCTCTTCAAGGTTACCGTGCTTGCCAGTGAAAGTGTTTGTTGCTCAAGGACAAGGAAAGTTAGCCTACCTGAAGTGGGCTGTTTGTGAGGCCCTGGCTCTCGGTTGCGTCTGTTTTACCTGGTCTTTTGTTTCGGTTTATCCCGGGTAGCCTAGTCCAAAGCAGTGTTTAAAATCATTGGCCCCCTTAAGGATTTCAGTTTCAGAAGACGAGCTCATCCTTGTGTGGTACCCAACGTGAGTCGACTGTTTACATCGATTAGCGGATAAGTTGAATGGGATAAACGAAGGCCTATCATTCAGCAAAGAAGAAGCCAAGTGGCTTAGGCTAGTAGGATTACCAATTTAGGCTGTCCAAGAATTCATGGCCAGGTGTGTGTTTTGGGCATGAGATGGTCTACTGAAAATTGTCACAGGGCTTCGTTGCCTTTCGTTTTTGTATTTCAAAGCCTACAGGCTTAGGGTAGGTTATCGTCCATCTGCTTCGAATTATGGAGCCGCAAAATAACGAACAGTCTCCCTCTCCGTCGGGTTCAGAAGAGATGGAAAGTGATGGTGATAGTGAACAGGAAGATGAGTTAGAAAATGATAGATCAAGGGACTCGGATGGAGACAATGCTGAAGACAGTGATAAAGAAAATTCTGACAATTCAGATGATGACGATGATGATGATGATGACGATGACGACGATGATGATGATGATGATGACGATGAAAGTGAAGCCGAGGAAGGCTTAGATGATTCTGAGACTCAGAAGACAGTGTCTAACAACTCCAGTTCTGATAAGAATAGTGAGACCCCATTTAAAGGGAGAAAAAGTTCTAGTGGATCTTATGATGACTCCCCAAAACTTAAGGAGGCCAAACCAAAGAACCTGCATAATGCTGACGTTGACTGCTACCCATTAGATGATTTACCTCTAGAGGTGATAACTACAGTCGAACCAACAAACTACTCCTATCCAGTTTTGAAAAATATGTCCAATGGTGTTTTGACTCATCGAAACATATTTACAGAACATGAACGTGCCGTGTTGAGAGATATTATCAATAAGTATAGAAACATTGTCGATACACGAAGTCGAACTCGTGAGATTTATTTAGAGAAACAGAGTGTTTGGCAGCAGATTGTGGAAGAATACAATAGTACAGAAAATATTATGGTTCGCACAGAGAAGGAACTTAGAAAATGCTGGGATAACATGAAGTATAGGGCAAAACAAGCAGAAAAAGAAATGATGTTTAAGACAGAAAAGCTTGATATGAATTACGATGGGGTGGATCTTCACATTTTGGCGCAACATGCAATTGAAGAAGCAGTCAAACTACAGCAGGGAGGGACGTCAAAATCAGACCAGGCAGATGCAACAGTGAAAGCAGAACCAGGTGTTGCTATTAAAATGGAACCTGTCGAGAACCATGATGCAGGTAATTATACTTGGTATTTTTTTTATGTAGTTTAGGCCAGTCTATCTTGTTGTGTATAGCACCATTTACTTTCTAACTTTTGAAACAAAATTTTTTTGGAGAATTCATTTACTACTTAACTTTTGAAGTAAAAATTTTGTTTGGAGAACCCTTGTTAAGCTATGTCCATGAACAGAATTTAGAGGAATAAACAAAAGCTTACTTGGGCTGCTTACTGGATAAGATCCAATGCAGTGGTAGAGTCAGAAACAAATACAGTGGAGTCCCCATGTATGGCCCTTTTCCATGCATGTGACCAGTTGCTTGCCAACAGATTACATTTTTCTCAATTTTGAATATGAGGAATATGCAGCCTGCTGGCAAGCAATTGATCACAATGCATGGGAAATGGCCATATTTGGACAATTCGTTGCGATCAGGACATATTGCAAGGGGCAAGAAAGGACTGAATAGTAATCAATTGCGAGTACAATTGCTGTATTATATTTGGGAACGTTTGGTGCCCCCTTCCCTCTATGGGTCTGATTTCTTTGGGTAGGTTAGGTTTTTAGATTGTCCATTTCATGCTCTAATACTTTATTTAACGTGAAACTTTTGTTCCCATGAAGTCAAAATAAGTTCATATCCAGATTTTACTTTCTTATGTCACAGTTTATTTCTTTGAAATTAAGATAATTTTTTCATATTAGTACTGTATATTAAATAATAACCTATGGTTCAGTTTGGCAAGAGGTGGTGCTATGTATGACTTATGGATAAAACTTAACTTTAGGATGCTCAGTAGTTTTTCATATACAAATGTAGTGTGTAATACTGTAATGAAAATAGGTTGAGGTTAATGAAAAAATGTTGAATGTAAATGTGTCAGAATGTTCGTAGAAGTGAATATTGACCATAGAGCCGCAGTCTTTTATGTTTGAAAAGTAGATGACTAAGAAAGGAGGCAAGAATGATATTGCTGCAACGTCTCATGTCCTAAAAATTAATGCGTATACGTAGTACTAGGTATAAGGTCAAGTCAATGTCCCTGCTTTTTTTTAAACGGAGTTGTGATGCAAGTAGATAGTGATTAATACAGAACATAAAAGCTACTAGGCTGAAGTAAACAGAGAAAGTTATAGTTCAAACGACCATATTGTAAATATTGAGTGAGAGGCACAAAGGACTTGCAAGTTTGATGAGCCCCAGAATTGGCCGGGAGTGATTAAGTAAGTTAAACATTTTCATGAAATGGCAAGTGTGGAAGTGTCTTTAGTTTTCAGGTTAGCATAGCCAATTGCTTAAATAGTAAAGTATGGAAATAACTGTACTGTGAAGGAAAAATATACTGTTGAATTGAAACAATTGTATGTGGGTGGAGCAAAAATTCTGTGAATGCTGGCTGTTTAAAGTGAAAATGTATGATTGGGTAATTTTTTTTTTTTACAGGACTTTGCGGACATAGTATTTAGGTTTTGTGTATTTGTCATTCCTTACAGTATTTCACTCTGCATTTATTATCTTTGCTTTATTTCATAATTGTGAATAGTAGTTTGTAGCTTTTGCTTGATCAGTGTTTATACTGAATATATACATATAAAGCAAAAGACTGAAAAGAAATGATTCTGTTGTACTGTTCATTACTTTTATAGATGAAGATGATGTTGATAGTAATCCTGAGCTACCAGATGGAGAGAATAGCACTCCTGCTGATGAAGACAGGGAGCCAGCATTGAAGAGGGCTCGCCAGGAATCTCCTAAACTCTCTAGTCTCCTACTGGCAGCAACTCAGAAACACTCCCCCTTCTCAAAGAAAAATGGAGGAAAGAGCAACCATAAGAAGATTAGCAGTAAATTTTCATACAATATTCCTGAATGTACGAAAGTTGTTCACATGAAGAAGAAAAGTAGCCAAGGTTCCACAAGTTCAGCTGCTGCTACAAGTCTTAATTCAGTCTCAGATCTTCCTGTTTCTATACTTCCAAAAGGCCTAGGGGCATGTCTGTCCATTACAAATATTCCTAATCCAGTAAGTGGTGCTAATCATATAAGTTCTAACTACAGTTATCAGCACAAAGATGTATCCCCTCCACTTTTGACATCTTCTATGCAACATTCTATGAAGCCCATGCCCAGTTTAAGGAAAATGGTGCCAGGAAAACATCAAACAAATGGTAATTGTAAAAGTTTCAGTGGTAGGAGCTCAAAGAGACTCGGTTCTCTCGGGATGAAGGATAAAACTCACAATTTGAATAACTCCATTAGTGTAAATATGGGGCAGAGTTCAAATACTCTAACTATTGCACAAAGTTCCAACGCGCTAAACATTGGACAAAATTCAAATGCTATGAATAGTGTGAGCAGCGTGCATGGGATGAATAGCATGATGTCCTCAGGACCTTTTTCCTGTGACAATGACAAGAATGACTCCCCTGATAAGTTGCTCTCCATAAAACTAACTTCTCAACGACTTGAATTTGAGCGCAGAGAGCATGAATTGAAAATGAAACTCTTGGAGAAGGAACTACAGTCACAGACCTACCAGTCCCAGTATTGGGCACTAAAGTTAAAGTTGCTCCGTAGTGGGCGCGAAAGCAATGCCTTCAACTTGGCTGGTGCTACAAATGGTGATATTGATTAATGAGGTTGTTTGATAGGTGTGTGGTTTTTCTGTAGGTTGTGAATTTGTGATTTGTTGGAATTTTCCCTTTTTTTCTATGTAAATATTTGAAGGATGGGATTTTCCCTTTTTTGATATGTTTAGTCATACAACTGCATTTGTGAGTTTTTTTTTATAGGGTGGGTATTAGATAGAATGCATTTGTTCATATCGTCATGGTTGTGTATTAAACAGGTATTTTACATGTCATGTGTTGTGAAATTTAAATTTCCATGTTTAAGCTGTATCGATGGTTGTAGTATGTGTTGGATCTCAGATAGAGCCATGTAGCATTGTGTTTGAATTTTTATTTATTTGCATACAGTATGTGTGATATTTAATTTTCAGGGTGATGTTTTTATTGCTTCAAGGAATCAGAATATACCTGATGACTAACTTTTTCCTTTGGAGATATAGCTGTAAATACTGGGCACAACTAGTTACTACTTTTGGAATGAGAGATCAGTCAGCTTTATCACAGTTATTTTGAGAGATGTGTTTTTTTTCAGCCATTAGTGTTTCATATGCTGCAGATTCAGATGTCTTATTTGATTGGTTGGATTTTGGAACAATAAATTTACAGCAGGATTCTTTGACCATTTTTAGTACAATATTTATTCAGAAATGGCATCCATAGTGTTTACCTTAAAGGAAGGTTATAGTTTATGCACAGTATGTAAAAATTACCATAAATCTTCATATGCATAAGCAATTCAGTTAATTATCAGTATGATCTTGGTCTTAAGAATAATTTGATCTTTCTTGTAAAGCCTTTACAAATGTGGTGCTGTCATATATCATACAAGGAAAGAGTTATTTTTTGCAACAGCTCCATTATTTTTTTTATGTAATATTCTCATTTCTCTAGTGCCCTAATGTTGGGTTTTGTAATTTATACCATTTATAATATTTCACTTAGAATTACTTAATTCTAGTCTGTAAATTCTTAGACCATTATAAATTATTATAAAATTCCATAAGTTTAGTCATTTTTTGTTTAGGTCAAAATACAAGTTCAAAAACTACACAAAATATCTAAGTGATGAAGTTTTTAGAAGCAGTGTTGTGAGCAAGTAGTACCTTGTATAATGCCAGTGTTCTGTTGAATTTCAGTATTTGGATAGGTTCTCCAAGTGTATTCTGTAACTGAGAGAGAAACAAAGGTGTTGTTGCTTTTAACTTGCTTTCTCTTCCAAAACTTTTGAATTTGCATGTACTAAATGAATCAGATAAAGAGAAAGGGTTTCAGAAGAATGCAAAAAAATAAAAAAGATAATACTATAACGTAATGTACAGTACTTAGGTGGACTGGCAAATTAGAAAAAATGAAGTCATTAGTGTATGGGAGTTAACCTACACAGTCCAGGATATATATTATGAACACCCCTAGACTGGGCTAAATTTAAGGATGGCCAATTAAAAAAAAATCAATGGAAAGAGGAAGATAATGCATATGCACATGGTCTAATTCTAAAAAATTCTCTGTGTCTCCCAGGAGAACTTGAAAGTGAATATTTTCAACCATGTGTGGGGCCTCTTCCTAACAAGTTGTAAAAATATGCTCATTTTACCAATTGATAATTTTTTTTCTATAATTTTTAGAATTATAATTGCAGTTCACACAATATAATAACAGATAAGAACTAAGATCATTAACAAATAATTAGTAGTATATATTGTAAAATATTTATGAGTTGTCATTGGATGGGAATTTTGGACAACATTCCCATATGACATGTCAAGGCAAACTGATCCCCCTCTCCAGTACAACTAGCTATTATTTGGGGTAAAAGTTGCCATGAGTCATTTATGGCCCATGGAAGTGATCTGAACACTTTCTTGCAAAATGCATTCAAACTATATATATATGTTACCCAGAATCCTACCCAAAGTTATAAGTAAACATATATGTATGTTACCCGTCCACAAGGGGTTACGGGAGATTCTCAGGAAGATAAGTTATGGCGTCTTACCTAAAGTATACGAGTAAAATTGGAGAGTTTCAGCAAATAGTGTCAGGAAGTAATAGCCTGGGTTACCTGAACAAAATTTATAAACCTCATTCATTTATTAACTGATTTTGTTTGATATCCTTAGAATTAGTGGTCTTAATTTCTTTCATAACCATCAGAAATAACACCAAGTCTGTTGTTTATTATGTACCATGGTAAGTAAAAGACTACGGCATTGAAAGATGGTAAACTGATATTAATGCCTCTTGATTTAGATTCTGTACTCTTCAAAATGTCTGCCATCTTTATCCCTTGGAAGTTCAAATGAAGTCTGAACTGTCAGAATACTGAAATTCAGCTGATAAACATGTTTATCAGGATTAGAAAAAAAAAACTTTTTTACAAAGATATTCTCTTGGAACTTTTATAAATAGTTTTCATGTATAGATCTGATGGTGTCTTTGTGCAAAAAGAGAGTTGCACAAATTGTATTTTGTGTGACAGTTGCTTAGATATTGTCAGTGTTTTGTATTGCTTGGACTCACTGATGTGCAGACAGTCTGAACTGGTTGAATTTTATATTAGGTTGGTTGGTATATTGTTGTGGATAAATGTATAGCTTTCAGTAATTCTGCTGTGTAACTGTCTTGAATGTGTGCTTCCTTTTTTTATTTATTACAAAACTTTTTAGTGCTAAGTACTGCCATTGTTAACTTATTAATGTAGGATTAATCTATTTATTACTGTACTGATTTTGAAATATGAAGTTACCTAGACAGGCATGCAATACAAAATACACTGCTTATGTAAAATAATCCAATTCTTTGGCTTTTTGATTGATCTTTTAATATTATTATATGGTTGCTAGCATATTAAACCATGGGACATTTCCTATATGTACGAACTATATGTTGCTGCATAGGCAACAGTGACTATAGCAATGCTTAATGGCAATTTGCTAAATCAGGTTGCAATGTTAAATTATTTTTTATATTTGTACAGTTCAAAGTATGGGTGGCAGGGGGAAATATTTTTATATAATGATTTTATTGTTTGAAGGCTTTTCCTGCCAACAAGCTTAGTATAATTTGTGAATGATTACTGTACATGTAGTTGCAAATCTAAATTCTGTATGGCTGATTGAAATCTAGGTGTTTATATCAAGTTTGTAATTAATTTCCAGTTTTCAAACAATCGATATAAATTGGTTAGGTGAAAGGGAATGCTGATTTTACTTGTTATTCGTCGTGGATTTTTTTAATCAGTTTCATTGTCAATAAGTGAAAGGATTGGACCTTTGTATTTTTCTTATTTCCTTGTTGTTTGTTGCCAGGATTTGCATCTGGAGAGCCATTTTCTTCCATGCGTTATTTTGCAGTGTGTTTTTTTTCTGTTCTGTCAGTATAATAAGACACTTGAGGATGCTTTTCTCTCATAGAGTGAATCCCTACTTGTAGTTGCCATATAGGAAAAGACTATTTCTTAGTACGTATATTTATAACAGTTTTGTACCAAGAACCTTTTTTCATATGCTGTAGCAATAATTTGGCTTTGTAATTAGGTTGTCATTTTATTTTCATCAAAATTTAGGCTTCAAGCACAAGACCACAATTAAATCGTGAATTGAAAGAGAAAATAAACTATCGGTACTGCCAATATTGACATGGAATTTTCCAGAAGCTTGCTCATACAAAGATTGTCAGATTTATTAGTTGATAAACATATTTTCAGAGTATTGTACTGCTCTAAGGAAGATGCAGTATACTGTACCTAATAGTTTTATTAATGACATTGGTTTGGTACATTACTTGTGTCAAACATTTTTTTATAGTTTGCAGTGATTGTTGTGAATTTATGATGACAAGTCTGATCAATGCTTTAGTGGATGCTTATTGCCATTAAGTGCAGTACATTTTCAGTTGCTGTTCACATTAATTTCTGCAAGGGTTACCATTGATCCCTCGATGTGTTTATGGATTTCTCTCATATTTAAGTTACTGTTTATGGCTAGGATCATCGTTGAATTATTACTGATGAGGCTTCTTTAGGTTTTAAGGTCTCTTTATTTATGAGTTTTTCATTATTTATGGGATTTTGGTGTTTGGGGTGCTAGAGTACAGTTTGGGCTTATGACTTTCTCCTGACAGTGTTTCGATGGGTTGTGGAGTTTTTTTATTTTATTCCTCAGGTTAAATAGAAGCGATTGTGTTTGTATTGAGTGTGAAATGGGAACTGATATGTCATAGAAATGGGAAGTACTGTTATAAGGAGTTTTGTGCTATGGTGTATATTTGTTTAGTTGCTGAAGAGGCTTATCTTATGATTATTGAAAGAGGTTTTTCTGTTCCTACATAAATGCAGCTCACAATAATTTTCTTGGATTTTTACATAATAAAAACAAAGTAGACCATCCAGAATAACTAAATGCAGCATTAGTCTACTAAGGCAGTATCACTTGTGATTGAGTGAAGGCAAGATTTGTCACAGGTATTAGGTCTTTCATGTTAATTTATTTTAGCTCAAGTTCATATAGTTATTGGTGAACTATGATAATTACTTCATAACTACAGGTTTTATATTTTATCTGGATTTGAACCACATGCTTAGCAGAAATGTCTTTTCTCAATTCAAGTTTTTTTTTTCTTATAGTTCACCTTTTTGTATATACAAAGCGTAAAAAAATTGTCTTGACTACCACCTCCCATCACTAAAACCAACTGAAAGTTTTATATCTGTTTGCTCATACGCAAACAAACCATTAGTCTTATCAATAGGATAATTGCCAGTGCCCAGCTGGAAAGGATCCTATTGTTAAGACTTCAGGTTTGTAGCTATGAAAAATACAATTTTGTACACGAACTTCCCTGCCAGATATATACTTAGCTATAGTCTCCGACGTTCCGACAGAATTTCAAATCTCGCGGCACACGCGACAGGTAGGTCAGGTGGTCTACCTTACCCGCCGCTGGGTGGCGGGCGTATGAACCAATCTATCTCTCCAGCCAGATTTTTTTCTGTCGCTGAAGCGATAACAACTGTTGTCGTTTCTTCCGATATATTCTTCATTTCTCGCTTGCCTGGAGATTGATTTGGACATTTTGGTGACGTATTCGCTCTATGTTGGCTTGGCATACGCTGATTGTGGACCGTTATTGACTTTGCGCTGGATTTTCCTGTAGAATGTGATTTTGATTCTGTTTCCAAAACTCCGGTTTTGTTTAGAGTATGTGTGACCGATGGATGTAAGGTGAGGTTACCGAAAGCTGCGGTGGACCCTCACACTTTCTGTGTTAAATGTAGGGGGAATGAATGTTCGTTTAGTAACCCGTGTCAAGAATGTGAGGTTTTGAACGAAGATGAATATAAGGCTCTTTCTTCTTATATTAGGAAACTTGAAAGGGATAGGGTACGTAAAGCTTCTTCAAGGAGCTCGAGCAGGTCGAGAATGAGTGAGAATGAAACTAACATTAATGTAGTTTTAGAACCTTCCTCCCAGGTCTCAGCTCCTGCTCCCCGCACCGAAGCCGTAGATTCTTCTTTCGGAGGCGGCGGCCTCAAAAGCTTCCTTGTGTTCTAAGGGGAAGACAAGAATCTTCGTACTGAGCAAGGTAAGAGTGTCAGTGATGATAAGTGCAGTGTACCCAGTGATGTGGAGGGTGCGTCTGACCGGCTCCTTAGTGCCTCCAGGCCTAGACCTCTTCCAGACTCCCAGTTCCAGTGGAGGAGGAAAGTCGAAAGCCGCAGGAGGGCTAGGGAGAGCCCCCACCGGTCAGGCGTCCCCTCGGCAGATCCTGAAGTTCGCTCCCAGGCTGCCTTGGATCGTAAGAAGAAGAATATTCTTCGCCAGTGTTTTTCGTCATCCTCTTCTCCTTCGCCGAAGCGTGGGTGGAGCTCTAAGGAGGCGTCACGCCCGTTGAAGAGGGCTGCGGAGGCTCCCTTCAGTACGTTAGCGTCCAGCCCAGAAGACTTTTCTGATGTAGCTTCCTTGCAAGCAAAGAAGCCTAGGAGATCCGGTGATCGCCCTCCTTCTCCCGCGCCTCGCGCTGAGCTTGCTTCGGAAGAAGATCCTGGGGACTCTCCTTCTCGAGTACTAGCGGGCCTACAAGCTCAGATCACAGCCTTGGCGGACTCCTTGGCATCGAGATCGCGTAGAAGGAAGGATTTGTCTCTCCCGATCAAGGAGATCGGGAGGCGCGTTTTCGTTCGGAAGAGCGCTCTCCTTGTAATCGGCGTTCTCCTTCTTTTGAGGATTCTTCTACTCATCGTAACATTTCACGAGAGGAACACCACTCCCGCTCGGAGGTGTCGAGACGCCATTCGACGGATAGGCGCTCCTTGGACTATGAAGATATTTCCTCAAATCGGATTCCTGCCTCGGGTAGACGCTCAGTCGCCCCTTCTGTTTCTCCTTCTTCTAGAGTTCGTGCAAGAAGAGAGAGTCGCTCAGGTCATAGAAGACTTGGTTCGTTGTCTCCGTCTCTTCTTTCTTCTCCTCGTCTTCTCAGAGAACCTAGGGAATGCCCTTCTGAAAGTAGGCGCACTTCTCCTTCCGACTACTGTAGTCGGGCGTCGGATAACGTGACTGGTAGGCGCTCATCGCACGGAGTTCGCTCCTCCCCTGTAAGACATCAAGAGTCTAGTAGGAGCCTGCTCCTGGTAAGCGTCATTCGTTTAGTAGCTGTTCTCCTGGAGAAAGACACCTTGATCCTCGTTTGCTTCGTTCTCCTAGTAGGCGATCTTCGTTCTCGAGACTCCCTACTCCTGATCGGTCTCCTCTTGCTAGAAGTCAAGAACGCCTCAAGCGCCCTGATTCTGTTAGGCGCTCGGAGCCTTACAGACGTTCTCCCCTTGGTAAGGACCAAGATCTCGCAGAACGCCCTGTTTCGTTTAAGCGCTCGGAGCGTAGCAGCCGCTCTCCGCTTCGTAGGCATCAAGAGCCTCTCAAGCGCCCTGCTCCTGAAAGGCGCCCTATTTTTAGCAACGTTTCGCCGCTTGGTAGGCGCCAGGATTCCACTAAGCGCCCTGTGACAGATAGGCGCTCGGCGCCTAGTAGCCGCTCTCCTCACGATCGGCGACAGGATCTTAGCAGGCGCTCTCCCTCTCGTAGTTTCCCTAGGGATAGACGTGGTCTTTCTAGAGAATGCGAGTTTAGACAAGAATTTTCGGATAAGCGTCCTTCTTTTACCAACTCGTCGTTCCTCCTGTACGCCTTTCTACTTGGAATCTTCTCCTCATTCAAGACGTTTTGTCTCCTTCATCGCACTGTACCCCAGCTAGGAAATCATCTAAGGATTCTCATAAGGATCCTCATCCCCGTTCTCCTCCTCAAGAAGACCAGGAAGCCTCTGAGGAAGAAACTAATACATCGGCAACAGTTTCTTCGTACAAAGAAGCTCACAGAACTTCTCCTTCAGGAGTTCGGAGAGTCTTTGAGCCCTACTGCTCCTCCTTCTCCACACTCGTTGTTCTCCACAGCGAAAGCAACGAAAGGATCTTCGTGTGTGAGAATGAAGCCGACTCGTTTTCTATGAAGGGAAAGCGCGCTCAAGAGTTTCGGTTCATGGATGCGTACTAAAGAGGAAGCGGGGAAACAATGTTTGCCTTCCCTCCGTCGAAGCTTTCAGGACGGACAGGATTTTGGTATGAGACAGGAGAACCCTTGGGACTGGGCCTTCCGTCTTCAGCTGACGCAGATTTTTCGGCACTAGTAGACGCCACTAGAAGATCAGCTTTGAATTCGACCAGAACTACGTGGGCAATGAATGAAATGGATCACATTCTAAAAAGGCATTTTTAGAGTCTTGGAAGTTTTCAACTTTCTCGATTGGTCCCTCGGAGTCCTAGCCAAGAAAACTCAAGGACCGGACACGTTTTCTCCGGAGGATTTGAATTGTGTCTTATCCTGTATGGATAAATCGGTGAGAGATGGGGCCAGCGAAATAGCTTCACTGTTTGGAGCAGGGGTCTTGAAGAAAAGATCAGTATTTTGCTCATTTTTAACAAAGTCGGTCTCACATGCTCAGAGATCGTCTTTGCTTTTTGCCCCCCTCTCTACACAGCTGTTTCCTAAACACCTGGTTCAAGACATTTCGAAGGCTCTCTCTGCCAAAGCTACGCAGGACCTTCTAGCACAGTCTGCAAGGAAGCCGCGCCCTACCTTCCAGACTAAGACAAAGAAAGCTAAGCCGACCTCTCAGGAACCCTTTCGAGGGGCATCTACCTCTAGATCCTCTTCGTTCAGAGGTCGGAAACCAAATAGAAGAGGGAGGACTTTTACGAAGTCAATCAAACCTCCCAAGTAAGACTCAAGTCCTTCAGACAACTGTAGGCGCCAGGCTTTTACAGTTTGCAGAAGTCTGGGCCCAGAAAGACGCAGATGCCTGGACCTGTCAATTTTGAGGAAGGGCTATCTAATCCCGTTCTCTTCGAGACCTCCCTTGACGAATACCCCGAGGGTAGTTGACGGCCAGATACAGGGACCCCATCATGAATCAAGCCCTCCGACTAGCGGTAGATCAGATGCTGGAAAAGGAGGCGATCGAACTAGTGGCAGATCATCTTTCGGCAGGCTTTTACAACCGCCTGTTCCTAGTTCCGAAATCCTCAGGGGGATGGAGACCGGTGTTGGATGTAAGCGCCCTGAACTTCTTCGTCGAAAAGAAGAAGTTCACGATGGAGACCACTGCCTCGGTGTTAGCAGCACTCCGTCCAGGGGACTGGATGGTGTCCTTGGACTTACAGGACGCTTACTTCCACGTACCAATCCATCCTTCCTCGAGGAAGTTTCTAAGATTCATGATGGGGGGAAGAATCTTCCAATTCAGGGCCCTGTGTTTGGCCTCTCCACGGCCCCCCAAGTCTTTACGGCCATCATGAGGAATGTGGCACAATGGCTTCACCTGGAAGGGGTGAGGATTTCGCTCTATCTCGACGATTGGCTTATAAGGGCCAATTCCGAGATCGTTGTCTGAAGGACTTGAAGAAAACCCTGGATTTGACTTATTCCTTAGGACTTCTGGTCAATCTGCAGAAGTCAAGTCTAATTCCCGCTCAAGAGTGCGTTTATCTGGGGATCCAGATGAACTCTCTGAGTTTTCGGGCTTTTCCGTCACAGGAGAGGATAGCCCGGGGACTCGAAAAAGTAACAACCTTCTTAGGGAAAGAAGTATGCACAGTGAGGGAGTGGATGAGTCTGCTGGGGACGCTCTCCTCACTGGAGCAATTTGTTTCCCTAGGAAGGTTGCACCTGAGACCGCTCCAATTCTTTCTTCATCGGAATTGGAGTCGTCCTTCTCAGGATTTGAAGTTCTCCTGTCAATTACTCTTCAAATCAAGGAAGGAGTTAGCATGGTGGGCGGATCCCGACAAGTTCTCGCAGGGACTGCCTCTTCAATCCCAGAAACCCAGCCTGGTGTTGTTCTCCGATGCGTCGGAAACAGGTTGGGGGGCGACTCTGGGAACCAAGGAGGTGTCAGGAACCTGGATGGGGGACCAGTCTTCCTGGCACATCAACAGGAAAGAACTAATAGCCGTGTGGCTTGCTCTGAAGGAGTTCGAGTCAGATGTGACAGGAGCAGTTGTGCAAATAAACTCGGACAACACCACGGCTCTGGCATACATCAGGAAACGGGGGGACGCATTCCTTCTCTCTGTACGAAACAGCAAGAGATCTTCTTCTGTGGACAGAAGAAAGGGGGATAAAACTTCTCACCAGATTCGTACAGGGAGAAAGGAATGTAAGGGCAGATCTCCTCAGCAGGAAAGATCAGGTCCTTCCCACAGAGTGGACTCTGCACCAAGATGTTTGCCAGAGCCTTTGGAAATTGTGGGGCAGGCCTCTCTTAGACCTGTTTGCAACTTCAAAGAACAAAAGACTGGATCTGTATTGCTCTCCCATCTCGGATCCAGGAGCAATAGGGATAGACGCTCTCCTACTCGATTGGAAAGGACTCGATGTATACGCGTTTCCCCCCTTCAAGATTCTGGGGTTGACTTTAAAAAGTTCGCAGAGTCAGATTCCGCGAGGATGACTTTGATAGCTCCCTTTTGGCCAGCACAAGATTGGTTCACAGAGGTGCTGGAATGGCTAGTGGATTTTCCAAGATCGCTTCCTCTAAGGAGCGATCTACTCAGACAGCCCCACTTCGACAGGTACCACAAAAACCTCCCCGCTCTCAGTCTGACTGGCTTCAGACTGTCCAGAAACTGGTCAGAGCGAAAGGCTTTTCGTCAGCAGCTGCTAAGGCAATCGCTAGAGCGAGGAGGTCTTCCACATTACGAGTGTACCAATCGAAGTGGGATGTCTTCAGAAGATGGTGCAAGAGGAATAACGTTTCCTCTTCCAGTACCTCTGTGAATCAAATTGCAGACTTCTTTTTATTCTTAAGACAAGAATGTGGCTTAGTCGTTTCGACGATTAAAGGCTATCGTAGTATGTTGGCGAATGTCTTCAGGCACAGGGCCTCAACTTATCGGAAGATAAGGACCTACAGGACCTTATTAGGTCGTTTAATACAACGAAAATGCAGTATCCTAAGACACCTAGCTGGAATTTGGATGTAGTCCTTCAATTCCTTGGGTCCTCTAGGTTTGAACCCCCTAATTCAGCCTCATTCAGAGACCTTACCAGGAAGACTCTGTTTTTGATGGCTCTAGCTTCCGCAGAAGAGTGAGTGAGCTTCAGGCGATTGATGGTAATGTGGGTTTTAAGGAGGACTCTCTCATTTGCTCTTTCCTTCCTGGTTTTCTTGCAAAGAATGAGAACCCATCAAGTCCATGGCCCAAGAACTTCGAGATTCGTGGGTTATCTTCTTTGGTAGGAGAAGAACCCGAGAGAACTCTTTGCCCAGTGAGAATGGTGAAATACTACCTTAGAAGAAAAGAGCAACTGAAAGCCAACCGAGAGGTCCTGTGGTGTTCAGTAAAAGAGCCTACTCGTCCATTGTCGAAGAACGCATTGTCCTTCTTCTTGAGAAGCCTCATCAAAGAAGCACACGGATCCTGCAGAGAAGAACATCTTAGGCTTCTTAAAGTGAAAGCACACGAAGTAAGAGCCATAGCAACTTCTCTTGCTTTCAACAAGAATATGTCCGTGCGAAATCTGATGGAGACAACATTCTGGAGATGTCAGTCAGTGTTCGCGAACCATACTTACGTATGTGAGAATCACTTACGAAAAATGCTTCGCCTTGGGCCCGTACGTATCTGCGGATTCAGTGCTGGGGCAGGGAGCTGGAACTCATCCTGTTTAGTAGTATAAATTTTTCCCCCTTGTATTTGTTGTTGTTGGTTGCCTTAAAGAGGATGCATGAAGGCATCTCTTTAGGTCGTAATACTAATCTTTAGTAGTTTGGTTAGGTGGTCTGATGAGTGTGGCTCCTTGCAGTAGTAGTGGTTAGGACCTGTTAAGATAGGGACGAACTCCCTTTAACAGGATCCGACTTGGATTCTACCACACAAAGGGATCACATATCCCAGTGGTAGATCCGAGAGTCTTTCAGCATCAGGTCACGTCCTAGCTGTAGCTCTCCAGGCAACGCAGACTCAGAGATAATATCAATGAAGTCTTCTGCCTGAACAGGTAAGAACCAAGGTTATTTATATCCTACAACATCAGTTGTTTCTTATCTCTCCTTATTACTTTAGCTGTCTCTTACCCTCCACCAAGGGTGCCAATCAGCTAAGTATATATCTGGCAGGGAAGTTCATGTACAAAAATGATATTGTTAAACTACAATAAAGTTTTGTACATACTTACCTGGCAGATATATACGTCTAATGGCCCACCCAGCCTCCCCTCAGGAGACAGGTGAAAGAGAAAAAATCTGGCTGGAGAGATAGATTGGTTCATACGCCCGCCACCCAGCGGCGGGTAAGGTAGACCACCTGACCTACCTGTCGCGTGTGCCGCGAGATTTGAAATTCTGTCGGAACGTCGGAGACTATAGCTAAGTATATATCTGCCAGGTAAGTATGTACAAAACTTTATTGTAGTTTAACAATATCATATTGTCTAAGAGAGTTTGTCATTTTACAGCATAGTAATCTGTTTACATGAATACTTAGCTGATGTAGCATTCCTGATGAGAATTATCTAACTAGAACCAATATTCTAATGGGAAAAGTATGAGGGGAAAATGAGGAAGAGTTTTTCATTAACTATCAGACTGATATTTTGAGCTAGTAGGTAGAACTGGTATAGGATCTTTTCATGTGTGTGTTACTACTGTACAGTACTTCCTAAAACACATTAGTCCAGCCACTGATAGTTCATTTGTCCATCAGTGTTTGCCGTACCTTCCATGAAACTTCTCACCAACCAGAATGCATCTCTGCCTACAAATATTTTTCTTTTATTTCAGTGATCTTATTTGTTAACTGCCACATTGTTGGCCTTACATGAGGCAGTGCCTGATATTATCCTTAACCAGTATCTTACCTAGTTCATTCATCAGCTGTCATAGAAATGTGGACACGTCAATGCAAGTGTTCAGTCTTTAAACAACAATTCTTTATATTTGCGTGTAAACTAATGAATGTTTTTCTTTGTATTATTTGTTTTAAACTTTCGCTTTTTGGAATATAACAAATGTCTTGTGTTCACTTCTGTTGTCCTTAATATTTGGCTGGCTGGCCATGAAGTTTCATAGTTACCAGCTTGTCTTTTGATAAAATTTTTCCCAGTTCAATTCAGGGGGAATTTTTGTTTCTTCTTTTTCATCCAAGTTTATATAAAACATCTGCATAATGTTAGTATTATTTCATTTTAGTACAGCATTCTAAACATGTTTGATATTGCCTTCTTGACTCCAGATTAAAGTATGTATCATTGTTGCTGTGTCTGCCTTGTGAGATTTCTACTCCTTGCTACAGTGGGAACTGTTGGTACTTCCATGTAGTTCATATTAGTCTTTGATGCTATGCTTGAGTTATGGCAAGAAAGTGCAAGACTTCAGTTTTTTGGTTGCTTATGATTATCTTTTTTTTGTGATAGCTTGTATTATTTGATACTTTACAATGAAATACTTTCATGTGTGTTGTTCCAATGAAGTTACAGTAACTAGTAAAATGTTTGATAATTCATGATATTTTTCATTTACGTATGTTGAAATAAACTATCAGATTTGAGGATAAATTCCTACCTTTTTCTATTATGTATTTCTTGGCATGTTGTTCAAAATCTAAAATCCATTTAGAATGCATGAAATTTTTGAATGATTTTAAGTGTATTTTTAACAACATAATAGAATTCACACATAAGAGAACGGTATTATTGTAGCTTCAATCTTTATAGAATGTACATATTCTTCATTATCAGATTTATTGGTACCCAACAAAATAAGTTGTATGGTATATGAAGGGTTTTTTCCCCTAATTTTTATCAGTTTAAGATGTTGATGGATAAGAAGCATCTATGCTGATCTACTGCTGTAGCTGTCAGCAGAATGATAATATATGCTGGTAGCTTTTCACCTTGGGGTTGATGGTTTTTCTGGGAGCTGCATTTAAAAAAAAAATTGTGTTGTGAAGTGGAAGACAGGTGTGTGTGTGTGTGTACCGAAAGTCAGTATTGTATGGAAGATTGTATTCAGGATTATTAGTGGCAAATCAGATGGTTGGTTTGTATTTTTGATCTCACAGTGGTGTGTTCTTCATGGTAAATTGGTGTTTTTAGGGTTAACCTGTGGTGCTTTAGTAACCAATGTAGGGTTATCCTGAAATTTGAATTTGTTAGTCTAAATTTTAGGACTAACTTCTATAAATTTGTGTTTTTTGTTTTGTTCCTTTTGATATTCAGGTTTTGTCATTTCTCTCTCCCTCAATATTTTATTTTTTTTTCATAATCTAAAGGACAGAGTAGCTAACACTGCACTTAGTTGTGGTTTTACCATCAGTACTATGCTGATATTAAAATATATTGAAGTGTGTTGGGTTGTATTTCCCGTTACGTACTGATAATTTTGTCAAATACATTTAAGAAAAACCTTCCATTTTCAAAATGTTATTGTAAATGGCTTTCTTCTTGGTAGAATACCAGCGTTGTAAGAGGTTTAGCTGTGAGTTTACACCCAAGTACTATACAGTAGTATTAAGTTTAATGGTTGTGAAGTTGATGGAGTCCAAGGTAAGGGTTATGAGTTTAACATTAAATAGATCATTATTTATGTGCCTCAGTTTTGCTTCTACATTGTTTCTCACTTTGTTATGAGTTTTTTTTACCCAGTTTCTTTGTAGTAAGACTTGGAGTTCAAGGGTGCTTATTAACTCTGTTGATTTATGTGCCTTTCTCAGAGAATGAGATATTGTTTTAAAATTTATTTTGTACTGTATAAATCAGGTAGGTGTCCTTTTAGAGTGATACTTTTTATGATCTGTATTGGATATATTATTGTGTTGAAGATTTCAAGTGTATCTAAATTTAATTGTGCAAAAGTATCTAAAGGTAATTTTTGGGAATTTAATTTTGTTATATAAATTGAAGTCAAGTGATGGCATGTAGTACCGTATTTTTAGACATTTAAACCGTTTTGAATTTGTCTTGGCAATTTTAATTTTGATAATGAACTACTGCTTCCATTACATGAGTGCAAGCATTATATGTATATTAGTTAGACTTAGATTGATAGCACAGTGAATTAGGAAGCAAAATTTGTTGGTAATTATGGTGAATTTTGTCTTGTATACAGTTTTGATAATACAAGCTGTTCAGAGAATGGGTTTGGAGGTGATGAAATTCCATCATTCTGCTCTGAAGGTCATATGAAGATTTGTTTGGAATTCCTAGATGCATTATCTTTTAACATCTATTTTTGTACTATGAGATAAAAACCCTTTTCTTAAGGTTTATAACTTGCTACCTATACATTGCTGATTTCTTTTCCTAAAAGGAAAATAACTACTTGTATATGTACCTGTGCACAAGAGTAGCTACAGAACATAAATGTGTACTCTGCATTGTGTATCAATTACCCTGTAAGAACCCCTATTTTTAATCAATTTTCATGTACTGATTGTGTGATTTGTATATGGGTTGCTGAACCCACTGGTAAAAGCTTGTGGTGTTATTAATAGTGGATTACTAAACAAAATGTTTATTAATCTCCTGGTGTTGTCTTTAAAATGTATTTACATGCTGGATAAATTGGATCCATGAAATTTGTAAAGGTTGCATTTAAATCTCCATATACCTCTCCCCTGATCAAATAAATTTTTTTTTTTTTTATGATCTGAAGGCTAAAACTGACCTCCCTGTTGTCCTCAAGTAGTTGGTGCATAAGTGAATTGTTTTTCTGTTGCTATAACTGTTTATGGCACATTTAAATCTTTGTGTACAGTAGTGATGAGCATATTTATAGATATCTACAGGTAAAGAAAAAGTTACTATATACATTCTTTAATTTACAAAAGTACAGTACATATGTTATTTGTTGTAGATGTGGGGGGAGCATATGTTTTTAAAAACTTTTATCAGATATCAGTTTATCATTATTTATCTAATCACTATTGTCATATAACATTTCCCTTAGTGTGAAATTAAAAATTTTTTCATGTACTCATATGAGATTCAGAACCACCATTCTACATCATTGTCTGCTAGCCAAGTAGAAGACGTAACTTGAGTCCAGTGTCAGGTGAAGAATTACAGTAGTTGCTAAGTAAAGGACCTGTTTGATAGTGAGTATATACCCTTTGCTACTCATCAAAGCAGTCATTCACTC
Organism: Macrobrachium nipponense; assembly: GCF_015104395.2. Lineage (NCBI taxonomy): Eukaryota > Metazoa > Arthropoda > Malacostraca > Decapoda > Palaemonidae > Macrobrachium > Macrobrachium nipponense. The sequence goes on from NC_061089.1 coordinate 33,701,292, forward strand.
TTATTTATAGTAGTTTTTATGGGAAATAATTTTTGATGCATGAGATTTTTGCTTCAATTATATAATTTCAATTTACAGATTTTAGTGATGTTCATCATCACAATATTCAGCAGTTTCGTTTCAAGCATCCAGTGTGTTAATAACTTTTGCAAGTATCAATACCATTGGGGTAAGAAAGCTTGACCTGGGCTATCACTAACTTGTAAACATTACATATTTTATTTTCATGGATAAGACCAACCCACACTGTGAAGAGAAGGAAGAGTTTGTGCAATGGTGGCTAGGAAGTGTAAACGTGTTGGTTAATAGCAGAACGTACATTAGGTTAATGCTGACGTATACAGTGCACAGTAGGTACTGTAGATAAAAAATCATGTCCTTTGGTACCAGTACTAGGCATGGGTTTTTGGTTTACCTAGCAACATGATTGTTACGTTTTCTAAATACCTATTTAGCTTGTATAAATGATGGTGTATCTCGTGTTGAGCAAGAAGGAATTTTGAAGATTTTTTTTTTTTTTTTTTTTTTTTTTTTTATAAAGGAAAAAGGCAATAGTATTATAATTTACATTGATCTTCCATCCCCATCAAGTTCAGTTTTGTGGTTAAATGGTTTTTCATAATTACTGTACTACTTCCTCTTCTCCATCAAATGATACTTGCTTTCATCTAGCTCTGAAAGTGGGTTAAAAGATTGAGTTGTTTTGGGTCAGTGATGGGGGCAATCCAATTGGCAATGATGTTGCCTCATTTATAGTATGTATTACCTTTTTTTTTTTTTTTTTAATCTGGATTCAAGATTTGTCTGTTGGTACATTAGGCAAGTATGTTTTGTGTAATAAGTACAGTGCTATTTTTGTATCAGTGAAATGTACTACCTATCTACAGCCAACAAAAAATGCATTTTTTATTTCTGTTGGTAATATCAAGAAAAATGCTAGTTATTAAACATCATGTGCTCAAATGCAGTGAAGATGAACAATAATATATGAATTATGGTCTAATCTTTCAATCTTTTTGAAGAGTGTGAACAAAAGTAATTTACTGTACAACTGACTCAAGTATACTCGTTTCAATTGTGAAAATATTCATCAACAGGGTCTTAGACATTGCTACAATGTTTTCATGTCTTTTGAAAAGGTGATGTATCACCAGAGAAAAGCCTTAAACATCTGAACCCCATGAGAGTCAAAGCCAGGAGTAATTGGAATGTACTGTTTATTTATACTCATAAATATATAATTACATGTTCTTGCCCTTTTCTATACTTGAATTTTGTTTGAAATTTATTAGATAAAACCTGTAAAACAACAACGGGATTGTTTCTCATCCTTTTCCCCTTTTTGATATGGTATGTAGCATTGGGTTGTGTTAAGTCATATAGGCTGTTTTAAGAATTTGTCGAGTTTTTGGTGCCTCAGCTGTAAAACTCAGGAGAGAGTAAGTGTTCCTGCAAAATATCAAAAGAAAAATACAAAATTTATAAGAAAATAAAATGAGCAAATGTAACTAATGTTTTATTTAAGACACCTCATTTCTTCTATTTCACGTTCCAGTGCATTAGACATCGAGCTCTTGTGCCTTCTTCATCTTATAAATGTGATAAGTTGATATTCTATAAGTGATTGTGTGATACTGATGCCTTGAGACAGGAAGACAGATTTCAAGAAATTGCGTTTCAGATTGTGTATTCAGTCAAAGATGTTGATGAACTGATTGGTGCCTGCCTTCGGAATGAGAGGCTTGCTCAACAAGTTGAAATCTCTTCACAAGTTAGACAAAGGTGGTGATAATGTAGAAATAACATGTTGGTTTTTTATCCATGTAGGCATTAAAGGAAATGAAGCTAGTAAAGCAGCCAAAGTTCCCATTACTATGATGATATGTAGTTATTCATAGTGATCATATAATATTCCTAAAACTTGGTATAATCAATAAATGGCAGAATGGAATACTAAACTCGGTAGTTACAAATTAAAACATTTCAGTTTAGTAATTGTGACTGGTCTGGGAATTGATGACCCGTGTTGGATCCTTGGATATTTGATGAATAGACTACACGATCCAGTGTAGAATAACCATAACAGTTTACAAATTTTTTTGTGTGGATATCTACAAAGAAAATCACGTTTTGGAAACAATGTTGAGTGAATTGTCTGGCTAAACTACCCATTAATATAGTAATAACAATAATTAGGGATTTGTCATTAAATACATTTTCATATTTATTAAGAGATAACATTTTGAGCCAGCCATATGAGAGTTGAGAAAGTGTACTTAGTAGGAGTATGTAAACTCTGGTAAGATAAGCCACTTCCTGTTTTTATCGTAGAGAGTTAAGAATGTTGACTTTGTAGAGTTAAACTACCTATTATTAGTAATCTTAATCCACTTCATCCTGTTTTCATCAAGTTGGGTAATGAATACAAATTTTGTCAGTGTACAGAAGTTCTATTTGTTAAGATGGGTGATCACTGAGCTATTTTGTTTGGTGGAAGTTTGCATATTCAGATCTTAGTGTTACCCAGCTAGAAGACTATAAGCTCCAAGGACCATACATTCATACATTAGCACTAACAATCTCCACTAGTACATATTGCTTGAAGCTGCAGCATTTCTTGGTACCTGTGGAACTTCCAAAGGGCAGTTGACAGTGGGTCTCCTTTGATTATCATCTAACAAAGGTGAGGTTAGAAACCATTCTTGCTGTGGACCTAGAAGAACTACAGTCAAACCTCAGATTTCGTCTGCCCTGGAGTATGTACGATGTGGTTTTTGTAGACTGTCCAATGAAATGTTGACTCTGGTTTTGTACATATCCTTGGATTTCGTACACCCAGAAATGCTCCCACCGAGACACACCTCATGACTAGGCCCCGTACCGAGTGCCCAAACAAAGCATCCCATGTTCTCTTGTGACCCATTCTGCTTTTGTGTTCTTTGTTTTTTTGTGCTTTTCTGTTTGTTTTTATTCAAGTGCAACTGCTAAATAAGCCATCATGGGGCCAAAGAAAATTCCAATTGCCAGACCTGTAAAAAAGGCGAGAAACAGTATAGAATTTAAGAAAGAACTTGTACCAAAGTGTTGGATGATGTTGCATGCCGAGCTTGGTAAGAAAATGCCTACAAGTGCTGCTGTTAGTAAATCTAAGGCCAGCAGAGGCTGGTTTGAAAAATTCAGAAAGTGAACAGGCATACATAATGTCCCTACTTTAGCGATTAAGGACATGTTTGCAAAGTGGAATGTTGTAAAAAAAAATTTTTGAGAATTATCATCTCAACAAAGATGATGTTATCCGTGTCTCCAACATGTTTAACCCTTACTGGACGGGTAAATATATCGATTTGCAGCTCCTCAGGCCGGGTAAACTTTGAGGTTGGCCAATTTACGAAAAAGGACATCAATGGAAAGAAGATATGCAAATGCACATGGTGAGAGAGAGAAAAAAAAAAAATTTTCCCTACCTTCCACGAGAAGTTGAAAATGACTATCTACAACCCCTTGTTGGAGCCTCTTTCACAAGACAGTTGTAAATTTTACCCACATATATGTTTTTTCCTAATAAATAATTTTATTTTGTAAAGTTATAATCACAGCTCACACAGTATCAAAACAGATAAGGAATAAAATCAGTAACAAATTCTTGGTGTATCTGTTAAAAAATATTTACATAAATTTACTGAGAATGAAGATTCAGTAACTTTTTATATTTTAACATGTTTTTTCTAATATTTCTTTGCCCTTTTCTTTGCAAAATTACATTTAAAATTGATATTTTATCATAAAAGACAAGAAATATAACCAACAGCCAACCCTTGGTATATTTACAAGCAAATTTACAAAAAGACATCATGAGCGACAGATGCTCTACATTCCACCTTGAAGTTAGAAGCTGAACTGAAGTCCTAAGGTACCAGATTCGCAATTTTAGCCAGCATGAAAGTTGCTATCAGTGAATTTATAGGCTATAGAAGTATTGGCACCTCTTTCCTGCCTGATTCCTTCCAAATTGATAGTGCTTAATATTGTATATCTACAGGATCATTCCGTCCACAACCCCAAACCTGACATTACTACATACTCCCGAGGATCAATCCGTCCATTGAAGGTTAATGACAGTGTCATGATTAAATGTGTTTATTCTCTATAAATTCCATTTCTGGGCTCAGCTCGTGTCGGCCTATGAAAGGATCCTTAATATCATTCTTTCTAGGTAAAATTAATCTAAAATTACCAGAGAAAAACAAAATTAAGAAAATGTCAGTAAAACTGACTCGCTCACTCTTAAAAAGAAGTGTCGGTATGGTAATAGGGGCGAGTGGGAACACTACCACGAGACATTCACCAATTAGACCTTCCAATCAGAATCCCCACAAGAGAGAGCTGATACCAACGGGCGATGCAGCCGCTACTACTACTACTAGAGGACGCCACGGACAGCAGCGCCCCTAGCGGTCATCCTTATTATTTAGCGCTAGCGTCCAGACGCATTTTTCTCTGTGCTGTGCAATTTACGAGGATTTATTATCTTCATTGCATCAACAGGGGAGGGTCCAAATCCAAGCATGTGAACCATGTCATGATAGCCATTTTTGCCCTAGCAAACAAACACAAATGGCATCTGTCCGCCACTCACCTGGCGGGGGTAAGAAATGTGATAGCAGACGCTTTGTCCCGGTCAGTACCTCTGGAATCAGAATGGTCCCTAGACGACGGGTCATTCCAGTGGATAAGCCGGAGAGTCCCAGGTCTCCAAGTAGATCTCTTCGCCTCACAAGCGAACCACAAGCTCCCTTGCTATGTGGCCCCCAACCTGGACCCTCTGGCTTATGCCACGGACGCCCTGTCGTTAGATTGGGATCAGTGGAGAAAAATTTATGTTTTTCCTCCAGTGAATCTTCTCTTGAAAGTCTTAAGCAAGCTGAGGACTTTCAAAGGAATAGTAGCTCTGATTGCACCGGACTGGCCCAAGAGCAACTGGTATCCTCTTCTTCTGGAATTGGGTCTCCGACCTCAACGGATTCCCAATCCCAAGCTGTCACAATCAGTACAAATGAGGACTGTGTTCGCTTCCTCAGGAATTCTTCAGACCCTAACTTTATGGACTTCATGAAGTTTGCGGCTAATAAAGATGCTAATATTGATCCACAAAATATTCTCTTCCTAGAATCAGATAAGAGAGAGTCAACCATTAGACAATATGACTCAGCTGTTAAAAAATTAGCATCTTTCCTGAAAGAATCAAACACTACAACCATGACAGTTAATCTAGCTATATCCTTTTTCAGGTCCTTGTTTGAAAAAGGTTTAGCAGCTAGCACTATTACTACTCATAAATCGGCTTTGAAGAAGATCTTTCAGTTAGGTTTTCAGATAGATCTGACTGAATCTTATTTCACGTCTATTCCTAAAGCCTGTGCTAGACTTAGACCTTCTCAAAGGCCTACTGCAGTTTCATGGTTCTTAAATGATGTCCTCAAACTAGCTTCAGATACTGACAACTCGTCTTGTACATTCATAATGCTTCTTAGGAAGACATTATTCTTATTAAGCCTAGCTTCAGGAGCTAGAATTTCAGAACTGTCGGCTCTATCCAGAGATGCGGGTCATGTGGAATTCCTCCCCTCAGGAGAAGTTCTGCTTGCTCCGGATCGTAGCTTTTTAGCTAAAAATGAGGATCCTCTGGCAAGGTGGGCTCCTTGGAAAGTCATCCCACTTCCCCAAGATCCTTCTCTCTGCCCAGTATCAACTTTAAGAGCCTTTCTATCTCGTACATCCTCAAGATCCTCAGGTCCTCTCTTCATGAGAGAAAAAGGTGGTACTTTGTCAGTAAAAGGTATTAGACAACAAATCCTTTACTTTATTAAACAAGCCAATCCTGATTCATTCCCAAAAGCACATGACATCAGGGGAGTAGCCACCTCAATTAATTACTTTCAACATATGAACTTTGAGGATCTTAAAAAGTATACTGGATGGAAATCCCGCCGACAGTCTTTAAACGTCATTACCTAAAGTCCTTAGAATCTTTAAAATTTTCAGCAGTAGCAGCGGGAAACATTGTTTCTCCTGATACTGTATAGTAGTCGTAGTATAGATCCAGGTCTCCTTTCTACCTACCTCAGCCAACATGCCTCACCCTATCGCCATGCTACTCGGATATCCTAGCCTTAGCCGCTGAATCATACCAGTGGATTGTCCCTTATTTTTTTGCTAGGGACATCCACACTTGTACTGTTATTGTACTTCAGTGTACCTACCCTTATTTTTATTGCTAGGGTAGGACACAATGTGTTTTGTATATTATGTAAATAATTTTCTAAGTAAATCTAATTTGTAAAAATTACACTGCATTATTATATTTACTGTTTTTACTGTAATTTTAAGTACTTTACATTACTAACTTTCTTTTATGTTACTGTTTAAAATAAGTTAGACTTAAGTACTTAGTTTATATGCTGTAATTGATTTACTTATATTATATCCCTCATTTTACAACTGCTTTTCATTTGTCCCTTTTTTTTTTTCCCATCTTGTCTGTTTCTCTGGTACTCTTTCATAGGCCGACACGAGCTGAGCCCAGAAAAGGGATTTTGACGAAGGAAAAATCTATTTCTGGGTGATTGGCTCGTGTCGCCCTATGAAACCCACCCTGTATTGTTTGCCCCCCCTGCAGGACAAGATGTTTTTAGATTAAGGATGACCGCTAGGGGCGCTGCTGTCCGTGGCGTCCTCTAGTAGTAGTAGTAGCGGCTGCATCGCCCGTTGGTATCAGCTCTCTCTTGTGGGGATTCTGATTGGAAGGTCTAATTGGTGAATGTCTCGTGGTAGTGTTCCCACTCGCCCCTATTACCATACCGACACTTCTTTTTAAGAGTGAGCGAGTCAGTTTTACTGACATTTTCTTAATTTTGTTTTTCTCTGGTAATTTTAGATTAATTTTACCTAGAAAGAATGATATTAAGGATCCTTTCATAGGGCGACACGAGCCAATCACCCAGAAATAGATTTTTCCTTCGTCAAAATCCCTTTTTTCGTTAATATATTTGGGTGTGTGGGATGCATTAATTGGATTTGCATTATTCCTTATGGGAATTGCTGTTTCGGATATCATACATTTTGTACTTCATGAGACATTCTGTTACGGATTACATACGAAAAGTAAGGTTCCGCTGTACTTTTTAAGGTAGTTTTCAGATCTCAGAGGCTCAAAGTTTGTCCAGAATCTCTCCCATGAGAGGGAACAGAGAAAAGATGTATGGTTCCATGCTCATCCGGCCAAGTCTGCAGACAGGCCAAAGAGCCCAGATGTAGAGCAGCTATTGGAGGTATTTTTGTTCCCCGTGAACTTTTGTGTTCCTCATTTTTATGATCTGTAGCTGTGTGCAGTTGACAAGGTTTGTTTTAAGGAATAGACTTACTCTGCTTAAGTAAGTTGGGAATGTGCATGCCCTTGATTCTTGAATCCTAGACAAGAATAGAGTTGTTATACTATACATACGTATTTTGAAGCCAGTAATACTGTACCAGTCTCTATTTTGGCTGCCAATTATCTTTGTCTGAAATGTTATTAATCTATTTTTGAGCTGATAATGGATGTTGGTCAGGTTAAATCTAGTGAGTTAGAATAACATAATAGTATCTCCTTTGGAGCATCTTTTGAAAACTGTGATAGCTTGCCTTGTATATTACAATGGTAAGATAGGCTATTGGGTATAATTAATTTGGCTAGCCCCAGTTGATGTCTACTGTGGGTACCCATGTATAGTGTTTACTTAAATTACTGAATTAATAATTAATTAATAATACTGAAGCTGTAGAAGTTATTCCATTATATACTATGTAGATGCTACACATATATGTATATATATAGTGTATATATAGTGTGTATATATATAGTAGTAAATATATATATATATATATATATATATATATATATATATATATATATATATATATATATATATATTTACGTATATATATATATATATATATATATATATATATATATATATATATATATATATATATATTTACATATATACAGTAACCTCCCCGTTAACACGAGGCTTACGTTCCTGGAGATGTCGTGTTAGCCGAATTCGTGTTAACAGGGAAGTATTTCTCCATAAGAAATAATGGAAATAAGGGGGTTAACGTTCCAGGGCAATGGGAAACTTAATCTATTTGGGATTTTGCCAGAAAAAAAACCACTTTATTTATATTATATACAGGTAGTCGTCTACTTACGAACTATGCAACTTATGACAGACCGACTTTACGACAGCTACAATATAATAATATACAATAATATTTAATTTTATATTTGGCTAAAATACGTCGAGCGCGCGTACGATAGTTTTTCCCGCTACCGTCAGCGCGCTCATCTCCGAGAAATTTATGAAGAGAAGAAAAAACGGACCATTCAAACAAAACTAAGCATGTTTATGTTTAAACCAACATCTCAGTCTACCCCTGTCCCCACTACCAGTAGTACTACCACGGAATCGGATGACCCGGACGATCCCCAGCCATCCACCAGCAGACAATTAATTTTTTTTTTTTTTCAAATTTCAAATGTTTCGTAATTTTTATTTTTTCTGTATGTTCATGTTTTTTCTGTACTGTAAATCAATTCTATCTATGCATTACTGTAGTTTGCCTGAAATTTATAAAGAAAAAATAATTTACATACTGTTAAATAAAACTTTGTGTATTACTACGTACGTACATAGAGTGTTGGCAACAGTACAAACGGTCGCTAGAGAAAACAGCAGACGATGTTTTGTATTGTTCAGAAGTAAAATTTTGTTCGAAAATGGTAAGATTCGTATTTTAGTAATTCATTTTGTATTTCTGTTTTGCAAATAAATCAAATATAATAACAAATTATGCATTTAATTCAAACCTATAAATAAATAAAAGTATGTATATAATACGTGTAGCCGATTGTCAATGCAAATGGCGGATAAGAAAATGTAAACAGACCAGACAGATGGTCTGAATGCCTGCAATAAAAATGTTAAATACAGTAATAAAAGTAAGTATTAATCAAGGAGTTCGAGCATGATAAGATTTCATATGCTAAACGTAATAATAGGTACTATACATGCACATTTTTGGGATGATATAAAATGTATATGTAGACTAGTAAGTTGTCAATGAAAATGCAAACGAACAAATACGTACATGTACACGCATGTGTTTGAATATGGTAAAAAGGATAAAAAGACAGCACAAACATGATTCAATTTACTCAATATGCTGAAAGACAATTTACGACAGCTCTGCCAGAACCTAATGCCGTCGTAAGTAGACGACTACCTGTAGTAAAGTACGCACTATTATGTTAACCAATGCTAGAATATATTGGCTCTTCTCACTGCGAGGGCTGGCTTCACACTGAGCCAGCAGGCAAGAGAGAGAGAGCGCGGGAAAGGTGGGGTGAGTCAGACTCTCGCCACACCTCCCGCGCTCTTGCTCTCAGCGGAAAATTCAAATCGTGTAACATCGAATATTACGTGTTAGCAGAATTTTTCTGTATGATTTTGAACTCGTGTAAGATCGAAATCGTGTTAACAGAACTCGTGTTAATGGGGAGGTTACTGTATATATATATATATATCTATATATATATATATATATATATATATATATATATATATATATATATATCTATATATATATATATATATATATATAAACACAGTAGTACCTCGAGATACGAAAGGCTCAAACTTACGAAAAATCCAAGTTACGAAAGCCAATGCGAAAATTTTACTGCTCTACATACGAAAAGTTTTCAAGATACGAAAGGTTTCTGAAAGTCCGAGATTCGCCCGATAACAATTTTGAAACTCGTGCCGCACGCCGCCATCTTAGTGCTAGTAGACTCGCCACCATCCTCCTGCTCTCCCATTGGTTCCTGATGCTAGCCAAGCCATGAGATCCTTCTCTCTGATTGGACAGCATCCCTCCCATCATGCATCTTCTATACGTACGCGCTGGCGTCCCTTAGCTCGGCCACTCCGCACCGAAACTTTACCGTACGCAATCGGCATTCGTTCGCTCCAACGATTTCGTTTAGTAACGTAAATTCGTTAGTGATTTCGTTGCAGTACATATTATCGTGTTGTGCGAAGACTGTATTATTACGTATTTGTGTAACTTTACGTAAATTAACGTAGTCATGGATCCCAAGAAAGTTGAAATTCACGGAAAGAAACGCATGCTGTCTCTGGAGACAAAGATGGAGATCATAAAGAAGTACGAAGCTGGTATGCAATTGAGTGTGATCGCAAAGGAATACGGCCGTAATCCGTCGACAATAGGCACCATCCTTAAATAGAAGGATGCCATCAAAGCAACTACACCATCGAAGGGCATCACTATTTTGTCCAGCAAGAGGAGCCATGTGCACGACGAGATGGAACGGCTGCTCCTCATCTGGATAAAAGACAAAGAAATCGCTGGCGATACAGTAACGGAGACAGCAATCGCTCACAAGGCCAGTGCTATTTTCAGCGATTTGATTGCGCAGGCGGAAGACGAGGGAGGGGAAGGGACTTCAACGCCAACCCCAGAGTTCAAGGCTTCGCATGGCTGGTTCGAGAAATTTCGTAAACGGACTGGCATCCATTCGGTGGTGCGTCATGGGGAGGCTGCCAGCTCGGACACGAAAGCGGCCGAAGCATTTAAGAAGACTTTCGACGAGATGATGACCAAGGAAGGCTACAGTTCTCAGCAAGTCTTCAATTGTGATGAGACTGGCCTTTTTTGGAAAAAAATGCCTCGTCGGACGTACATCACGGAGGAAGAGAAGAAGCTACCTGGGCATAAGCCTATGAAAGACAGGCTTACGCTCGCACTTTGTCCAAACGCCAGTGGGGATTGCAAGGTGAAGCCCCTACTGGTGTATCATTCTGAGACTCCTCGAGCCTTCAAGGCCCACAAAGTGCTGAAGGAGAAGCTTCCAGTGATGTGGAGGGCTAATGCAAAAGCCTGGGTAACGAGGCTTTTGTTCACGGAGTGGGTAAATCTGTGTTTCGGCCCGACTGTGAAGAGTTTTTTGCAAGAGAAGTGCCTCCCCCTGAAATGTCTGCTGGTGTTGGACAATGCCCCTCCCCACCCTCCTGGCCTCGAGGAAGATATCCTAGCGGAGTATTCCTTCGTTAAGATTCTTTTTCTTCCGCCCAACACCACCCCTCTCCTCCAGCCCATGGACCAGCAAGTGATAGCGAACTTTAAGAAGCTGTACACGAAACATCTTTTCAAGAGATGTTTCGACATCACCGATACCGCAAACCTCACCTTGCGTGAATTTTGGAAGGAGCATTTCAACATCGTCATTTGCATCCGACTCGTTGACCTAGCTTGGCAGGAGGTTTCGAGGCGAACCTTGAATTCCTCGTGGAGGAAACTCTGGCCTGATGCCGTATCCGCCA
>NC_061089.1:33717735-33727735 GCF_015104395.2 Macrobrachium nipponense
TAACAAGGAACCAAAGGTAATTTCTCTTTTATGACACAACATATCACTTATAGTATACTGTACAGTACTTCAACCATTGTAATTTTTCAAAATTTTAAATCTATAACTTAGGTTAATGTAGGGTAGACGTAAATTACCTGTTACTACTTTGTAGTAATTGATGAAGACACTGTACTATAATCTTTTTGTTTCACATAGTTATAAAAGTTTAATAGGTGTGGATGTTGGTAATTGATCCATGCTGAAAGAAATATTCATTATTATGGTCAGTGCAATTTACAAGCAGCTTTCCCCAAGCTCTTCCCATCGAAGCCCTATTAATTTGCTTGATTTATTAATTTTTCCTGTTGTTCCTGACTAAGACATGGTCCAAGGGATCTGAGGAACTTTATATATATAGTGTTCCTTATTTGTTATTTTGGTTTTTGGAAATTAGATGTAATATGTACTTCTTTGTCTGGAGCTCTTTACCAAGGGAATTATATAAGTAGGGAAGTATGAAGTCAGAAAAGAAAAAATACTACAATCAATACAGGTTAGTACATGGCACCAGCCTGTACTGTGGCATGAAGTCCACTATTAGGGATTCAGATGTACCTTGTACATTACTAGACTAACTCCATTAGGTGTATTGCAGTGTAGCATGAAACATATTTTGTGTAAATTACAATTCCTTGGATAGGGAACACATTCATGTGGGGGATACAACTGAGTTTAGATGCAAAAATTAGTCCACACACAGCCCAGTTGTTCATGCAGTGTCATTTGATTTCTGTACCGTCTGTTCTCCCACATTGGCACATCTTGTCATTTCTTGTGTTTATCTAGCTACGTGTACCTATGTATGATATTGGCTACATGTGGGGCTAACATTAGATAGCATTTAGAAAACTAAGTAGTACTACCTTTATACAGCAGAGGTGTAGTTAATGTGCTGTGATGTGTTTTGACGTAGTTATTCTTCATTGTCTCTGAGTTGTCACAGTCAGTGATTTCCCTTTACGGGCTTAAATACAAGGTGGTCCCCACGATACCCTGTCATTGACATGTCATTCTGCAAATAATGACAGGAGAGTTATGCTGTTGTTATAGCATAGTTTCTTCTTGAGAGCTAGAAGAAGGGTGCTTCTGATTGAATATAAATTTCAAAATTTGAATTCTGAATCATGAGGTATGTTTGATTTGACACAGAGACTATCCAAATCTGACTATTCTTTGCAACTTACAAAAATAAATTTCATACCAGTCAAGCCACCCTCTTAAGGGGGCCAGCTGGCTAATGCCATTCTTTAAGGACACAGGACTTTGATATTCATACCACTTAATAAGGTGACTTGGGACATCTCCAAACCGCATATGATTTTTGCCTCTGACCTTTGGTTTTGTGACGCCAGGGTGATTTATCCCGAAAATAACCATTTTGCAAATTCTATCTCCTCCCTTAATATTTAATATTAATTAAGACCTGGGATTACTACCATATATAGACCTGATGTAGACCTCCAATCAAATGAGGAGTTTTTTTTCTAAAAGTCATTTTTTTCTAGATATGAATTTTTCATTATGGTAAAAAAATAAACCCTATAAATTAGGAAAACAAAATTTATACAAAAAGACAAAGCAAAAATGGGAAAAAAGGGCTTCATTTGATTGTTCTATAACGTCTTTCTGAGTTATATACCAAATTCCAATGTTATAGCTTTAAAACTAAGTGAAAAGATAGATTTTGAAGGTCAATAACTTTAGTTTTGAGATACGGGTTGCCTCAAAGTTTTTTCTTCGTATTTTTATAATAACGACATGTTAATAAATAATGATTATTATGAATGTATATTTCTTTTTTGTGTATTAATAAACAAAAACTATTTTATTTATTATAATTTTATCATAAATTATGATCCCTTTGCTCATATATCGTAGCTTGGGGCACTGCGTCAGGCAAGACGGGGCACTCCTTCCTACGCAACTCTCTCTCTCTCCTTCACTAACTCGGCTTATTACAGCGAATTTTCTTCTTCTGTATGTTACCTAGATGTTTTCCTTGTATTTTCTGTTTTGGCATGATGAAATTCTTGCCGAAACAAAAATAAACGAACGTAAATGCAAGAGAATGTCAAAAGGTGAAATTCGAAGTTGTACTTTCTTTTTACAAAGACAATGTTAATAAATCATGATTATTATGAATTTCATATTCTTTTTTGGGTATTAATAAACCAAAACTATGTTATTTATCATAAATTAAGATCCCTTTGCTCAAAGATCGTGGCCTGGGGGACAGTGTGACGTGTGCTTCAGGCAAGACGGGGGCGTTTACTTACTACGCAACCCTCCCTCTCTCTCTCTCTCGCTTCACTAACTATGCTAATATCGCGTATATTATGATATTCTGTAATCATATTAGAGCGAATTTTCTTCGTCTTTATGTTAGCGAGATGTTTTCCTTGTCTTTTCCTCATTGGCATGTTGAAATTCTTGCCGAAACATCGATAAGCATATGTAAAAGCAAGCAAATGTCAGAGGTGAACTCGAACGCGTAGACTACTTGACGTCTGTGCTCACACTGATCATCATGGTTGAACTTGATACAGTGATACTCCCCTCTGCGGCCCACGGAATCTCTACAGATGCCATTTCTCACAATTTCTTTGACAAAAATTATCATAATTTACGATAACAGAAGAAATATTGCATTTTCTTGTACAGATGAATGTTTTAGGCTTATTGAGTTATTTTTACTAATTACCCTGTAACTACGAAAGTAAGAGGAATTTTGACGAAATATTTCGTATATGTATTCTCAATTGCCATATGAAGCTCCATGAATTTTTTCGTTACTTTGCCTTTTTCACCCTATACCCCCATATATAGGGGTTCCGGCCGGCCCCCTTAAAAGTAGCAGCCATCTTGAATCTTCAGTGACTGACTTATGTTATGGAAATGGCATTTCAGAAGAAGTACTATGTGATATCTGATTAAATTTATGCAAGCAGCATCATGTTATATTGCTTGCTGATGCTAAAAGTTGATAGAAAACTTATTAGTTACTAGTAGTCACAAAAATAAATTTCATACCAGCCAAGCCACCATCTTAAAAGTAGTAGCCATCTTGGATCTTCAGTGACTTATTTGTTTTGTTTTATGGAAATGACAGTTCAGAAGAAGTACGTATGTGATATCTTAATAAATATATGTATGTCCTCAGCATTGGGTTATATTGGTTACTGAAGCTAAAAGTTAGTACAAAACTAGTAGGTGCTACTATGTAGTCATTTGAACTTCAGTCCTAATTACATTGGATGTTCATATGAATCCTTACCGAAATTTTGGCAATGCTTTTGGACAAAACTGTTCCAAAAATGAAAAATTTTTAATCTTAACATTAGGATAATATTAGTGCCAAGCTGGAAACTGGTAGAATTATTGAAACCTGTGTGAGATCCAGGTCTGTACCAGGTCACGGGGTATTGTAGTTCCCAGAATGCCCCTGGTGTCCTGTGACCTATCAGTTACTTTCTTACCGCCTTTAAGATAGGACGTGATTACTTTCTATCTGTTGAAGCAACTGCTTAGTGGAGTTGAAGTGAATTAGTTAGAAATAAGATCTGGAGAACTGTTAAGATGGAGCCTGATTCAGCTCATGATTGTAACCATTTTTGTACATGAACTTCCCTGCCAGATATATACTTAGCTATAGTCTCCGACGTTCCGACAGAATTTCAAATCTCGCGGCACACGCGACAGGTAGGTCAGGTGGTCTACCTTACCCCCTCCGCTTGGGTGGCGGGCGTATGAACCAATCTATCTCTCCAGCCAGATTTTTTCTGTCGCTGAAGCGATAACAACTGTTGTCGTTTCTTCCGATATATTCTTCATTTCTCGCTTGCCTGGAGATTGATTTGGACATTTTGGTGACGTATTCGCTCATGTTGTGGCTTGGCATACGCTGATTGTGGACCGTTATTGACTTTGCGCGGATTTTCCTGTAGAATGTCTGATTTTGATTCTGTTTCCAAAACTCCGGTTTTGTTTAGAGTATGTGTGACCGATGGATGTAAGGTGAGGTTACCGAAAGCTGCGGTGGACCCTCACACTTTCTGTGTTAAATGTAGGGGGAATGAATGTTCGTTTAGTAACCCGTGTCAAGAGTGTGAGGTTTTGAACGAAGATGAATATAAGGCTCTTTCTTCTTATATTAGGAAACTTGAAAGGGATAGGGTACGTAAAGCTTCTTCAAGGAGCTCGAGCAGGTCGAGAATGAGTGAGAATGAAACTAACATTAATGTAGTTTTAGAACCTTCCTCCCAGGTCTCAGCTCCTGCTCCCCGCACCGAAGCCGTAGATTCGTCTTCGGAGGCGGCGGCCTCAAAAGCTTCCTTGTGTTCTAAGGAAGACAAGAATCTTCGTACTGAGCAAGGTAAGAGTGTCAGTGATGATAAGTGCAGTGTAACCCAGTGATGTGGAGGGTGCGTCTGAACCGGCTCCTTAGTGCCTCCAGGCCTAGACCTCTTCCAGACTCCCAGTTCCAGTGGAGGAGGAAAGTCGAAAGCCGCAGGAGGGCTAGGGAGAGCCCCCACCGGTCAGGCGTCCCCTCGGCAGATCCTGAAGTTCGCTCCCAGGCTGCCTTGGATCGTAAGAAGAAGAATATTCTTCGCCAGTGTTTTTCGTCATCCTCTTCTCCTTCGCCGAAGCGTGGGTGGAGCTCTAAGGAGGCGTCACGCCCGTTGAAGAGGGCTGCGGAGGCTCCCTTCAGTACGTTAGCGTCCAGCCCAGAAGACTTTTCTGATGTAGCTTCCTTGCAAGCAAAGAAGCCTAGGAGATCCGGTGATCGCCCTCCTTCTCCCGCGCCTCGCGCTGAGCTTGCTTCGGAAGAAGATCCTGGGGACTCTCCTTCTCGAGTACTAGCGGGCCTACAAGCTCAGATCACAGCCTTGGCGGACTCCTTGGCATCGAGATCGCGTAGAAGGAAGGATTTGTCTCTCCCGATCAAGAGATCGAGGCGCGTTTCGTCGGAAAGAGCGCTCTCCTTGTAATCGGCGTTCTCCTTCTTTTGAGGATTCTTTCTACTCATCGTAACATTTCACGAGGAGGAACACCACTCCCGCTCGGAGGTGTCGAGACGCCATTCGACGGATAGGCGCTCCTTGGACTATGAAGATATTTCCTCAAATCGGATTCCTGCCTCGGGTAGACGCTCAGCCCCTTCTGTTTCTCCTTCTTCTAGAGTTCGTGCAAGAAGAGAGAGTCGCTCAGATCATAGAAGACTTGGTTCGTCGTCTCCGTCTCTTCTTTCTTCTCCTCGTCTTCTCAGAGAACCTAGGGAATGCCCTTCTGAAAGTAGGCGCACTTCTCCTTCCGACTACTGTAGTCGGGCGTCGGATAACGTGACTGGTAGGCGCTCATCGCACGGAGTTCGCTCCTCCCCTGTAAGACATCAAGAGTCTAGTAGGAGCCCTGCTCCTGGGTAAGCGTCATTTCGTTTAGTAGCTGTTCTCCTGGAGAAAGACACCTTGATCCTCGTTTGCCTCGTTCTCGTAGTAGGCGCTCTTCGTTCTCGAGACTCCCTACTCCTGATCGGTTTCCTCTTGCTAGAAGTCAAGAACGCCTCAAGCGCCCTGTTCTGTGTTAGCGCTCGGAGCCTTACAGACGTTCTCCCCTTGGTAAGGACCAAGATCTCGCAGAACGCCCTGTTTCGTTTAAGCGCTCAGAGCGTAGCAGCCGCTCTCCGCTTCGTAGGCATCAAGAGCCTCTCAAGCGCCCTGCTCCTGAAAGGCGCCCTATTTTTAGCAACGTTTCGCCGCTTGGTAGGCGCCAGGATTCCACTAAGCGCCCTGTGACAGATAGGCGCTCGGCGCCTAGTAGCCGCTCTCATCACGATCGGCGACAGGATCTTAGCAGGCGCTCTCCCTCTCGTAGTTTTCCCTAGGGATAGACGTGGTCTTTCTAGAGAATGCGAGTTTAGACAAGAATTTTCGGATAAGCGTCCTTCTTTTTACAACTCGTCGTTCTCCTGTACGCCTTTCTACTTTGGAATCTTCTCCTCATTCAAGAGTTTGTCTCCTTCATCGCACTGTACCCAGCTAGGAAATCATCTAAGGATTCTCATAAGGATCCTCATCCCCGTTCTCCTCCTCAAGAAGACCAGGAAGCCTCTGCGGAAAGAAAAACTAATACATCGGCAACAGTTTCTTCGGTACAAGAAGCTCACAGAACTTCTCCTTCAGGAGTTCGGAGAGTCTTTGAGCCCTACTGCTCCTCCTTCTCCACACTCGTTGTTCTCCACAGCGAAAGCAACGAAAGGATCTTCGTGTGTGAGAATGAAGCCGACTCTTTCTATGAAGAAAGCGCTCAAGAGTTTCGGTTCATGGATGCGTACTAAAGAGGAAGCGGGGAAAAACAATGTTTGCCTTCCCTCCGTCGAAGCTTTCAGGACGGACAGGATTTTTGGTATGAGACAGGAGAACCCTTGGGACTGGGCCTTCCGTCTTCAGCTGACGCAGATTTTTTCGGCACTAGTAGACGCCACTAGAAGATCAGCTTTGAATTCGGCCAGAACTACGTGGGCAATGAATGAAATGGATCACATTCTAAAAGGCATTTTTAGAGTCTTGGAAGTTTTCAACTTTCTCGATTGGTCCCTCGGAGTCCTAGCCAAGAAAACTCAAGGACCGGACACGTTTTCTCCGGAGGATTTGAATTGTGTCTTATCCTGTATGGATAAATCGGTGAGAGATGGGGCCAGCGAAATAGCTTCACTGTTTGGAGCAGGGGTCTTGAAGAAAAGATCAGTATTTTGCTCATTTTTAACAAAGTCGGTCCTCACATGATCAGAGATCGTCTTTGCTTTTTGCCCTCTCTCTACACAGCTGTTTCCTAAACACCTGGTTCAAGACATTTCGAAGGCTCTCTCTGCCAAAGCTACGCAGGACCTTCTAGCACAGTCTGCAAGGAAGCCGCGCCCTACCTTCCAGACTAAGACAAAGAAAGCTAAGCCGACCTCTCAGGAACCCTTTCGAGGGGCATCTACCTCTAGATCCTCTTCGTTCAGAGGTCGGAAACCAAATAGAAGAGGGAGGACTTTTACGAAGTCAATCAAACCTCCCAAGTAAGACTCAAGTCCTTCAGACAACTGTAGGCGCCAGGCTTTTACAGTTTGCAGAAGTCTGGGCCCAGAAAGACGCAGATGCCTGGACCCCTGTCAATTTTTGAGGAAGGGCTATCTAATCCCGTTCTCTTCGAGGCCTCCTTGACGAATACCCCGAGGGAGTTGACGGCCAGATACAGGGACCCCATCATGAATCAAGCCCTCCGACTAGCGGTAGATCAGATGCTGGAAAAAGGAGGCGATCGAACTAGTGGCAGATCATCTTTCGGCAGGCTTTTACAACCGCCTGTTCCTAGTTCCGAAATCCTCAGGGGGATGGAGACCGGTGTTGGATGTAAGCGCCCTGAACTTCTTCGTCGAAAAGAAGAAGTTCACGATGGAGACCACTGCCTCGGTGTTAGCAGCACTCCGTCCAGGGGACTGGATGTGTCCCTTGTAGGACTTACAGGACGCTTACTTCCACGTACCAATCCATCCTTCCTCGAGGAAGTTTCTAAGATTCATGATGGGGGGAAGAATCTTCCAATTCAGGGCCCTGTGTTTTGGCCTCTCCACGGCCCCCCAAGTCTTTACGGCCATCATGAGGAATGTGGCACAATGGCTTCACTGGAAGGGTGAGGATTTCGCTCTATCTCGACGATTGGCTTATAAGGGCCAATTCCAGAGATCGTTGTCTGAAGGACTTGAAGAAAACCCTGGATTTGACTTATTCCTTAGGACTTTCTGGTCAATCTGCAGAAGTCAAGTCTGATTCCCGCTCAAGAGTGCGTTTTATCTGGGGATCCAGATGAACTCTCTGAGTTTTCGGGCTTTTCCGTCACAGGAGAGGATAGCCCGGGGACTCGAAAAGTAACAACCTTCTTAGGGAAAGAAGTATGCACAGTGAGGGAGTGGATGAGTCTGCTGGGGACGCTCTCCTCACTGGAGCAATTTGTTTCCCTAGGAAGGTTGCACCTGAGACCGCTCCAATTCTTTCTTCATCGGAATTGGAAGTCGTCCTTCTCAGGATTGAAGTTCTCCCTGTCAATTACTCTTCAAATCAAGAAGGAGTTAGCATGGTGGGCGGATCCCGACAAGTTCTCGCAGGGACTGCCTCTTCAATCCCAGAAACCCAGCCTGTGTTGTTCTCCGATGCGTCGGAAACAGGTTGGGGGGCGACTCTGGGAACCAAGGAGGTGTCAGGAATCCTGGATGGGGGACCAGTCTTCCTGGAACATCAACAGGAAAGAACTAATAGCCAGTGTGGCTTGCTCTGAAGGAGTTCGAGTCAGATGTGACAGGAGCAGTTGTGCAAATAAACTCGGACAACACCACGGCTCTGGCATACATCAGGAAACAGGGGGGACGCATTCCTTCTCTCTGTACGAAACAGCAAGAGATCTTCTTCTGTGGACAGAAGAAAGGGGGATAAAACTTCTCACCAGATTCGTACAGGGAGAAAGGAATGTAAGGGCAGATCTCCTCAGCAGGAAAGATCAGGTCCTTCCCACAGAGTGGACTCTGCACCAAGATGTTTGCCAGAGCCTTTGGAAGTTGTGGGGCAGGCCTCTCTTAGACCTGTTTGCAACTTCAAAGAACAAAAGACTGGATCTGTATTGCTCTCCCATCTCGGATCCAGGAGCAATAGGGATAGACGCTCTCCTACTCGATTGGAAAGGACTCGATGTAATACGCGTTTCCCCCCTTCAAGATTCTGGGGTTGACTTTAAAAAAGTTCGCAGAGTCAGATTCCGCGAGGGATGACTTTGATAGCTCCCTTTTGGCCAGCACAAGATTGGTTCACAGAGGTGCTGGAATGGCTAGTGGATTTCCAAGATCGCTTCCTCTAAGGAGCGATCTACTCAGACAGCCCCACTTCGACAGGTACCACAAAAACCTCCCCGCTCTCAGTCTGACTGGCTTCAGACTGTCCAGAAACTGGTCAGAGCGAAAGGCTTTTCGTCAGCAGCTGCTAAGGCAATCGCTAGAGCGAGGAGGTCTTCCACATTACGAGTGTACCAATCGAAGTGGGATGTCTTCAGAAGATGGTGCAAGAGGAATAACGTTTCCTCTCAGTACCTCTGTGAATCAAATTGCAGACTTTCTTTTTATTCTTAAGACAAGAATGTGGCTTAGTCGTTTCGACGATTAAAGGCTATCGTAGTATGTGGCGAATGTCTCAGGCACAGGGGCCTCAACTTATCGGAAGATAAGGACCTACAGGACCTTATTAGGTCGTTTAATACAACGAAAATGCAGTATCCTAGGGGACACCTAGCTGGAATTTGGATGTAGTCCTTCAATTCCCCTTGGTCCTCTAGTTTGAACCCCCTCCCAATTCAGCTCATTCAGAGACCTTACCAGGAAGACTCTGTTTTTGATGGCTCTATCTTCCGCCAGAATAGTGAGTGAGCCTTCAGGCGATTGATGGTAATGTGGGTTTTAAGGAGGACTCTCTCATTTGCTCTTTCCTTCCTGGTTTTCTTGCAAAGAATGAGAACCATCAAGTCCATGGCCCAAGAACTTCGAGATTCGTGGGTTATCTTCTTTGGTAGGAGAAGAACCCGAGAGAACTCTTTGCCCAGTGAGAATGGTGAAAATACTACCTTAGAAGAAAGAGCAACTGAAAGCCAACCGAGAGGTCCTGTGTGTTCAGTAAAAGAGCCTACTCGTCCATTGTCGAAGAACGCATTGTCCTTCTTCTTGAGAAGCCTCATCAAAGAAGCACACGGATCCTGCAGAGAAGAACATCTTAGGCTTCTTAAAGTGAAAGCACACGAAGTAAGAGCCATAGCAACTTCTCTTGCTTTCAACAAGAATATGTCCGTGCGAAATCTGATGGAGACAACATTCTGGAGATGTCAGTCAGTGTTCGCGAACCACTACTTACGTGATGTGAGAATCACTTACGAAAAATGC
>NC_061089.1:33730235-33738483 GCF_015104395.2 Macrobrachium nipponense
CGTAAGCTGAAAGTTATTATTAATTTCTTTAGAGGGAAGGTCGCCAGAAAACTCAGCTCGTTACTTAACAACTATTTATTTACTAAAAGGCCCGTGCTGGGCTGGAGAAAAGGTAAATGATGGCTCCATTGAGCTGTTATAGCTGGTTTTCATACACTTGGGGTAATGCACACTTGCGGGCAGAGACGGCATGTGACTCATGGAATCTTTATGCAATATTCTGTGTATCCTTGTAGAAGAATGCGGCCTGACCTCTGTTCAGGTCTGGGGTTCGTGTCCACCAGTACGTCGTGGGTAGGCCTAATTTTGGGAGGCTGGCAATTTGACCTCTGTCCGAGATCACGTCTCGCAGCCGACTGAGATCGATACTGGTTGTTTTCGAATCACGGGGCTTCCAAAAACCGCTCGAGCATTGCCTGAAAGGTGGTAAACACAACGCCAGCAAATTGGAAGGAAAATAGGTCTTATTGTAGACGTCCCTAAAATCCATCTCGAAGCCTAGCTACTCTTGTGACCTGCCTCTCTTACCCTAAGCTTCCGTCAGACCGGAAATATCATTCCTACGGCATACCCACTCTCCCAACAACAGTCGCTTCAGGAGAAGGCATGGCTGCTACTTCTATAATTAAATATAACTAAAACTCTGCTGGGAAGGCGAGGCGTTCTATAGACGTAGCAGCTCCCCCTGTTAAGAAGGCATTCACTCCCTTTCGGGCGTGAAGGTCTTGGCTTAAATAAGTTGATCGCCTCGACTACCCAGTTCTCCTACTGTAACTTGAAGTTTGTTCCGACACGGCATACAAACCTTCGGTCCTTTTACAATAGGAAGGTACTAGCGGCAGCTGGATAGGTCGTAAGCTTTCGAACAAGGGGTTCGGTAGTTAACTGCTTGTCCGACAGGCGCGCGCGCGCGACTGGGAGGTAAACAAACCACTTTTGCTTTCGGCCTCACAGCGAGTGGACGTGTGTGTTCGACGCTCTCTGCCCGCTTCTCGTCGTTTGCTTTCTTGAGTACTATGGTTGTGTTTGTGTATGAAAGATTCATTTGTAAGTACAATCATTTCTCTCTTTTCATATTATTTTGAACTTTTATTGGTTAATGATGGAATCTCCTCGCCTCGCTACCCCACGGAGACTATGCCCGGGTACCGAAGGGCGTAAATGCGGGAAGTTCCGCTCTTTCCCGGAGATAGACCCTCATATTTTTGTGCTCTCGTGTCGGTGCGCGAATGCACCCGAGCCGAGCCATGTGATGTTTGCAATAATTGGTCAGAGGCGCAGTGGACTTTGTATGAGGGCAGGAAAGAAGCGAAGGCCTGCAAAGGAGTCGTCGGAAGCTCTCCCGCGACTCCTTTGGTGACGGACACTTCGTCTTCTTTCCTGCCGCCGCTCAACTTCCACGTCTCGCGCCTTCCCCTTCGGGGGGGGTTTCTAGGTCCTTCTCCTCTCCTGACTTGTCGAGTGTGGAGGAGGGCGCTAGATACCCTGACGTCGAGTTGTACTCTGGGTCCTCTATCCGTTCGTCTTCGCGCGAGCGGGTAGAGGATCCCCCTAATCACCCGACTTTTGCCTCCTCAGGTGCGGTTGCCGCGAAGGATGACCTCGGACAGGTGTGGGCATCGTTGGGGCTGCAGGGCGTGCCGAGTGTCCAGGGGCTGCTCTACCATCTCGCTGGCTCCGTGGCGGTCACCCATGCGACGGTTACGACCACCACCACGACCCTTACAACACCCGGCTACGCTTCACCTCCTCACCTGGTGTACACCCGCACGCGGTCTCTGTAACACCTACTACATCGGTGCAGGGGCCAGTCGCCGTATACTCGGGGGAGTGTGATGCCGCCACCTGGGTTTGGCCGTGCTGCCGCGACCGGACTTCGTGTGCCCGAAGAGCTCGCCCCTGGACCTCCCACCGGTACCTAGGATGTCTGTGCCGCTGGTCCGCCCATCTGGACCGCTTACACAGCCTGCCGTACCTGCCGTACCTGCCCAGCTGCTGTCCACGGACGTGACGTTGACCACTGCTGCCGTTCCTGTACCTGCTCCTGCTGTCTCTACTGCCGTTCCTGTGATGCCTGCACCTGCTGACGTTGTTCCTGTTCCCGGCGCCGCTGCTCCCGATGCTGATCTGTTCGGACAGGTGCGTCCGGGCCCTGTTGCTTCGGCAACAGCAGCCCCGGCTCCGCTCTGGATGACAGATCTGACGTCGGTCCTGAGGAGGTTGACGAAGAAGAAGAAGAAGAGGAGGAAGGTGTCGTCGTCGTCTTCATCGTCTTCTTCGTCGTCGTCGTCGTCCTGCCCGCCTCTTCCCCTCTTCTTCTAAGGCTCCCCCGCCGAAGAAGAAGAAGGTCGCCTCCCCCCCCCCCTAAGAAGTCTCCTTCGGGAACTCCTAAGGGCCCGTCTCGCTCTGGTGAGACGGGGGGTTCTTCCGCTGGTCACCCTGCTCCTTCGGGGGCAGGACCCGTCTCTTCTTCCGCAAGGAAGAAGACTACGGGGACCAGAGGAGTGCCGGCTAACACCGGCACTTCCTCACCTGCTGTCAGTGGTTCGGCCACGGCAGCAGGGTCCGTCTCGGCCTCTCGTTCGCGAGAGGTACCGAGTGTACGGTCGCCTAACAGCGGCCGTACAGCCAAGAACCAGACCTCTGAGTCCGCTCAGCGTCAGGTTCACGGCACGGAGCGGAAGACTGGTGACAGCGCTCACGCGACTCTCACCAGACCAGCTCTCGCTCTCGCGGCGAGCAGCTGGCTACCCGGGCGGACGTGACGGTCCATGACCGGCCACGGGCTGAGGCTGGGAAGAGGTCCCCCCGTTCGCCGGCTCCAGCCACGGCTGGTACCAGCGAACTGACGCACCGTGAGGATACGCACCGATCTCACCGTGACAGTGGAGCTCGCCGGTCGCCTGACCGTCACTCTCACAGAGAGCGATCGGGTACGGCGACCAGCACCAGCTCCTCTGACACACGAGACCGGGGCCGCTGTTCTCGGTCCAGCCGTTCTCCACACAGCGAGACGGCTCGACTAGGTCTGCAGCTCGATCGCCACCGCGGGTTGTTGACGATCGCCTGCAGTCTTTCCAAGCCCACTGGTTCTGCCAGCGAGCGAGGAGGGAGCGTCAGGTCTGCCTCTCCATACCTTCAACCTCCTCGGGTTACACCGGGAGGGGCGAGGTATTGAGGAGTGATCGTGAGGGGTGCGCCCCTCAGGATCCCACCACGTCGTCGTACGTACCAGGCACGGTTCTCGGACCAGCCAGGTCGTACGCACAGGTGGTTGGAGGAGACCGAGAGGGTTCTGTCCGCTGTTCCTCCCCTTGAGGGAGGAGGGTCTCGGGAGATGCTCCTGTTTGAGGGACTGGATGGTCCGACTATCCGCAGGACGCAGTCACTCCTGAGATCCAGAGGAACTTTGCCGAGGTTATTGCGCTGATTCGTCAGCACAACGACCTCGCGGAAGGATCGCCGCTCCCACCATCCGAGCCCACGTCCCGGCTCGAGTCGTTCTGGGGCCCGAAGAGGGAACCCAGACCGACGGTGGGTTTGCCGCGTTCTGAAGCTTGCGGACTCAGTGCTGGACCAGGTTTGAATCACTTGTCTCCGGACAAGACGGTTCGCTCAAGTCTGGCAGGTCGAGCAAGCTGCTTCCACCTCCTCTCTGCGACAGCGGCGTTTTGACGTGCCATCTGAAGACCGATGCCGCCCAAACAGGTGAACCCGGGGAGTTAGCCAGGCTGATCCGGGTGTGTCTCTGCAGCAGCTCCTGTCCGAGAACCTGTGGTTCTCGCAGCAAGAGGCACTCGGCCTGGAATCTACCGCCATGGCAGCTTTCCAGGCCATCTCCTGGCTAGATCTGTGGTCCCTCACAGTATCTAAGGTCGCAGCCACGCCGGGGGAAATTTCCCCGAAGATGACTCGGCCTTCAGGGAGACTTTGCCAGTCTGGAGGAAGAGCCATCTCCTTTCCTTGCCCCCACCAGAACGGTGAACCTGTGGGCCAACCTGGTTCTCCGACGAAGGGACGCTGTCCTTACTCGGGTTTCCAGGGTCGGACCGGGCGTGAAGCGGCGTTGGGACTTCGCAACGGACCTTTACGGAGTTCCACGTCTCTCTTCCCAGGAGAGATGGTGGACGCTGCGGTGGACAGACGGCGCACTGACGACAGTGACGTCTGGTTCACCAGGCAGTCTCGAAGGCTTCTGGGCAGCCACGGACTGCGGCCAAGTCTAAGAGCTCGGCTAGCGCTTCCTCGGTGGCTAAGACGGTAGCTGCGTCGAAGCCCCCCCGGGGAAAGACTCTGTCTTCTTCGACTTCTACCAAGGGGAGCCGTAACCAGCCCTCCTCCTCCGTGGAGGCTCTGGGAAGAAGTCGAAGAAAGGGGGGAAACGCTAGGGACGGCGTTCCCCCTCACCTGCTGCCGGAAGTGGGGGGTGCCTGGCCAGCCATTCCTGGGCAACTTGGCAGCGCTACGGCGCCGAGACCTGGATTGTAGATGTCCTTCGGGAGGGATATCTATTACCCTTCGAATCTCGGCCACCCCTCACCTCCAACCCGGTCCAACAGCAGTCGTACGTTCCAGGGTCATCGAAGGACGTAGCATTGAGACAGGAGATCAAGACCATGCTGAGCAAGAGAGCTGTAGAAATCGTCACGGATCAGTCACCGGGCTTTTACAGCCGACTCTTCCTGGTGGAAAAGTCGACGGGAGGCTGGCGCCCGGTGATAGATCTCTCTCCCCTGAACCGGTTTGTTCGCCAGACCCGGTTCACGATGGAGACGGCACGTTCAGTGCTCGACTCCATCAGGAGAACGATTTCATGCTTTCAGTGGACTTGAAGATGCGTATTTCCAAATACCCATTCATCAGTCCTTCAGAAAGTACCTCCGCTTCATCCTCGACGGGACGGTGTACCAGTTCAGGGCACTTTGCTTCGGTCTCTCAACCGCCCCACAGGTGTTCCCACCGCGGAGTGTTCACTCTGGTGTCTGCTTGGGCCATTCGCACGGGATACGTCTGATGAGGTATCTCGACGATTGGTTAGTCCTGGCGAGCTCCCGCTCGCAGTTTGCTACAGGGACAGGGATCGGCTGCTCGAGTTCTGTCGCGATCTGGGGATCGTTGTGAACTTCGAAAAGTCCGATCTCGAGCCCAAGCAGAGGATGAAGTACCTGGGTATGCTGATCGACACGTAGCAGGGCGAGTCTTCCCCGCAGACTCGCGGATCAGCAGATTCAGGGAGGCAGCCAACCAGTTCCTGTCTCGGCAGGAACAGGTAGCTCAGCGATGGCAAGTCGTGATCGGACACCTGTCGTCACTCGAGAAGTTAGTCCCTCACGGGCGTCTTCACCTGCGGTCTCTTCAGTGGAGACTAAAGGAGAGTTGGTCACAGGCGACGGATCCCCCAAGCTTTCCAGTGTCACTGACACAGGAGGTGAGGCAGGACCTAGCCTGGTAGCTGGACGACAGGAACCTCTTAAGAGGAGTGCCTCTGCGCACTCCCCCCCGGACATGCAGCTGTTCTCAGACGCATCGACCGAGGGATGGGGCACACCTGGAGGAGTGGCTGACTTCAGGAGGGTGGGACGAGAACGACAAGCACCTTCACATCAATGTACTGGAACTCAAGGCAGCGTTCCTCGCTCTCCAAGAGTTCCAGGACCGCTTGATGGGACACTCAGTGGTGTTGATGTGCGACAACACCACGGTGGTGGCCTACGTCAACAAACAGGGGGGCCTAGTGTCTCTCCCGTTGTACCAGTTGACTCGGCAGGTGCACGGAGTGGGCCGAGGCGCACACAATAGAGCTGTCGGCACGCTACATTCCAGGGAAGGAGGAATGTAGTAGCAGACACCGCTCAGCCGTCGGGATCAGGGGTGATAGGGACCCGAACGAATGGTCTCTACACCAGGACGTGGTGGAAAGGCCTCTTCGACCTATGGGGGCAACCAGTCGTGGATCTGTTCGCCAACCGGCACAACAGGAAGCTCCAGGTGTTCTTCTCGGCCGTGCCGGGACCCATGGGCAGCTGCAGAGGCGCTCTTCACACCCGGGGGACAACCTCTTCGCCTATGCCTTTCCCCCGTTCAGCCTGATTCGCAAGGTGATCAGTCGAGCACTGGTCACCCCGAATCTCAGGATGATCCGGGTGGTGGCTCCCAATGGCCACAGGCCATTTGGTATCCGGACCTGCTGGCTCTTCTCGCAGAGAAAACCCGAGAGAGATTCCCCCTTGGCACAACCTTCTCGCCCAGCCACACGTCGAGCGGTACCACCGAGCAGTCCAGTCCCTACGTCTTCACGGCTGGCTGTTATCCACCATCTCTTGCGAACGAGAGGCCTTTTCTCGTAGCGCAGCAAACAGAAATGGCTGGAAACGTCCGTCAGTCCTCTGCAGCTGTGTACCAGGGGAAGTCGGCCGTCTTCTGTGGTTGGTGTCGTAGACGGGGTCTATCTCTTCTCAGAGCCACTCTTCAGCAGGTAGCGGATTTCCTCGTTTTTCTTCGCCGAGAGAAGCTCCTCTCAGTCCCCACAGTCAAAGGATACAGAGCCGCCTTGGCGCTCGTCCTGAAACTGAGGGATTGGACATCTCGAACTCGTTCGAGATCTCCTTGCTCATGAGGAGCTTCGAAAGGGTCTTGCCCACCCAGGGAACTCAGGCTCCTGCGTGGGATGTGACTCTCGTCCTTAGGAGTTTGACTCGAACGCCGTTCGAGCCACTCCGAGAGTCGTCAGACAGGGATCTGACCCTCAAGACCCTCTTTTGCTGGCCCTGGCATCGGCGAAGAGAGTACGGGAACTTCATGTCTTTCCCATGATGTACGACACTCCAGGGGATGGGGATCTGTGACGCTCGATTTCGTCCCCCGAACTTCGTTGCGAAGACTCAGAAACCAGTCGATCCCTGACGACAGGTTCGAGTCATTCACGATTCCCTCCCTAATGGACTTCACCGATAATGATGCGGATGAGATGCTGCTTTGTCCTGGGAGGGCGCTACGACGCTATCTGAAGAGAACTCGACACCTCAGGCCTGAGTGTCGACGCCTCTTCGTTAGCACCGGGGTGTAACCAAGAAAGGAGTATCCAAGAACACTCTTTCATTCCGGCTGCGTGAGGTCATCAGGAGGGCGTATGAGGCTGATGGTAGTGACGACATCCGTACGTCCCGTCCGAGAGCTCACGAAGTCAGAAGTATTGGCCCCTCGTTGGCGTTTCGTAAGAACTTCTCCGTGGCGCAGGTACTGAAGGCAGGGGTCTGGTCTAACCAGACTACCTTTACGTCCTTCTACCTTCGGGATATTGCCCACAGGTCCTTGGATACCTTTTCCTTGGGACCCGTGGTGGCTGCTCAACAAGTTGTGTAGCAAACCCAGACCCTCGCAGGCTGAAACAGCATCGAGTCCTGGTGTGACTGTGGGGATGGATGTGGAATGAGTGAGTGACTGGCTCCCTCTTCCCGTCTTTTCCTCCTCCTCTACCTATGGGCAGAGGGCCACGGTCGTCACTACGCTGGATGAGGACGAGATGCAGGTGAGCTATATGACAGAGCCCCATACCTATCCCTTTCACTAGGGATGGGAGCAGAATATCCACCACTTCCTCCTACAAGTAAAAGGGGGGGGAAGTGGATGCCTACAGGAGTCAAATCCATGACTTTATATTTGCTCCTGTACAGGAACAAGTTCTTACATTGCTGGTACGAAGAGATACGCTTGCCTCTCTCTTAGTACTCGGTCCAGAGGTCTGACCATTGATCCTGCGGTGCACACCCCGATCAATCGGACAGAGGCTTGGATCCCTCCCTCGCTCTTACGACCAGGGAGGCTTCCAAGGTTGGGCGAACACCAGTCTGTTCACAAAAGACTCAGATTCCACCCACCAAGAAGTGAGTCTTCCTATTGTAAAAGGACCGAAGGTTTGTATGCCGTGTCGGAACAAATGACAATTTGTCCAAAATTGCATTTTTCCTAACTATACACCTCGAGGTCCTTTTACACATAGCCCCACCTCATGCCACCCCTCACTCTGCAGTGCTTTTGCTTTGGCCAAAAGCAAAAGTGATTTGTTACCTCCCAGTCGCGCGCGCGCGCGCCTGTCGGACAAGCAGTTAACTACCGAACCCCTTGTTCGAAAGCTTACTTACGACCTATCCAGCTGCCGCTAGTACCTTCCTATTGTAAAAGGACCTCAGGTTTGTATAGTTAGGAAAAATGCAATTTTGGACAAATTGTCATTTTTTGAGCAGCGATA
>NC_061089.1:33738983-33766483 GCF_015104395.2 Macrobrachium nipponense
AGGAATCAAGGGGAACCGCATATATGGGAAGGACAAAAACAAGGAAAATATATGAGAAATATAGTAATCAGAATGTGAACTAATAGCGGTAGAATTTGAATCTGAAAAATTGATGAACATAGTAATATATAGACCTCCTAATACTAAAGAGTTGACTTAATAATTGAAAAATTGGATGATATATGTAGAAATCACAAGGACTGGACTATTCTCCTATCGGTGACTTCAACTTTCCTTTCGTAGAATGGAAAGAACGAATAGGAGATTGTGGTTGTACTTATAACATATAAAAAAGAGAGTAATAGTAGTGCAGAAGATAAGAGGCAATTTGAAAAGCTATTAGATATGCTACTAGAATACAACATTCAACAAATAAATCACCTGCAACAGAAAGGAAAATACTTTAGGACCTAGTATTTGTGAACGAGATGAATTATGTTAAAGAAATAATAGTTTATAATGCGAGTATTTCAGACCATAATGTCATAGAATTAACAGTTCATTCCAAAGCAAGTGAAAATAGAGATAAGCAAGAAATGAAAAAGTGGGGAAGGATATGGAAAATACAACTTTTACAGTAAAAATATAAAATGGTCAGAAATTAATGAAGAATTAAACAAAAGATTGGATAACATTTTCGTAAGTGATGACATAAGGGTAAATACGGAGAGTATTATATAAAAATATTGGGAGAAAATAGTGGAAAAATATATCCGAAGAAGAAAAGTAAACATCATTCATGCATACCAAGAGACAGAAGGATCTTGTTCCAGAAAATCAGAAAGTGGAAAAAAGGTCTTGCAAAAGAAAAAAATTGCATGGAAAGTTATAGAACTAAAAAGTAAGATAGAAAATGCAGAACAAAAGATTATACAATCAAAAGAAAATGAAAAAACGGGACTTGGAAGAAAAAAACCCTATTAAATATCAAGCAAAACCCCAAACTATTATACTCATATGCGAAGAAGATGAATAAAAGAAGAATAGAAATAGGCCCTCTGAGAATTGAAGGGAGATTAACGAATGAAAAAAAGGAAATTTGCAACATACTGGCAGAACGATATAGAGAGAATTCACCCCTAGAATAGATAATGAAGATAATGATATAGAAGTAAGGGAAGAAATAGTGAATATTTAGCTGACATAGAAATTAATGAAGCTGATATTGTGCAGGCAAATTAATGAAATTAAAAATGGAGCTGCTGCAGGGCCGGATGGAGTCCTGCTATTTTGTTAAAGAAAGTAGTTCATTCTATCGCAAAGCCACTTGCAATATTATTAAGGACAAAGTGTAGATACAGGCAAGATTTATGATGAGCACAAATTAGCATATATCACCCCTACTTTCAAAAGTGGATCAAGACTAGAGGCAAGTAATTATAGGCCTGTGAGTCTAACATCACATATTATGAAAGTGTATGAAAGGGTAATGAAGAAAAATATTATGAAACATTTAATAAAAAATAATTTGTTTAATATAGGACAACACGGTTTCGTACCCGGAAAAAGTACACAAACCCAACTGTTAGTCCACCGTGAGAACATATTCAAAAATATGAAAAGCGGAAATGAAACAGATGTGTTTTCTCTAGACTTTGCAAAAGCTTTTGACAAAATAGACCATAATATATTAGCAAAGAAAATTTAGAAAACACAATATCGTAGATAAAGTAGGAAGATGGTTTAAAAGAATTTTTACACAACAGAAAACAGATAGTTATTGCAAACGATGAGAAAATCGGATGAAACCAAGGTAATATCCGGATGTGCCACAAGGTACGGTGCTAGCTGCAATATTGTTTGTTATTATGATTGAAGACATAGACAGTAATGTTAAGGATTCGGTAGTGAGTAGTTTCGCTGATGACACAAGAATAAGTAGAGAAATTACTTGTGATGAAGATAGGAACGCTCTACAAAGAGACCTTAACAAAGTATATGATTGGGCAGAGGTAATAGGATGGTATTAACTCTGATAAATTTGAATCAATAAAAATTATGGAGACAGAGAAGGAAAGCTATATGCATATAGGGGACCTAATAATGAGACAATCACAAATAAGGAAGCAGTTAAAGACCTTGGTGTGATGATGAATAGGAACATGTTATGCAATGATCAAATAGCAATTCTGTTGGCAAAATGTAAAGCAAAAATAAAAATGGGAATGTTGTTACGGCACTTCAAAACAAGAAAAGCTGAACACATGATTATGCTTTATAAAACATATGTTCGTAGTCCACTTGAATATTGCAATATGATATGGTACCCACACTATCAAAAGGATATTGCACAAATAGAGAGTGTACAAAGGTCCTTTACAGCTAGAATAGAAGAAGTTAAGGACCTAGACTACTGGGAAAGACTACAATCCTTAAAATTATATAGTCTAGAAAGGAGAAGAGAACGCTACATGATAATTCAGGCATGGAAACAGATAGAAGGAATAACAGAAAATATCATGGAACTAAAAATATCAGAAAGAGCAAGCAGAGGTAGATTAATAGTGCCCAAAAACTATACCAGGAAAAATAAGGAAAGCACACAGGCATTAATCCACTACGCACAGCATCGATAATGCAGCGTCTATTCAATGCGTTGCCAGTCATCTGAGGAATAATATCAGGAGTGAGCGTAGATGTGTTTAAGAATAAGCTCGACAAATATCTAAACTGCATCCCAGACCATCCAAGATTGGAAGATGCAAAATATACCGGAAGATGTACTAGCAACTCTCTGGTAGACATTAGAGGCGCCTCACACTGAGGGACCTGGGGCAACCCGAACGAACTGTAAGGCTTGTAAGGCTGTTAGGCTCTCTCTCTCTCTCATTGATAGGCCTACTTACTGTGAGAAGGTTCCTTGTTTTTTCGGTCTTGTATTATTTCAGAAAGAAAATATTTGCCAGCCACCGATTTTTTCTCTGATGGGGAAGAATCATTCTCTCTTTTGCCTCTTCGTTTCTTCTCTCTTCTCTCTTCTCCCTCTCAGTCAAGTTCTTAAAATTTGCCCCTTTTATCAAGATGCTTCTTCCTTTAATCTTTAGAATCTCTTTCAATTAAGAGGCTCTGCATGTGAGCTCGATTCTCCCAGAAAGTGACGTCATTTCTCTCAGCCAAAAAGAAGAAGAAGAAGAGGAGGAGGAGGAGTGTGTCAGTCTCGCGGAAATCGAAAAATAAGCAACGAAGCGAAATAAAAAGTAACTCTTACTTTCTCTGGTCCCGATGCAGGATGAGGGAAGATGAAACCTTTGTGTGTATGTGTGTGATCGTTTTGTGTTTGCGTCTTCCGTCTATGTCGATTCCTCTGTGTTTGTTGTGCTGGACTCATCACACAAGCACACCATAAAGGAGGTTCTTGCTTTATATAGGCCTTGTTAGGCCTCGTCTTGCTCTCCGGTCTCCTAGGGTGCATCCAAACTCCAGTAAACTGTGTCATAAGAACGTGTCGGCAACTAGTGACACACAAATCACGAAGATGTCGCAGACAAGTCTGTTACTTATTTATAGTCCTAACCAGTGTTCCATCACTTGTTAAAGATTCCTCCTTCAGTTACAGTTGTTGAATTGTTGACAACTTGTTTGTGATATGTATTCAGTAAGTTGCCACATGTAGTAGTGACAATTGTCAACTTGTTTTCAACCTGTTCATGATATGTATGCGACAAGTAATCGACTTGTGTATGACATGTTCTACTGTAGTTTGAACTCACCTTTAGACTGATTATCCTGCTTGACAGAGCTTGGAATAAAGACATTTTGCCTCTCTTGAATAAACTCATAACTCACTCTCTCTCTCTCTCTCTCTCTCTCTCTCTCTCTCAGAGGAGAGTTGTGTGAAAATATTCCACCGTCTATAACGTCTAATTTCTCATTTATCTCTTATCAAAAAACGCGTCGTCATAAGGATTTACTCTTTAGCATCCCTCTCAGTAGGAAAGAGATATATATATGTGTGTGTGTGTGTGTTTGAAGAAAAAGGAAGGAAATGATTTAGGTCCACAAAAATGAAGCGACGAATCAATGGCGGAGAGGCTGCTCATTCAGTTTGGATTCCGGGTGTTGTTTTTCTATTAAGGGAAAGAAATAATAAGGAAATATCATCTCTCTCTCTCTCTCTCTCTCTCTCTCCTACTTTAAATTCATTTATAAGTGCAAAGTCGTAAGGAAACGCGTTGTCAATAGTTGTTTATTGTTTCTAATTTTTCTCCAGACAAAATCATCCTTAGTAGACACTTTGGGCTTCGTTCGGCCTCTTCGGTAAGTGACACAGTTCGTTCAATTCAGTAACGAAGACCCGAGACTATAAACTGCACTTGGATATTTCCTTGATACGTTATAGCTAACAGCCATTCCCACTTGGTCCCTAACCTGAACTGACCTTTTCTCATACACTTAACACACTTACATGAAAATATATCGTGTCTAAATTGGCAGCAAAGGGAAAATGAACCATAGTTTGGTAGATGATAAAAAATTTTATATTGAATATAAATTTCTTACTTAAGGCAAATAAATGTTTGATTGACAACAACGTTTAATAGAAATAAAAAATATAACTATTTCCATAAGATTTGCGGGAAGGAGGAAGAGGCTTGAGATGTTAGTGGTGTCAGTGTTGAAAGGGTTGACGAGAGAGAGATAGAGAGAGAGAGAGAGAGAAGAGAGAGAGAGAGAGGAACGGGATTCGGTTTTAAATCTCCGGAAGAAGGATTAGAAGCTCCTCCCTGGATTCTCTCCCCGGGATTCAAATCGTATTTCCGAATTTGATTCTCGGCTGATTTCCTCCAGACCCGATTTGCTCCTCCCCAGCAGGAGAGAGAGAGAGAGAGAGAGAGAGAGAGAGAGAGAGAGAGAGAGAGAGAGAGAGAGAGAGAGGAGGATTTAAATTTTTCCGTCTGCATAAATAGTGTTGCTTGTTATTAGTTTGACGAACAGACGAAATGAGAATCCTTGACCCCAGAAAACCCCATTGTTGGAGAAAGGGACATCTAACGAAAATGATTAAAGAGTCAGCACGAACACGAGTGAAGAAGATACAGGAGGAATAGTGTTGATCTTTGAGATTGAAAACGATATGAAATTGAGTCTGGGGCATTACTAGAAGGGCAGAGGAAGTGACTGGTGTAACAAGTCAATGACTGGGAGGATAGATCGAAATTGTTGAAGAATTTAACAAGGATGTTAAATTGGAAAAAATGGGGTTCATCATCGTCTGGGATATTATTTGAACGTAACCCCAAATAAAGTGCAGCTTCAGGCGTAAGAGAGAGAGAGAGAGAGAGAGAGAGAGAGAGAGGAGAGAGAGAGAGAGAGAGAGAGAGAAGGGTGGGTGGGGGAGGAATTCCCAATGTTAAGGTTTTAAGTTGATAGCGTTTCCTTAAGATAAAATCGCCGGCCAAGTTGTTTTACGGTAACTCTCCGTCGATGGTAAAACTTTATTATATTTATTATATATAATGATTAATCTTCCGAAGAAGACCCGTCATGATTTTGTTCTTTATATCAGTTTAAATACTTCCTGTTTCAATGGTTTCTACTTTGCCATAATGGTTGTTATTTCATTATGGTTTTTTGTTTGATTTACATGACTTAATCATTTCCAAATTTTTAATCCACGACTAAATAGCCATCACAGAATACTATATCCAACTGATCCGTTTATTAATTTATGTTGAAAAACGACTGACATAAACCATTCCAGAGAGGAAACCGAATGGAATAATGGGAGACCCATTCCTTCGACCACAGCGATAGGGATTGTGACATGAGATTGTACAACTAAGGACATCGGACGTCACAAACATATTGAATATACGTTGATGACTTGCTCTTATCACACACATCAACCACGTTGACTACAAGCCGACGTTGCTTCATATGGTTGTCCAGCATTTGCCGAAGATTCATTCTCCATTTACAGTTGCTGACCTCTTTTCAAACTGCTTGTTATTGCAAGCAGAATGTGATACTCAGTATGGTCAACCGCCCGAGCACGGAATTGGCCATTGTCACCTAGAGAATAGAGCTGATGGTCTGAAGCAAATGCCAATGAGAGGTCTGGATGTTGAGTGACTCTGCCTCTGCAATTGAAGGCTTCAGTTCTTGACTTGATTGCTGTGAGTGGACCTCTTCTGTTCTCTGGTCTCTTCTGGTGAATCAGGAGGAAGTTGACAGAAAATATGCTGCAGATAAATATAATCCATGTTGGTTACATTTTATTCCATCCCTTTCCCCCAACTCCTCTCTCTTCCCTTTAGTAGTGATTCATATCTGTAATTTCCTCGTTAGTAAGTTAAAGGGGACTGGTTTATCATTTCTCGCCAGGGCTGAAATTCCACGTTACCTCTTGTAAACAGTTCGATTATAAGTCATGAATGAATTGAACAGCCATTGAAGGAAAGAGGTTCATGATGTCAAGAGAATTAAATCATTCAAGTGGAATCTCCTGTGTCCGATTCTGGGACGCATTGTGACCCATTGCCGTTCTCAAAGTCTGGTCCGAATTTCACGGGTGTCACTGTTAAGAGGCCTTGTGTTCTGTAGAGAGGGATACCAGAATTGTATCAAATGTCATGTTTTTATTGATGTCAACTTTCTGATATTTCAACGCTTCCCGTTCGGTTAGGTTTGTGAACAGAATGGTTCTCTTTATGACTATTCTATGATGACCAAAATCATCACCATCCCGTAGGGGTTAGTGCCGTCACACCTCGTGCGGTGAACTGTAGGCATTACTTAAGAAGTTCTTTGCAACCGCCCTTCCATGGCCCCTAGCTGCAACCCCCTTTCTTTCATTTTACAGTACCTCTGTTCATATTCCATTTCTTCCGTCTTACTTCCTCAACCCTCTCCGGACGAAGTGCTTCTTCAACTGCAGGAGGTTTTCCTCCTGTTAGCCTTTCAAACCTTTTACTCTCAATTTCCCTTTCAATTTTCCATTCCAAAGTCTTCACCGTCTATTTCCTCTCTATCGTTATGGAATGACGTATTTTCTTTTATGTGTATTTTAACGACATAACTCAAATACAGATGTATTTGCTTACGCGAAATTGACAATTTTTTGTTCACAGTTCATAATTTGTTTCATCAACTTGAAGTTCAGTAATGGACTCTGGTATGAGGCTAAAATTGTTATCCACAAAATTGTAATATTAAAAGGCCTTTTTTTCAGAATACCATGGCATAACACCAAATGAGAGAGACATAACAGACACAGAAGAGTAAAAACAAAAGAATGTACAAAAAAGGATAACAAAGTCTTTTTCAAAGTCAAGATGAAATAGGTCTGTGGTTTGTTATAAAAGCCAGAGGAACTTTGTTTATGTTCGACGATCACAATACATCAAAATTGCTTTTGTGTCTTTTACGCCATCATCAGAGCCCTGGATTTTGTCACCTATTCAACAACATGGTGCCGTCAGTGGTCTGGCGTGGACCTATGGATTTTCCCAACATCAGGAGAGAGAGAGAGAGAGAGAGAGAGAGAGAGAGCAGAGAGAGAGAGAGAGAGTCCTTCCTGTCAGGTAACCAAGCAAAAAAACATTCATGTTACTATCAGGTACATAATTCACTATAGGATTAATTGATTTTTCAGGAGACGGCATAAGTAAATCGTCTCTTACTCTTGAGATCGATCCTGGGGTTCCTTGCTGTGTGGGGAGGTTGATAACAACTGGACCAGGGGTGTTAAAACTGTTTAGCTCTGTATCGAAAGAAGTTAAAAACTCTTATATGTATTTTATAAAGTATTACAGATAATATAATTACAATGATAATATTATCTTTTTGATATTTTTAGTCTGTGCGTGCATATAAAATATGAAATTTCATTTTGATTAGTCTTTCCGCTAATAATAAGGCTAAACAGCATTTAAACATTTACCTACTGAAGGAGGGCTGACGGAGAATTTGCCGGGTGGCCGTGGACAGAGTTGCTGTCTTGCCGCCTGGCTACTATAGTGGCCGGTGGCTTGGTCCTCTCGTTAGTGTCTCCGATGAGCTGTTTATTTAACTTCTCCAAATGTCAGTGTTTGTTTCCAGAGCATTGAAAGATATAATTGCGTGTATGTTGTCGAGTGAGTGAAAATTTAGCGTACTATTAATTTGGTTTTGGCTTCATCTACGACGTTCCTCAGGGCCTGGAAGAAGAATAAGGGTTCCATACCATGCGTTCCCAGCATCTCTGTTTCCAGATTTAGATAAATTAAGTGTTATTACAACGTTAACTGTTTATAGACCTAGATCTTTATCGTGTCACGCCATTGGCTCTTAGCCAAGGCTCGTCGACTATAAGTAGGCTAAATGCCATTTCTTAGGCTAAGCCCAGTCCTTTGTTTTATAGACATCTAAGTCCTATAGTTTTCCAGGATATGTAAGTTTGGACAGATTGAAATATGTTATTGAGTATAACACTATTATAAACGCTAACCTGAATTCAACGGTATTTTCTCGGCTAAATTTTGTAATATTACAACATTGAATGTCCGTAGGTACTACTTGTAGAGTGTTTACGTATTGGATCTTAGCCAACGCTTTTACCACTTATTAGGCTAAACCAGGGCCTTGTTTTATTGATATTTAAGTGTAATAGTTCCTTGCCCTGGCGTTACAGCGAAGGCTGTGGTGGATGTGGATCTCGATTTGCAGAAATCAAAGTTTCCGATATCGTTAACTTACTATGATTAGATACAACAGATTTTTGCAGTAATACGTTTGAATGCTTCATATGAAAAGAACATTCACACCTTCTTATTTAGATAATAAAAATGTCGTTTTATATTTATAATATATCAGTGCAAGCACACCAATGTCCAGCTTGTGACAAATAGGCAACTCGTGACAACATAGGAGAAACACCGCAGTGGATCTATCGTCATCGCGTGGATCAGCCTTATTCACTCGATATTTAATTGGTGAAACAAGAATACAGTTACATCTTTAAGCAATACCATTCAAAATATTGAAAGTTTCGTCAACATACTGTGATA
This sequence comes from Macrobrachium nipponense, assembly GCF_015104395.2. Taxonomy (NCBI): domain Eukaryota; kingdom Metazoa; phylum Arthropoda; class Malacostraca; order Decapoda; family Palaemonidae; genus Macrobrachium; species Macrobrachium nipponense. The sequence goes on from NC_061089.1 coordinate 33,747,971, forward strand.
TATGAAAGCGCCATATGAGCTAAAAAAAAGCATGTGAGGTCTTCATAAAATTTGTTTTCAAGGCAGTTTTGAAATCCAATATATCTGCAACCGCGTGAGGTGTCGTTCGTAAGCGCAGCGGAGCCACCATCTTTCCCAGCCTACCCAACACTCATTTGAACAATGTTAGCGTATATATGTAACGTTTATTGATCATACTCAAGATTGCAGTTTTAATCAGCACAATAAAACAACATTTTGTTGCCTATATTAGTGAAAGTATGAAACTTATTCCCGGGGTCATTGTTTGAACTGAAATTCATTTTACCTTGTAATCATTGGATTTATCCTCACTGACATCACAACTGAAACTCCACAGTGCTTATTTGATTGTAAATATACATGTTTTAGTCTTAATTCACTCAAAAATGCATTTGAACTACGTTGCGGTTCCTGGTTCCTAAGCGCTCACAACACAAACACAGTTGCGGTTTATGAGGTGCAAAGCTTTATTCCCTTAATTGTTTGCTTTACTCATTATTTAGTTCAACTTTACTTTATTACTTCAAAAAGTTTATTTAATTCATGTCTATTATCCCTTTTTTGTAACCAAATTATTCCTGAAAAATTACAGATTACAGACATTTCGAAAGTAGATACGAGCTGACGGCAAAATGACTCATCGTTGCCAATGTAGTGGAGCTTCACACATACGCCGATGCATTTACAAACTGTTTCCCTGAATTCTAGTTGTCATAGTAATGCAAAAATGATAAATTTGCTCTAATATGTATATATACTACAAATAGATTCGCTAATTTCACATATTTCCCCAGTTTTGTGTAAGTCTTATACCCAGTTTGGAGGGTAAACATACCAATTGGCAACACTGATAAACAATAGAAGAGCGCGAAGAACACCGTAAGCATAGATATTAAAGCCTAGATGCCGCATCGGGTGCGGCCCGGGCAATCCCGGATGGGACATAGTCATTAGGTCCGCCATCTTGGCGCGGTAATTCAAACAATGCAGCAGGCTGCAGTATATGACGTTTTTCGCCACTATTCGCTTAATATTGCACGGATTTTCTTGTCTGATGGCTGTTACAAAGCTTACATAATTCCCTACAAGAATCTAATAAAATAAAGTTGTTCCTTATTGTTAGAAAGTTAACTTGCAATGACTTTGTTTTAGCAGGTAGAGGAAGGGGGGCTAGTTGTACACAAATGTTAATATTACCCAATCACTATTGCTGTAAACAATAATTTGAAATGCTGTGATAAGACAGATTACTAAAGTAGGCCCACAGCTATGGATCTGTGCAACTTAAGTAAAAATCTTTGTCTCTCGAAGTGCTCTGTTAAAAAATCTCCCAATATAATTTTTGGCACAGGCCTACTAGTTTAAGTCATAAAACTGTAGGTTGAGCCTAAAATAAACTACAATATGGCCCTAGAACATAACTAGGATTTCTGTGTTATCTAGCTTTGCATCTCTGCCTGCTCCTTTTGAGCCTGGGGGGTGTTCGTTCTTCCAATTTTTTGGAACGGGATGCTCCTCAGATGAATTCTGACCTCTAGACCTGGCTTTGGAAAATTTAGGGGGGGATCAAGAGACCTCGTCTAGTGGCAAAAGTGACCTATCTCAAGACCTAATTTTTATATGGTGAAATAATTAAATTATATAGAACTAAATTTTTCACAAAACTACCTTTAATTTGCTCAGACTAGGATATATCATTATGGCAAGCATTAACCAGTTCAATATAGCTCATTCTCTAGACCTGTGTTGTCAAGGACCCAAATTATTATACCTTATTTGGGCATAAGGGCCTGTGGGCCATCTCTATACTTCTACCCTTCCAGAAGGGGACACATCTCTAGACCAAAATTGCCAAAATGAGCCAAGCCTTCCTGACGAGCAACCCTGTATACCCGGTCATATTACACACCCCCCCCCCCCCTCCCCCCCCCCCCCCCCCCCCCGCCAACCGAGCCTTTTAGCCTAGGCCACAATCATAAGGCCAGTCTAATTATTTTTCAGCTAACTGTTCATTGGTTTGGTCACACATGTAAATTTAAAGCTATGGGTGGCCTTATGGGTCATTAAGCCTATACTTTGAAGTAACAACTCTCAAAATATATTGCACAATGATTTATTTTCATGATATTTGTTCTTACATTGAATGTATATATAACATTTATTGTACATCTGTGCATTTATTTATAAATATTCCCAGCAGTTTTAAACAAGTTTTTTTTTCATTGCTGTTTCCAACAGTTTAATGATACTACATTGTAATGATAATCTATATACATTGATATAAAATTAGCAGGCTATATCAAAACATCAACAAAAATTCATTATGTGCCTTGCTTGGCCATTTAGTTCTTATTACAAGGACCAGATTAACACTTTAATATTACATAGCTATAATGCAGTGAAAGAAATCTAGAAACATCAAATTAGTGTCCAACACACGATTTACCCTATTGACCTAATGACCCTTAAACAATATTGTTTAACCATTTTTTTTTCGTAGGCTGTCTTATCACAGCATTTCAAATCATTGTTTATAGCAATAGTTATGGGTAAATATTAACATTTGTGTACAACTAGCCCCCTTCCCCCTACCTGCTAAAACAAAAATCATTGCAAGTTAACTTTCAGACAATAAGGAACAACTTTATTTTTATTAGATTCTTGTAGGGAATTATGTAAGCTTTGTAACGAGCCATCAGACAAGAAAATCCGTGCAATATTAAGCGAATAGTGGCAAAAAAACGTCATATACTGCAGCCTGCTGCATTGTTTGAATTACCGCACCAAGATGGCGGGCCTGATGACGTGCGCCAGCCTATTCAGCTAGCGGCTGATGCGGCATATCTGTGGCCGTAAGTACCATTCACAGCAAAACTGTTGATATTTGAGTCAGGAATCTAGTCACTTTTTTAACAATGAATATTTTCAAATTAATAATCATGAATATGTAAAAAATATACTGTCGTTTAACTATTTATTTAAATAATTATCTAGTGCATGCTTCTTCTTCTACCAAAAATCGTAGTTCCCTTGGATAAGTCGTGGGTGGAAGTCATTGTTTACGTTTTTTGTGAAGAAAGTGCCCCGGGTACAAGTGGTGTGCGGATTTAGCACATGGAATGGAAAGTTTATTTACACAAGCGTCTCTGCAAACATTAAGATGGCGTCAATCTTCGAAATATTCGTAGTTGTAAGTAAAATTTCGAAAGCGTCATGGAGGTAGTGTGCACTGCGTAGAGCCAGACTTTTCATTAACCTCTGCTTGATCTTAAAATATGACCTTAATTTCTAACTTTGGAGAAAATACTTGCTTCTAAAGGAGAGTAGAGGTCTCGAGTTCCTGCTCTCACCACCAACAACTCGTGACTGATGCCCATCTCCGGTGTCAGGACGTGTTAAAGTACTTTTTCGGAGGGTGGCTTCACACGCGTTGGAAACTGGATTCGCTAGTCCAGTCGGTTTTTTCCCCTATAAACGAACGTTGGGCTTTAATTAAATAAGGACTTTATTTTTAACATTGTCGGCAAATAAATAGCTTGTAATGTTTTGTCTGTGATACTGGTCTGGGAGGTGAAGGAGGCAGCATGCGCTGCGCAGTATTCTATTGGCCGGAAGTAGAAGAAGATAAATTTCAGTCATTGATTGCATGGCGTGATGGATGGCAGTGAGATTTTGGCTTTCTTTCCGGAATACACTGCATGTTTATCTATTTCTTCTTGAGCATCCAGGTAATTATAACAGCTTGTGTGGGGGGGGGGGGGGCATTTGAGATAGCCTAGACATAGATATACATTTTTTTATTGTAATGCATGGAACGATAAACCTAGAATGAGCAAATAAAGGTTAAAGTAGAGAAGTAATTTTGACTGAAAGGAATGAGTGTGAGGTTAAAGGGAGGCAGTAGATAAACTGGCAAATCAGCATCATAGGCCTATAGCTTCAGTGGTCCGTGCTTCATGTTCTATCGGGAAACAATTGAGGGTTATTTTTCAGTGTAAGGGCGTAGATTTTACTTTGATATCATATTGAAGTTATTTTATATGCATGCGACGGAACTGTAGTACATAGAATGAAGTTTGAATGGTAAGAAAATAACTTGGAGTAGCTTGTTGGTGCTTAATAATTGATCCATAACTTTTTATTTTATTTATTTATTTAACAGTCTTACGCAAGACTTCATACCGAAGTTTGATAAAGAAACTTACGAATAAGTTTGATATTAACCAATTTTTTTTAACAACAGTTGATCAGTGGCGTGGTTGGTATGGTCTTGGCCTGCCACCTCGGTGGCCGCTAGTTCGATTCTATGGCGTTCCACTGAGGGGGTCAGGGATGCGTATTTCTGGTGATATTAGTTCACTCTCGACGTGGTTCGGAAGTCACGTAAAGCCGTTGGTCCCGTTGCTGAATAACCACTGGTTCCCTGCAACGTAAAAACACCATACAAACAAACAAAAAAAGATCAGTGTTAACCACGATTAGCTGGTATTGTCATGTAAGAAGTGATATATTATCCTATTTGGCTGTTAATCTTGTCCGTTAATGCAAATCCGCATTTCGGTTCATGTATTTCGTTACATTTACACAATATAATTTTGTGATTAAATTGTGAACCCCAATTTATCACAAAAAAAAAAAAATTAAACTGTAGAAGTTAACGGACAACTTACAAAAGTAAACTAACTTTAAAGCAATTGATATCGTCGAGGTCCAAATGCGTACAAAGACAGGGAAGTTTAAAAGAACCTCGGAAAAAATCCCGTGACCTCAGTTTCCAGGATCCCGTCAGTCTCTAAAAAGTTTCGCATAAAAAAAATAAAAAAAAAAACCATTTGTGCAACATTTCGCCCATTCGATTTCTCCAACATTGACATTCACGTGAAGTACAATATTTCATATGTCTAAAATCGCATTCACGCTGAAATCTATGGAGGGTTATTTATCAAATCGCATTTCAAAGTGTAACAAAGGCAATTATCCCTATGTTTACATCAGGAAATTTTCACATCGACCTGTTTGAGTGACGTCACAAAAATCAACAAACGAAAAATGAGTTCCAAAGTCGTCGCTGGAGCGGGACTACCTTCTCGTTAGTATATCGAGCATTGAACCTGCCTAGCCTATAAGTGTTGCCTGTGCATCAGCCTCTCCCTCGTCTAGCACCAGGCTTGCATCGCTTGGCGGCAACTGCAGAGGGTCGAGCTGTCCCGAGTCTTGTGTGGCGGTTGCCGTTTTGAGGAATTTCGTCGAATAGTGTGGCTTATTGGTGACATCTGGCAACCCTCCGTGGCTTTTCCGACCACAGGCCACATCGCTGTGGAATAAAATTCCACATCACTGAAGAAAAAAAATTCTTCACTTTGCCTTTTTATGTTTTATTATGAAAATAAAGCTATAAAACATAACCTGCTTATTTATAGAAATGAATTTTATTGCAACCTTTACTTTTCCTCGTCAATAATACTTTATAACTAAAGTAGTGATGTCACTGACGTGGATTTTTTTTTTACATCACGGAAAATAATTCTACATTGGAAAATACTCATTCTAACCATTAAAGTTTCCGCATTCTAACCGTTAAATCATACAATTAACGTTAAAAAAAATTCTGTCTTTTGTGTGATATTAATCCAATATTGGTGATAAATAAGACAAATAACTCGAAATTGAACCAGAGGTTAGCCTAGGCCTACAACAGAGTGACTCCAGACGTAAATCACACTCCACCGGCACTTCACAGTACATCCTTCTTCTTGACAAGGGTAAGCGTCAACGATTAACATAATACATCATAACCATATCATTATGCAAATAATTAATAATGATATAGTTGGCTACTCCATAAATCTTTTTTGTATTATTCCTCCAAAAGGCAGCTATGGCTAACAAAAGAAAATTGCGGGATGAGGCTATTAAATAGGGGGGAGTGGTTAAATCCTGGTTATCCAGGGTAGAGGGTGATCCCACCCAAAGCATTCTGCAATATTTGTCAGAAGGAGTTTCATGCAGAACTGACGACTATCAAACGGCACAAGGTAAAGGAAACAATCACTTTATTCTTCTACTGCATTAACTTGATTTACTGCTGATAATGGTGAAAATGATACAAACTGTATGAATGTTTTATAACTTGTGTTAATTCAACAGACAACCAACATTCATCTCGTCAGTGAAGCCAGTCAGACCCAGAATGACGAAGACCCCCATAGGCCTAATGTGCAACACCAGATAAAATTGGCAACAATCTTGCTGATTTGCTTTATTGCAGAACACAACCTGCCTTTCTTGATTGCCGACCATCTCATTGACTTATGTAAAACAATGTTTCCAGATTCGGTAATTGCACAAGGCCTACAAATGAAAAGAAGAAAATGCACTGAAATAACAAAAAACCTAGGTACGTACTTGTATGACAAATGATGTAGTTGAAAAATTAAAGAGCAATTTTCCATTATCATAGACGAGTCAAACTGACGTCACTGCAAGCAAGTTCCTCACTATTATAGTTAAGTGTTTTGACTCTAAAAATTTTACTATTAAGACTAGAATGCTAGACCTAATTGATATTTATGAAGGTAATGCTGGAAACGTTGGTTTTAGTTGGGAAGTACTTTTCAAAATCTTATGGGAATAGAGGCTCATCAGATTCCTCTGAGTAACTTCATAGGATTTGCTGCAGATGGTGCTTCAAATGTAATGGGTGCATTTAACTCCCTGAGCAGTAGGCTAAAGGAAACACTACCTGGGATTACAATTTTTAAATGTATTTGTCATTCAATTAATCTTTGTTCTTCAGAGGCTGCGAAAACCCTGCCTAGGCAATGCGAGGCTTTCATACGCAATGTCTATACTCACTTTGCACACAGTGCAAGAGGCAATATGAATTCAAGCAGTTTCAAGGTATTTTTGAGTTAAAACCCACAAAATCCTCTATGCATGCCAGACACTGGCTCTCCTTTCACCAAGTAGTTGGAAGAGTTTTAGAACAGTGGAAGGCACTGAAAGAATATTTATAAAGAAAGAATCAGAGGAAAAACTCAGGACAGTAGACTTGATTGTTAAAGACATGAACGACCCTTCAATTTATCTTTATTTAAATTTTAAATCAACTTCCTTTTGCCTATATTTTAATGCATTAAATCTAATGTTTCAGAGGCAGACTCCAACTATTCTTTATACATTTTGAAATAAATAGGTTGTATAAGACGCTGTTGCCATATTTCTGCCGTAAGGACCTTGTTGATAAAGCAGACTTTATATCTTTGACCCTAATCTTGAAAAAAAACCAATGTGCCTTTGAACAATATCTACTTAGGTGCAGCAGTGGATGGGCTACTTCAAACCGAACACTACAGACATCAACCATTTTTAAACCATGTAAGGTATAGGTGCAGATGATTCATGATAAAAATGTGTATGGAGCTACAGAAAAGATTTAACTTAAAACATCCATTATGGCATATGGCTTCATTCTTTAATCCTGATAAAACTCCTTGATAACAAAACGAGGTCCATATTACCAACATTATTACCTTTTACTGAAATTGTACCCCGTATTTACAAGGGGAATATCCAAGATTTAGACAATGAGTGGAGAAATCTCGACAGCATTTCCCTACCTGCAGAACTCGGGTCAGAACAGTGTAATAATATTATTATTTTTTATAGAACACTAGGAGAAATTAAAGAAGACAATGTGCACCAATTCAAAAATCTAGCTACGTTTGCTTTACAAATTATATCATTGCCAATAACAAACACGGATGCTGAAAGACTTTTCTCGAAACTGAATTTAATAAAAACTGATATGAGGAATAAACTTAGTTTACAATCAACTCAAGCATTAACTTTCGTTTTCAGAGGCAGTGAGGGCAAAGGAAGTTGTTACAAGTTTAAGCCATCAGAGGCAATGGTATCCGTTGCGTAAGAAAATATTAGCAATATGATGGATATAACAGTTATTGTTTATTTTTGGTTCTTATATACTTAATCTGAAAAAAAGTACTTGTCTATGTTATTTTTGTCCTTTTATAAGTTATTGGCTTGTAATTGTTTTGATTATTCATATGCTGTTTACTTGTAAATATATTGTGAAAGCATGAAATTGTTTTATTTAATCCATTTTGGGGTATTAGATTGGAAAGAAATTAGAACTGTGAGATTTAATTTGAAATAGCAAAATAGTTTACCGTAATCAACGTTTTCTTTGAAAAGACGATGTCAAAATAGAAACCTTTAATCTCCCTCGAAAGGTGAAAATGAGGTTTGTACTACGTTTTTGTACACTCTACATATTATATACGATTTTTTGCATCACTATATTTCTGCATGTGACAGGTCTAAAATGAATGAGAAAACGTATAATTTACTGTATATCGATTTACAATATCATTGACCTCCTAAGTATGTGAAAAAACGTTTGTTGAAAGTTTGTGAAGCACTCGCCTAAAAAGTGCCTTCATGAGCTGAGAGGACAGCGGAATTGAAGCTCACGAACGTTCGCTTCCGACTACGATTTCTTTGAAAATCAGAACTGCATATGGTAACACTGCTAAAAGCCACTGTTGTGAAGAAAAAAACGGCAACTCTGCAGTCCAGCGATGATTCGATGAACGGCCAGGCATCATTGAGGTCCCGTCTCTCTCTCTCCGCCCTTCTCTCTCTCTCTCTCTCTCTCTCTGCTCCTCCTCTGTCTTTGAGTCACTCCCTCTCTGTGGTGGTGGAAGCTCTCACTCAAGGTGGGCGGAGGAGTAGGAGGAAGTTCGGGCTCTCTCTCTCTCTCTCTCTCTCTCTCTCTCTCTCATTTTGAGGTGAGGGTATGAACCCAAACGGTCCTGCTTTCAGTTTTTTGAGTTCTGAATGAATAGGCCTACATATATATATATATATATATATATATATATATATATATATATATATATATATATATATATATATATATATAATGTTTGTTCAGTTGGAAGAATGTCTTGTTCGTTCCCTTTTTGTCCCGCCTTTGCATTTTGTTACCTTTTTTCAAGTTTTTTTTTTTTTTTGTTTTTTTTTTTATTCATATTTTCATGATGTGAATAATCACTCATTTGCATATGAACTTGATGGAGGGAGTTTGCAAGACAGTATACCTAGGCCTATGTATGTATCCTGTGATTACAATGCATTTGTTGTACGTCAGGTAACATGCAATGTCTCTTGCAAGACTCTGCATAATAAATATATAAATATATATATATATATATATATATATATATATATATATATATATATATATATATATATATATATATAAGCGAATACCACGGGAAAATGATAGTCAGGAATCCAAGCGCTTTCGTCTTTATTCAGACATCGTCAAGGAGCTACTTGACGATGTCTGAATAAAGACGGAAAAAGCGCTTGGATTTCTGACTATCATTTTCCGTGGTATTCGCTTATTTATGAAGTCACGTGCATCTACTGTGATTTTTTAAGCATATATATATATATATATATATATATATATATATATATATATATATAACTTGATCACGAAGTATATAAAACGTGATGCTATGTATAAATAAAGGTTTTTCCTTCGTGGCAAAAACCTTTATATATATATATATATATATATATATATATATATATATATATATATATATATATATATATATATATATATGTGTGTGTGTGTGTGTGTGTCTGTGTGTGTGTGTCGGTTGCTGTGTTTTGCCAGTCTCTTCTTCTCTTTATTAGAATCATGACGAACAAACTCCTTTCAGATATTCCATATCACTGCTTATTTGAGAGAGAGAGAGAGAGAGAGACTTGAAGTTCAAAAGGAGCATATCTGTGCTGCAATAAGGCGTAGGAGATGGGAGGAGAGGGGGGGGTGGCGGGGGAGTGGTTGACGGCCTCCACTTAGTTGACGTCATCGCTGTGTTAAAAAAAAAAAGCTCTTGAGATCAGAGCGATAAAGATTCTGTCCTTGAGAGGCGATGAGTGAGTGAATGGATGCGTTGTGCTTTTGCTGCTGTCTTTCTCTCCGATTTACATACATACGAAGTAGACTTATTATCTTGTGCACATACACACATCCTGATGTATTTGCAAATAGGACCTTTTGTGGGAAGACCATTAAATGCACCAGTCATTGCTTGAATAGATCTCGAGATTAGTGAGTCATCGAGAGAGAGAGAGAAGAATTGGCAAGTGACATTTCGACCTCTGTTATAACCTGATTTAAATTCTTTTAGTCCCATTTCGTGAAAGCATGAACACCCCCCCCCCCCCCCCCACCCTCTCTCTCTCTTCTTCTTCGTAATAAACCTTCGCTCTGATTTATATGAATAACAATTCTGGTGGAAGGAAGAAGTAGATGAGCGATAATGATAATCATCTAACCCTGTTTGAGTCTTTTCTCTTTATTTGCGGATGAAGGAAGTTCCTTTGTTGTCCCTTCTCTCTCCCTCTCTCCAAAAGAGTTCCCGTGATCTTTATGTTGGAAATCAAAGGAATATATTATCAGTTGTCTTTCTTTTGTTTATATTTATACATACACACACACACATATATATATATATATATATATATATATATCGATATATATATATATATATATATATATATATATATATATATATATATATATATATATATCTATATATAGTATATATATATATATATATATATATATATATATATATATATATATATATGTAGATATATATATAGATGTATGTATATATATATATATATATATATATATATATATATATATATATATATATAGATTGTATATACATATGTTATTATACAGCTTTATTCTCGGCTAAGTATCAGAGAGTTTGTGTTTCTTTCTGTTTTCATAATTGTTAAAGAATATTGTCCTTAGCAACCTTCTTCTGTTTCATTCGTCTCTCTTGAGCAAGACCAATGTCAGTCAGTCTAGAAATCTTCAGATTGTTTCTTGTTGTTTCTGACCTTTTTCCTTTCATCCTCAACATCTGACTTTTTTTCATTCTTTCACAGTGTTTATGCAAAGCTCTTTAGTTCTTACACTTGATTCACTTCCTTTCTTTTCTTTTCAAAAAGAAAATTCAAATGATATAAAAAAAGTTTCAATAAAAGAACAAGTGCTGCTGAATGAACATGCATAGTATATTGTTGAAATGTTGCATTGAAGATAATAATAACAATTCTGTTTTATGTCAAACATTTCCCATAATAATCATAAAGTGTATGGTCATCTATACATGAACTAACCTTGCAAAGCACAAAATTATTATTAATTTTTATCATTATCAATATATCCTCAGAGGAGGTTTATACAGAAGAACAGCATCAATGAAAAGCAACAGTCAATATTAAGTCAGCCAGGACGGAGGACTTCAAGATTCTAAATGAATGAATATTACATAACATAATAAGATGGATAATAATCATATAGGAAGGGTTATTATTATTATTATAATTATTATTATTATTATTATTCTGCCTCCTCCTCCCACAAAAGATCAGCCTCATGTTGACTGACTACTTCTGTGGGTTAATGAACTGGCAGTAACCCCAATTCTTTGATAAACAATCACGTTGACCCCACTTTGTATGAAGAAGAAGAACGATCCCAATAAAATGTCGCCACAAAGCCTGGAAGGGGTCTGATCGCCAAACACCTTCCGTACAAAACTCTTTTTGTAGACGAATTCTGCTCTCCAGCCATTTCCCTCCATGGACTCCTATCCATATCCTCCATTCTTTGAAAGTCAAGAAATAGAAGAAACGATCATCAGAATCAAGGAAACTGAGTCAGTGAATCAAAATATTCAGGACAATGACGGCAAATGATGGATGTTGGAAATATGTGTGTAGTATATATATATATATATATATATATATATATATATATATATATATATATATATATATATATATGTATATATGTGAGTGTGTGTGTGTGTATCCTGCTCTGAGCTAATCATTGAAATGAGATGACTTGCAAGAAAATAATTACAATTAAAAAATGAAAAAAAATGGGCAACCCCTCTGCCTCATTCACTCCCCACCCACCCGCCAGCTCTCTCCGCCTTCCCCACACCACATCCCGAGCTCCTGTTAAAGACTCCCTCCGTCCCTCCCTCTCTAGAATGAACGGTTAGTTTAAAATTCTCCCGGCCATCCCCCTGCACCACCACAAACGGAGCCTTGAATTCAAATGCTGATCTTTGCCGAACATTTTCTGCTTAGAATCACTTTCCTTTAATTTCCAGAAATATTTGCATCAATTCATGTTACATCCTTTATGCATAGTATATACATAATACATCATACATATATACATAATGCATACATACATACCATACATACATACATACATATATATTATATATATATATATATATATATACATACATACATGTATTATTACCTGGATAAATGCTAATTAATAACAATTTGCATGTATGTCAGTATGTCAATAAATGTATGTTTGTCTGTGGCAGATCCCGACATTAAAATAATCCACCTCTCTCTCTCTCTCTCTCTCTCTCTCTCTCTCTCTCTCTCTCTCTCTCTCTCTCTCTCTCTCTCTCTCTCTTCTGTTGATAAGTATTATCATTAGATTAAGTCAGGAAGTAACTTACCATGAGTACCAAAAGCCCGAGGAACTTCCTGTAAACCACTAGGTGTAAGGTCCTGTAGAAGGCGCCACCTGCCTGGTGGCAGGTGCCTTCATCTGCTCAAAGGTCCTCCTTTCCTTCACACGCTTCACGCATCCTAGACCCTCGACAACCTTGGCCGGGCTTTCACACGAGAACTCTGGAAGGAGGAGGAGGAAGATGAGGAGGAGGGTTACACAAGTGTCAAAATGACCCCGAATGACATCGACGTCGATCTTTCTTGAACTGCTTATATAAGAGATAAGAAAGCAGATGATGATATACAAAGTGAACTGAGGCAATTCAGCTCTTTTCTGCCGACTTTGTTCGCAGATTTGACTCTGAAGGAAAAAAGACTCAGAAAGAGTGACAAAGGTTCGTCTTCCCTTACCACAGGTTCGTCCATCTCCCTTGAAAGGTGGGTTGCAGGAGCAGCTGTAACTCCCGACAGAGTTCCTGCAGGTCGCCTGGGCGCTGCACTCGGCCTCCCTTCCTTGGGCGCACTCGTTGATGTCTGTTGGTTATGAAGAAAACAGATTGAAATTATATATATATTATATTAAGATATATATAGATATATATATATATATTTATATATATATATATATATATATATATATATTTATATATATACACTTATATATATATATATATATATATATATATATATATATATATATAATATATATATTATATATATATATATATATATGTAACAGTGTTAAGGGCATTAACTTAAAAGAACTTAAGAGAAGAGCACGGAACGGTTAATGATTTTTTAAGAAGGGAAAAGAACGGATTATCGCGTTACCCGATCCCAAACGATTAGGCTTTTAGGCCTCACATGTGGTTTTCATTCTCCCCAAAAAAAAACCTCTGTCCGTACCGGAGATTAGTGACCGACAGGATATTAATGGCCGATGAGCGATAATCTAACCCAGGCCATCTTCGAGAAATTGGAACTCAACTCATTAGCACCAGCCATACTTCCCGTGAGTTAATCGACGTTCCCTTCGTGTAAAAGGTCAGAGAGAGCCATCTGGTATACGTTAGGAGGGAATTCTATGACCCGTTGTTAGAAAGAGGGAAGTGTCAAACTCTTGAGAGCTCCTCCCTTTCCAAAGATAGACCTATGGACTTCGACACGAATCAAGAAGCAGAAGCCAGATAGTGGGTCACCCAAGAAATTTGTTTCAACGAATGACTACGAGGATACCAAAGGGATACACCCCTAAGAAGCCAAGGCATCAAGCAGCAGGCGTTCCATAATTTAGAGCCTACGAATCACTGTAGAAGACATGACAGGAAGGCGGTTTTGTATGAAGTTTGTAGCCACTAAGACACAAGAAGTCTTTCAGAAGATGCCACACCCAATCAAAATCCAAAAATCCAAGGCAGCGCTAAAAGGATATCATCCTAATAAAAAGGCCAGGCAGAGAGAGAGAAAGGCAGAACAGGGCAGAAGAGAAAGGACAAAGTGAAGTAGGTGGGAGAACAACTGAGGAGGAAAAGGGGGGCAGGGGGGAAGAAGAGTGAAGAGAAAAGAGTGTGCAGAAGCCGTACCAAGTAGAAGGAAGGAAGAATAGTGAGGGAAAGTGCGGAAGTGTGGTGGTGAATGAATCAAAGGACAGTGATAAGTGACAATCAATACTCAGTAAAATTCCCTCGTGCCTATAGACTCGTAATTGCAACAAAGTGCCTCTTTAAAGAAATAAGTTTTATCAGTCCAAGAGCCCAGAAGGTGGAAAATTTTATAAGAACCCCGGCGAAGAATAAAACATATAAGGACACATCAATTTAATTTCTCTTCCAAATTATAACCCTTTTAGCTAATTCCAGAGTGAGAAAATTCAGCAAAGGTGAGATTAAGATTAGATCATTCTCTTCCTTAAATTATAGCCTCCAAATCGGTGCATGTTACCTTAGATCTGTGTGCAAAGCGTAAGTACCGCAAACATATATATATATATATATATATATATATATATATATATATATATATATATATATAGATATATATAGAGCTGATTCAATACAGTTTTGAATATGCCTTCTCCGTGATATTCTGAAGTCCCGTGAAACCGTTATAAGTGATACTGTGTGTATGTGTAACAAACAAGTCAACCGCTGAAGACGTTACAAGTTGGCATGGCTTAGGCAGTTTCAAAAGAGTGCACGCATCTCTATATCCCTTCTTGATTGGCCCTTGTGTCTAAGGAGCCAGAATAAACCAATCAGCTTCCTGCATAATGATGCTGTGTGTTTATGGCATTGAAACAGGCCGCACTACCAGTCAGAGCAGTTCGTTAGAGGGTCCCATACAGCAGCCACTCTGGGTCGAGACAAGTGCCCAGTGACCCCGGCAGTACCCGTTCCCGTCGGCCGCCACACAAAGACGTGCGTCACCATGAGTGTCAATAGCAGTCTAACCTGCCGTCGGTTGTGCACTAGCATAGTTAAACATAATAATAATTACAAGTAAAGGCCACCTGTGTAGCTAAGAAGAATACACCTGTGTTGAACGGGTCACCGATTATTATTTTTTGCATATCCATATTGCATGCATGTAAATTTATCTCTCTCCTGTTTTTTCCTTCATATCCCGAACCCACAAATGACTGAGATCAGGTCATATAATTTTGGTGTCAGTCGTGGGGTCTTGCGAATAATCGTATGAGGTCCTGTGAGGTCTTATAAGGCCTTATGAGGTCTTGTGAGGTGTCCAAACAAACGTTAGTGCTAAATCATTTTTTGGCAACAAACAGTGATATGAAGTGATATAAACATGGATACGAGAGAAAATTCGACGGATGGTGATGACGAGGGAAATCGTGAAACGAACAGACTGGATAAAAACAGCTATGGCTAAAGTAATCAGCAGAACAGTGGCGAACCGTGCTAAGAACGGTTTAATAATAAATCGAGTGGCCCTACGATTTCGAAATG
This sequence comes from Macrobrachium nipponense, assembly GCF_015104395.2. NCBI lineage: Eukaryota > Metazoa > Arthropoda > Malacostraca > Decapoda > Palaemonidae > Macrobrachium > Macrobrachium nipponense. Next base: position 33,763,570 of record NC_061089.1, read on the forward strand.
CGCAGTGCTAACCAGAAAGACAGTGTACGTCACACCATAACGATTTCGAAATGCACTTGCTACCATTAAAGACAGTGTACAATCACACCACACAATACCGAAATGCGCAGTGCTAACTAGAAAAGGACAGTGTAAACGATCACACCATACGTCGAAATGCCCACAATGCTACCGAAAGACGTTGTACAATCCACGCCACACAATTTTTCGAAATGCATAGTGCTAACAGAAAGACAGTGTACAATCACACCATACGAATTCGAATGCATAGTGCTAAACCAGAAAGACAGTGTACAATCACACCACGAATTTCGAAATGCCCTTAAGTGCTAATTTCGAGAAACGCAGTGTACAATCACACCATACGATTTCGAAAAAAAAAACGCAGTGCTAACTAGACAGACACAGTGCGATCGCAGAAATCGTTTTAATAAATTACTGCTGTTTATAGACAGTTTCACGACCGAATTCGATGACAAACGGGCGAGAGAATAATTCGAATCGGCGGAAGCAGTAGCAAAATATTAGAAAAATCTGTTTAAGGCAGAGACTAGTGTGGGAGAATTCAAAATCGACGGTTGCAGCGCCAAATTCAAACGTCGGTTGGTGGCACCCGAACACCTTCGTGACCCTCGTGGACCCCCCTTCCCCCGAGTAAACCGACCCGTGTAGACCAAGTAGAGGAGTAACGAACGCGTTTGAACGGAGAGATGGCAAGCAGTCCAACCTCACCAGGAAGGACGGAAGTTGGCAGTAGCAGGAGATGGCATGGAGGTAACGCCGGAAAGGTAGTACCCCTGGTTATCCCCAGTGCCGTGCGGGACTGCTGTTATGCAGTGCCTGGGAACAAGGGACGCCTTGTTGTCTTGTTGTGAGGGAAGGGATACCAATCCTCAACCTCTGAGAAGTAAAAAGACAACCTGTCCAACCCACGAGTCAAGAATGCTGGGACAGACAGGTCGACCAGAGCCTCTCCCCGTGACTCCGTGGGAAGGGGGAAGTCCACTCCTACTTCTGATCGCAACCGATTGAAGAGTAGAGGGATGGTATTAAAAGGTGAATAGCGCAGAAGTTCCCTTACCAACCTCGACCCGTGAAGGAAGTCACGATACCTGCCTAAGGTATGGATAGGATGACGCGATGTTAGAATAAGGAATAGCTGATAGACATCAGATGACAGCCAGCAACCAGTGAGAGAATCCAGGCTCGATGTGGAAAAGATACAAGCAAAAACTAATAGCATCAGTAGCGATCGCCGGCACCACTGCTGGCACTAATAGAGCTGCTGACCTGTGAGCAAATTGCATAGAACACGGGAACATCTCAACCGTATGGCGGAGAGAGAGGGACAGTTACGGGATAGTGTCTTGGGACACTATGGGATGTATTGAGAGGATACCCTTCACACCCCTGGAGGTGGGAAACCCCGCCCCGCCTAGAAGCCGTCGTGATTGCTAAAAATTGTCACTGATAGTAATATTAGTATTAGTCGACTGCACAATGAACGAGTTGTGTAGCCTTTAGTAGTTTAATCAATAGCATGTTGTGTTAGGGAAATGCAGATAGGGAATTTGTAAAAATAACGTAAAAAAAATGTTTATTAAAAAAAGAAAATAGAATATAAAGATGGTTTCTTAGGCCGTGTTCTGATCACATTTGAAGTATTATGAATGACAATACATTCCATTTGTCCCATTGAAGAACTGTGATTAAGATTTAAAGACAGAATTATTAACGTAAATTCATTAGAGTTTGTTTGAGTAAAGTAACGAGACTGATACGTTTGTTGAAAGAGTAGTCTGATTTTCATTGGGAAAGAGAAGTAATTTTAAATTTGATGATGAAGTGAGAACAAAGTTGTATTTTTATCCCGGATGATTAGATATGCCCTTCAGAATGTTAACTTCTCAAACAAGATCGTAGAATCGAGCAACTGTAAGAGTTCGGCATTGTGGGGATTGATATCATTAAAAAAAAAAAAAAAAAAAAGAGTAAGAAGAGTAGCAGACGCTCTTCCCAAGAGTACTGTAAGACATGTGCCACGCAGAGGGAGAGGAACTGCGACGCATACAGTTAAATGATTCAGTTACACCTGTGGGTGAGTCGCACAGAAAACAGAGGCAGTGAGTCAGCTGTTGTGTGGACGTGCTGAGTGAGTGCCATGGGAGTGTGCATGTGTGAGTGTGTGTGGGTTTGCTAGTGTGTAAGGGAGTTGACTGACAAGTCACAGTTTTCTGAAAAAACATGCACACGAGATAAATTCTTCGTAAACAAAAAATAAAAAAAAACTAAAATAAAAGTAACTTGTTGTACCGCCCTTCTTCCCTCTTCATAAAGCAAACCATCCACATAATTTGTAAGTGCATGTAGGTTCCTTACGTAGCATACCAGCGCGAGTCATGAATAAATGTGTCTGTCACAAAGTGACAGAGAATATCATAAAAACATGCTTATGCACTTTTGTTTCATGTCAGTTACTGCTGAGAAATTGATGTCTAATTTTTAAAACATTTTGTTACAGTTCCAAGCATATAATGAGTTTGCTGTATATTCATGATTGCATTATTTTTTGTTTGCATTAATATTTTTATTGCATTGTTTTTTTAATTCAATTTCAAGTCATATTAACCACATGTTATTGCAATGCATCTAATTTTTGTTAATTTCTGTTGATGTCGATTATACTGTGTCCAAAATTTCATATCATTGTCAATGCTGTTTATGCTTTGTCAGAAATTTGTGATCTTCCATCGATGATGTGGAAATGTGAGATTTTGAAAAAAAAAAGTTATTTTTTGGTGTGTAATCTTTGAAATTTGATTTTATATTTTCTTGTTTTTATTGTGTTGCAGAAAGAATTCAGTAAGTTTTATTATACTTTTACCAGACTTCTTATGAGTAATGTTTCATTTTT
>NC_061089.1:33771483-33838983 GCF_015104395.2 Macrobrachium nipponense
GATCAATCATGGAACTCATATTACCTCTTTAGATACTATTCATACTTTTCAAAGTCCTTTACTATATTGCTTAACAAGCAAAACAAATCTTAGTAACATTATTTTTTAATACTGACATATTACAAAAATATACAAAGGCAGTAAATCATAAATTAAGAACTGCGACAAGTCCCTTTCAGATGAAAAACGTACCTGCTGATGATATGTTTTTGAAGTGTTCCAAGTCCTCCCTTCCGAGGCAGCCTTTGGTTTCCTGATGGATCCCTGGAATATGCAGGAGGAACTCCAGATTTAGAGAGTACACTCTCTCTCTCTCTCTCTCTCTCTCTCTCTCTCTCTCTCTCTCTCTCTCTCTATATATATATATATATATATATATATATATATATATATATATAGTATATATATATATTATAGATATATATTCATGTATACATAGGTAAATAAATTCTTCTGTTAAAACAGCATACATATCAAGTATAAAGACCCATTAAAAGGTGACAGAAGGATTTCATTAAGAGAAAGGGTATTTAGTAGGAGATATGATGTCCCTTAGGGGTTGATGCCTGAGGACATCGCTGATCCAAGTGGTTTCTATTAATTGTCTTAATCTGCTTCATCGTTGCCTTAAGAAGGATGTTATCGATTCTGTCTGAGTCCCAAGATACACAGGAAAGGTTAATCCTATTGCCTTGGTGTTTTATTAGTGAAGATTCCACCATTTGACATTAGTATCATATATACATACACACACACGCACACACACACACACATAAATACATAAGGAATGAAATAAAGTGGAAATATTGGCTTTACAGAGTCTATAACAATGCCTAAAAGAAGGTGTTGTTATGTTACTAATGTCTTGACATTACCTCGCCTGAATACGCGGTGAATAAATGCACTTACTTTGCAAGGAGTCCTGGTTGCTGTTCACTGCACCTGGAGAGAAGAAAACACCAAAGGTTTCTTATAAACTTCGATTCTATCACCAATTCTAAATATTGTCATTCTCGTCTCTAAAGGAATCTGTCACGAGGAAGACTTGGGATTTTATCATGATTTTTGGGTTGTTACTCTCAAAATTCACTCAAGATTAACAGATTCAGTTTTGCTTAGTTGCAGGATAAAAAAAAGAGAAAAGAAAAAAACTCCAGGGGGTTGAGAATACATTTCACGTGTTCCACTTCATAGATGAAAAATCTGAAAAGAGAAATTTTCTTCCTAATGAATGACAGGCCAAAATTAATTTTTGTTTTAAAGGATGACTTCTGTTTACAAATTTCCATCCTCGCAATTTGTGTTGATCGTTGTGCTATGAGTAAGAGACTACATCATGGTATTTATGGTCATATATATCTGAGAATAGACATCACATGACTGGTCAACGTTTTCTCACCATAATATTGATGAATAAATGCACTTACTTTGCAAGGAGTCCCGGGTGTGTTCACTGCACCTGAAGGAAACAAAGGCAAACGCTTGTAAAGTTCGACTTCTGTTAAGAATTCTAAATGGTAATTCATTTGGAAGCAAAGTCATTGCATGGGATCCATCCCTCAAATGATTTGACAATAAGTGGATTGTTAAAAAATCCACAATTATATTTTTAAAAAATAGTTGTAGATTTTTAAAAAATTTGATTTCACGAAACTTTGAATTTCTTAACAATAAGTGCATTATTATGATGAACAGACAGGCAATTATGTTGTCAGGAAAAAAGAGAAATATTATTATTTTGGTTACAAGTACCTTTCACGAGTTCCAGGTCACGATGAAGTTCTGCAAAAGGAAATTTATTTTCCTGTCAGTGTCTCCAATTGAGAGGTGAATGATGAGATCAGCTGTTTCATTGTCAATTCATTATAATGATTACAAACTCACATAGTGCAAGTCAAGAACAGATTGTGTTACTTACCTTCAAGATTGCTCTCCACATAGCCCAGCTTCTTCTGCATTTCTGAAAATAGAAAGCAAAGTTCCAAAAACACTGACTTCATTGATCAGAACCACAACAAATATGCGCAAATATCAGTGATTTTGTTTCCAGCATCCATTCCCTCAAAGGTGAAGATTTACACTGGACGATTGTACGGGTGGACAAGGCTAGAAAAGGACATTCAACTCGGAAGACGGAATTGAAAGGGACAAGATTGACTTTGCTCATGCATCTGATTCTTTCTTGAAGACTAGACATTCCTTTCAAGGTTATGGCGATGGAGAGAAGTTTGTGTTTCCCAGCAGATCTTTGAACCAAGAGTCTTAAACATTCAAAAGAAAGAGGTAGGTTGCATCCTATCAAATTTTATGAGGGCTCTGCATTCATTGGCTCAAAGTGTCGAGGAAATAAATAACGATCCCTTATTCATTCACTATTTCTGTTTCTTCATCTCAGTTTATACACAGAGGACAAGTGACAGTTCCATTGTGTGGTTGATCGACGAATGTCTTCTACTCTAAGAGATTAATGTAATAGACTGATGAAAAATGAATATGTTTGCCCTACACGATTATTCCTCCCAGGGAGTTATTACACTCGTGTGGAAGAAGGAGAATACCAAGAAGCATAATTTCTTAGGGATTCTCAAGTCCTTGAACTGATGCAGGATTCAGCAGCTGAGACCTACCTGGGATTTCCTGCAGAAGTTCCTCATGTCATGAAAGGAGAACAGAGGGAAACCAACTGGTAATCAGCTTTAATGATGCATGACAGGTCAAAAAGAACATTCATATTGCTTTTTTCAATGAAGAACTAATTCCTCTCAGTTGAAAATGAGAAGAAACTTTTGGAATGTGTCATATAAGAGGTAGGATTCAATCATCTCAAAACAAATTTGATGGTAATAGCGCCATTGCTGCTATGTTAGCTGAACATGGTTTCATTCCTTACCTGAGAGCTTCGCTAGTATGTCGTTCTGTTTCTGCTGAAGGTCTCCATATCCTGAAAGGAGAGCAGAGAGAGACCAACTGGTCAAACTTTTCAGTGGAGTTATAAGTTATACCTGCAAAAGGTAGACCCGATAGTACTTTACTTGGAAGGTAGAAAATATTTATCAAATGTTACTTGAGAGGTAGAATTTAATCATCTCAAAACAAATTTGACGGTAATAGCACCATTGCTGCTAATAGGTTAGCTTGAGCATGAATGCATTCTTTACCTGAGAGTTCGCCAGTAGTCGTTCTGCTTCTGCTGAAGGTCTTCAAATCCTGAAAGGAGAGCAGAGAGGCAGACCAGATAGTACTTTTCTTGGAAGGTAAGAAATATTTATCAGTTGTTACATGAGAGGTAAAATTCAATAATGCACAATCTGCAAATGACAGTAAGGGGTGTTACTGCTATGTCAACTGGCAAGTGAATTAATCCTTACCCTTGAGTACCTCCAGGATCTCATTTTGCTTCTTCTTAAAGTCTGCCATTCCTGGAAAGAAAATGGAAATGACTCGGTTTCATTTCAATGACTTGATTTAAAATGAGAAGTCCTTATTCACATCGACAAAGCTCAAGTGTCATTCATTCTCCAAGGCTAGCAGCTTCTGTATCAAGAAATTTCCCCATATGTATGTTGATCGCAAAGGAAAACGAATTGATCAAATAATAATTAGAGAGATTTCTTAACCGATCAATAAAACATATATGTAAGTGTTTACATAATAAAAATATGGAATGTTAGTCCATTATATATAAAAGACCAGATTGCTTGCAGGAATGTGATCAGACTAGAGACGCTAAAGATGACGTATACAATAAGTATGTAGGCTAAGTTGACATGCCGTCACCTGTAGTCATTCAATTGTTTATAAACATTAGTCCAAGCTCCCTGCTTGAGACAACTACCGCCTACGTGATCTGTAGCGTGTCTCATTTGATTGTGTGTTCGTATGAAACTATGTCATTTGTATGTATGTTCATATGTTCGAACTACTGTCTGTTCCTTCATAACTTGTAACAGAGATGGTTAGACAGGAGAAACAGAGTTAGCTATCGTCATTAGAAGACCTGTACCTCTTTACCTAAGCTTTATCATGTAGAGGAATAGGATTAGCCATCATCATTGGCAGAAGCGATCAAGCTATCGTTATTAGAAGACTTGTACAATCATACCTGATCTTCACCATGTAAAACTTCAGAAGAATATATATCTATTTTTGATATTTCGTGTTTTCTACAAGAACCTCACCGAACCATGAGTTTAACACATCGTCGTAAAGATAATACCGACTTCGTAAGTGATCTACAAACCCCAGACACTCCATTGAAGATGGAAGTGCAATACCAACCGACTTAGCGTATAGATTATCGCAAGTCTAACATTACCTCATAGGGCGCCTTATCATACAAGGCAAGCCCTAATATTGGTGGCCAGCGTACCAGAAGAACTCTACAACGTTCTACGACGAAAAATCAGAATAATGAAGTATCATATAAGAACTCTTCAACGACGACGAAAGCAGCAGATTCTTCAAGCAACCTAGTATCATCGTTAGTGAGCGACTTCAGAAAACAACAAGATTCGTCAAGCAACTTAGTATCATCGTTTAGTGAATAACTTCAAGAAACAAAACCGAGTGTCCTTTTCCTACGGCACGGAAGCTTCGTCTCTCATTAGAATCATTCAAGAAAACATCGTTAGTGAGCGTTTCCGGCACTGCAAGAAAACAAAACCGAACGCGTCTGCAGCATCGGATTTTCAAGGGCTCGAATCATCGAAACAACGCGCACGGGGAAAACTCAAGCCAAACCAGGTCATCCGCTAAATAGAGAAGGAGGACCAAGGCCGGGGTGTGTTCATTACGGAACACCGTGACTTCCCACAAAAGCAAGCTAAGTACAATTTTTTATTCATTTGGAGTAACTTTGAGTGTTTCCTTTGCAGGTCGAATTTCGTTATTCCTGTGGCTGAAGTTACGAGACATTCTTAATCTTACTTTTTTGTTTTACAGAAATTATCTACATCATTGAGATTTCGCTACTGCGAGTTTTTATCTTGAGTGTCTGTTTCCAGAAGTTCTACTGAAATATCATAATCATATACTATGTTAATTTTATCATTTTGGGTGATTATTAATCCCTTACGTAACAAATCATATTAAACAGTGAATATGCGTTTACGCAGTGGACGTCTGTATTTATACAGATGCATGGATAGGGTCCGTTAAGCACCGTAGTGATTAGAAAACACGCCAAAAAACAAGTGGAACACCCGTACAAATCTATATAAATTAGAGGTAACACTATTTCGGGTCATGACAATAAATGCTCCTTTGCAAAGTCCCGCTCGCAGTTTTAGCCCTTGAGTTTTTTTGAGTTATATAAAATATCGAACCTCAATGACTCAACTTAACTTTAAAAATATGGCTGGATTGCAAGAAATAACATGCATATAAAAACTTTCATCAGGCTAAATGCGCTGACCAGGATCCCTCATATTTCAAATTTTAGCAAAGAATGAAGTACAAACAGTTAATATTGAATGCAGTAGTGATAACTTGTCTTATTAGTAATCGCTCAGTTCCTAATAGTTCGTCAATTCATTGCTTTATACGTAACCAGCAACATAATGCTAAAAACACACCAATACGTTGCCGATGGTAATAAAGAGAAGGATCCTAATTATTACGAAAAAAAAAGAAATAGAAACAGTAGCCCGTTCAGAATCAAACAAGCAAACTCGGTTACTGTGTCACCTAGTCAAGCGGTCAAGGTTAGTCAAAAAACTGCCGAAGTGTTCAAAGCATAGCAAATTTCCACACAATAAGTGACTCTAGCAGAGTGGGGAAAAAGCGATGTTGGATCTTACATCCCAAATACCTTTTTAGAATTAAAAAGGATTTTTCCTATGAAACACACGACCAGTATAAGGTAATCAGAGCAGGTTTCGTTTTTTTTTTGTAATACGTAAGTTATTATAAGTAGTGGTGGATAAAGCCCGACGTACGCGCCGTAAAAATTAGAATATCTTGTTTTTTATTCCTTTAGTACGTTAATACCCTGTATTTACGACTCACCGTCTGTTGTTCGAACTTCCCTAATGAGAAGTCCGGATAAGCGAGCGTTTACATATACCTCTATAGCTATAAAAAACATTGATCTGTATCTAGTGTAATTGTAAGATTCATCTAGGGGTATACAAAATATTATCTTACATCCTGCAATAAAGGCGTGTTTATCAAAGGGAAATCCTTTAAACCTTCAAACATATTAAAATCCGTTTGAACAAAAATGAGACAGTTAATCAAATAATAACTTATATAAAGGAACTATACATTTGTCTCATAAATCGTAACATGTTCAAATGACCCAACAGAATTCTCCCACAACCGCAGTCGCACTTTGCACGCAAAATCTCGAGAAGCATGCACCCTCGAATGTCTTAGTGCGTGTAAAAAGACTTTGCTGGGAAATGAAATTTTAATCCTTCCCGACACTCTGAAATATAACGATTTCCGCGAACAAAGTTAATCTAGTAATCCACAAAACCTATACATATAAATATCGCATTTTTTTTTATTGTTGCTAATTTTTAATCACGCCCAACCAGTCGTAGATGAATCTCTCTGATAATCTATCTAAAGTAATATCCGTTAAAGTCATTCAAAGCAGAGGTGATTCAGCAGAAAAAAATTTTTTTATCTTCTACCTGAATACCAGGAAGTTTTCTCCACTAGCGAGTGATCTCTGGGAGAAAAACGGATGTCATTGAAAACAAAATACGGTCTAAGGACAAACATAAAGCTATACACGTACCTTCGTATAGACTCCCAAAGCAATTTCAAAATAGAGATAAATGACGAAGTTGAAAAATGTTAGTAATAGGAGCCATTAGGAAATCAAATAGCCCATATAATTTTCCCTCAAAAACGTCATGCCATAAAAGATCGGACTTGGCGTATCTGCGTAGATTTCTGTCACTTAAACAAGGAAACGACTCCCGATAGTTTCCAGTGCCATGTACCGACGACATCTTATCTCTGTTAGGTTAGAATAAATTTTTCACCAGCTTGGACTTACTTAAATGCTTTTACCAGATACCATTACCTAAGTGATTGTACCTCATACACCGTTTTCAGCACACTCAGGGGACATTATCAATTTTTACGTATGCCTCCGGCTTACGTTGCGCCCCAATTACAATATAGTGTTTGGAGACTTTTAGGGGGGATACAGCACTTTGGCGCTGTAGTGGGTATTACAATCGTATGTAAATATGTAACTCTTCAATCATGACAGCTCCTTTAACAGATCTTACGAAGAAGGGCGTAGATTTATTATGGTCTAAAAAGCATCAACAGGCGTTCGATATCTTAAAAGCGGAATAATGCAGCTTACCTAACTTAAAAAATCCCTGATTTAAATAAGGAATTTTTTTTTATTGCAACAGACGCCTCAGACCAAGGGGTAAGAGGGATACTACTTCAGTAATATGATAAACAGTTCTTTCCTATAGCTTTTTATTCACGTAAACTAAAGCCCTCTGAAAGTAAATATGCAGTAATAGGCAAGGAAGGGCTAGGTATCGTTAACTCACTAGTACATTTTAAGTTCATAATCTATGGCTATCCTGATAAAGTCCTTACTGAACATGAGTCCTTTACCGAGTTTTTCAAAGGCTTTAATCACAGTCCAAAAGGAACTCGGTGACAAATGATCATTCAGGTCTTTGGAGCCAAGATAAGATATCTACCTGGGAAAGCAATTATCATAGCTGACGCATTATCCCGCAATCCCGCACCATACAGCAAAGAACCATTAATTGGATTAAAAGATATAGAAACATCCGTGCCTATTGTTAAAACCGTATCTAAACAAGAAAATTCCTTAACCCAAGAGATCGCGAGCATTGAATATCTGGGTCGGAGCGCAGAATTGTTACAAACTGAACAAAGCAAGTGTCAACAGCGATAAGCAAAACAATAAACACCAAACAATAAACACTTCGAAACGGAAACAGGGTCAGCGGCTAAGCAAAAACAATAAACATTTCGAGCAGAAACCCTAAAGCAAAAGTATATTTAAAGTATGTGTATCAGAATAATGTAATCAAATGTAATATTATATGTAGGTCCGTGACGAGGAAAACCCGAAGAACACAGCAGATGACTAACGACCAGGTAGTAGTAATAATCTCTTTCATACCAATCGTCATAAACTGGTTGCATTCCGTCATCCAGGTTCCCTACTATGTCACAGAAAAGGCCCAAAATCCAAGTATTTTATGGCTGGCCTACCAATGCTTACAGAATACTAATTGTAACACGTGTCATGAAAACAAGGGATACACTAAGACACTGTCAGTTTAGGGGCCTATCCTGTGCCAAATCAATCCTTGAAAGAATATACGTAGAATTATTAACAGAATTACGAGTCTGACAGAGGGAATAAACACTTCTTAGTGTTAATAGTTCCTTGACACGTTATATAGAATTAATAGCACTAAAAACAAACACTGCAATTGAGTGCGTTACGAATATTATGAGTGCTAAATCAGTAAATATGGAATTCAACACATAATAATCTGTGACTCGGGTGGTGTAAATCAATTAATAATCTCCTTAACACGTTGTGTGAATTCCTTTCCATTAAGAAAACCATTAATATATTTTATCAACCCAGAGTCAATCGGTTTGGTAGAATAACTGATAATTAAATAGGAAGTGTCAATGTCTTACGAGTTACAACTCGTGATATTGGATCCGAACTGGATTATAGCGGTTCTCGCGGTTTTAAAATACCTTGATCATTTATATCTTGTATCTATAGAATTGATGCCGCAAGTAGCCTTATACGGTACGCCGCTAGAACACTTTTTCCACATATTTCAAGCCAACCATTAATTTATCAATATATATAAAAAATATATAAATAAATAAATATAAAAAAAATAAAATAAATATGGATACAAGTGGAGTCAATATAATACACCCCGTAAGAAGTCGGAAGGGTTACAAATTATAATAAAAAAGGAATCACGATAAAATCAATAGCAAAACGTAACCATTAAAATATCCAAATATATATGCGTAAAGATTTGAACTCTAACTTAACGCTTTAGTAAATGCAAATAAGCTAAAAGTTCAAACGCATATCAAAACCTACTGACATATTGTCTGTCCCGGTGATTTATATTCGTAGTCAATGAAAAAAAAAATTAAATAAATAAAATAAATAAAATAAAATAAAAGAGATTTTAAAGTCAGGAAGTCTAGAAGTGAAAATGTTATCTATGGAATAATCCTATATGAATCTTATACAGGGCTAATAATATATATAGAATTTGTTATGGAAATCTTTTTCATTAGTTTGAATAAGGAATATTTAATTTAACATAATTACAATTATGCAGATTTCCAACATGAAACTAATATATTGTTCAATTTTGGTACTGTTTTTTTTTTTTTTCAGACATTCTTCTCATGTGGGTCGAGTATTAAAAAAAACAAAAAATTTATCCTAAAGTCGTATCTCTTACAGCAAGTAACGTAACTCTTAGCTGGCTGAGAGCAATCTCCTGCCAAGTGACGACGTCATCATTGCCGTATTAGCATTTGTTCCTTTTAACCTCAATAATCTGCTTACACAGGCTTCATCTCGCGCTGCAAAGCAGGTTGCTGGAGAAAGGAATGCTTAGCCCGAACTTCTCATGGGCAAGGCAGACGTTAGGTACAAGTGTCTATCGGTATGCGCAATGCAACTTGCAATCATTTTAAAATTAATAAACAAAATAAGGAAATAGAATTTCTATAACATCAAAATGAATTAATTTTTTCTGAACCTCATAGACATTTAGAAGTATCACGATATGGATATGGATTATTTACTTGCAACATTAGCTTATTACAATCCAGGTAAATCACATTCATGGGAAAATGTTACATTTTTTCTTGAAAAACCCAAAGTTTATTTAGAAATTAGTACATAGTTGGTTTTTTCGTTGCATCTCCTACCTATTAATAAAGTTTTTTTAAAAAATTAACCTCAGAGGATGCGCGCGGGAAACTTGAATATGAAACTTTTGTTAGGGCACATAGGATCAGATTTTATCACAACTTAATTTCAGTTAGCATAGAGAAATACAGAATCATGATTAATATTCTCTTTGACTCTTATGTTGCCTGGCAATCTTACAAATAGCTCAGTTTTCCACTTCTTTGTCTAGTAACTTACTACCAGTTATATCGAATTTTCTTTGAGATTCGTAATGATATCTATTTATTTTTTAAATATTATGGATATTTTTACAAGTCATCATAGACCTGGATAGGTTCACTCATTGTTAATGCCATGGATAAAAAAGTTTGTACAGCTGACTCTTTTGAATTCCAAAATATCAGCGAATTCATGTGGGTTAAGTCTGGTCTAAATGGCTTTCTCTTCCCTCCCGTATTTGGATGTTGTCTGAATTTACTTTGCCCTTGTGACAAGTATAATTTCACTTGCAGGCTGATTAATGGAACCTGGTTACAGTATCCTGCAGTACGAGAGTTTCACATCGCAACTTCAAAAAAATCGTTCGTCGCAGCGGACGACGGCAGTCGAGTAAACAACCGCCTACAATGTGAAAGGAATAAGCACCATCATGGACTTCTTCGACCGACACCGTATCTCGTCGTTAATCTCGTTTTAATGCGGAACGCTCCGGCGGCTGTCGGAATCGACTACAAAAAGGGACATACTTCCGACAATTACGACCCGAAGGATATTCAACTCTACTTTGCTGGCGAAGGACTCGTGCTGGGGATGTTTTTTTTATTCATCGCGAACGTAATCGTGTAGCTTAGGATGCAGAGAATAAGTATGAGCGCAAAAATAGAACGTTGGACCCGCCCAGGCAAATTTTCCCCCTTGTTTTTAACCATTGAAAAAGGCCCGTTTCATTGGCTATAGGTGGTTGTCTGGAACTGTGTAATGGACGAAAAGTTGTTCGAACGCTAGTCAAAAGTGAAGTAGTATAACCTCGGTCATGTATCCTATATATATAAAGTATCATGTATCCTATATATAAATGATCATAAATAACAGAATCGAAATATATTTTTTGCGTGTACGCAATAGGAATCTCTTATAATGATCTAAATGAATGAAATTATATTTTTTTTTGCGTGTACGGGGCAATAGGGAATCTAATTATTATAAATGATCTAAATAACAGAATCGAAATAAATATTTTTTGCTACGCAATAGGAACTCTTATATGACATAAATACGAATCTAAATATCTTTGCGTGTAACTCAATAGGAATCTATTTAAAGTGCACATATATTAATCATAATTATATGAATCCATATACATATGTATTAACAAATCAGGTAGCCTATAATCAATCTGTTACCTTTTATCTTTACCAAATAATCGCAGGTATTTTGATGAGTTAGTATATGAATTAATGAATCAGATATATAACATTTAGCATAAAAATCAACGAATCAATCAGCATAAACATTAATAACTTTATCATTTCATATATGAAATTTTTTTATCAGTTAAAATATGATTTTTATCATGTTAATCTTCAATTCTATGCAATTATCAGAGTACATTAGTATTTTCTGTAGCATATGTATCTTAATGAGATGAAGTGAAAAAACTGTATCATTATATATCACGTGATCACTATTATTTACCAATATCATTGGTTTATATTTTATTACTTGAATCAATTTATGTACACCATGAATTTTTATTTACTTATATATATATATTCACATAGTGTCTGTATCACACTCCTATAAGTCAAATGCAAGTCAAGTTTGAGTAATATTCAGTGGTTGGTTTTGGTAGCTGACCGAGCTAATGTAAGTGTTTACATAATAAAAATATGGAATGTTAGTCCATATATATAAAAGACCAGATTGCTTGCAGGAATGTGATCAGACTAGAGACGCTAAAGATGACGTATACAATAAGTATGTAGGCTAAGTTGACATGCCGTCAACCTGTAGTCATTCAATTTGTTTATAAACAGTTAGTCCAAGCTCCCTGCTTGAGACAACTACCGCCTACGTGATCTGTAGCGTGTCTCATTTGATTGTGTGTTCGTATGAAACTATGTCAATTTGTATGTATGTTTCATATGTTCGAACTACTGTCTGTTCCTTCATAACTTGTAACAGAGATGGTAGACAGGAGAACAGAGTTAGCTATCGTCATTAGAAGACCTGTACCTCTTTACCATAAGCTTTATCATGTAGAGGAATAGGATTAGCCATCATCATTGGCAGAAGCGATCAAGCTATCGTTATTAGAAGACTTGTACAATCATACCTGATCTTCACCATGTAAAACTTCAGAAGAATATATATCTATTTTTATATTTCGTGTTTTCTACAAGAACCTCACCGAACCATGAGTTTAACACATCGTCGTAAAGATAATACCGATTTCGTAAGTGATCTACAAAACCCCAGACACTCCATTGAAGATGGAAGTGCAATACCAACCGACTTAGCGTATAGATTATCGCAAGTCTAACATTACCTCATAGGGCGCCTTATCATACAAGGCACAAGCCCTAATATATAACACATCATAAAAAAATCAACACATGTCAGCAAAACAAAAGAGGCAATGTTGCCTGTTGCTTTAATGCATCATTACAGATCCATTCGAAACTGAGGGACAATCAGCATCAACAAGAACTAAAGTGAATATCGTCCCACAGTGTGAGAGCACTTGAGGACTCCTGGTGTGAGTCTGCCTGTGCCTCACAATGTAGCATCCCACTAGAATGAGAAGAATGGGAGGATGCCCGTGTAAAGTAAGCAGCTGTACAGTCCTGGAGGAAACTTACAAAACTGTACAACGGGAAACCACGTGCAGTAAGATGGGCTCATCAAATAATCAAATAGGGTTGAGTTTTCCTGGAGCTCAGTCCATCTGTCTCACAAAACCACTCCCAAGCCCTTCCCCAGAGGCTGGAGCATCTGTGATCACTCATTTCAGGTCATTGCTATTATAAGACTGAGCTCACTCTTCAGCTGGTGCCAATCAGAAATAGACACTATAATGATACTAGGTTTGACCTGCTATGATTAGTATGAAACCTCTAGAAATAACAAAAGCTGCATTGGTGACAGTCTGCCCGTTTCAAACACATTTTCTCCTGGAGGTCATCAAATATGAAGCCTTTGTCTGCTCTAGAGTAATAGAAAACTTGAAATAATGAGTTAAAATAGAATTTCCTGATATATAAAATATAAACAATTGATATAATCAACTATGAATATAAGAACAATGCACCAAGATGAGAGTTTATAGCAAGAAGAAACTTTAAGGTTACCATAAAGTAATCTAGAAAAATCCCTGCAGCCCAGCAGGCCACAGGGTGGAGCCAGAATTCCGAGTAGGGAAAAACCAGCCTTTAAGCAGGACTACTCCCTCTCTCCCTCCCACATCAATTGAGGCAGAGGATGGAAGAGCAGAGAGAGAGAGAGAGAGAGAGAGAATGAAGAAGACCAAGTCCAGATGAAGGTGTTGATCTTGCAGCCACCCAGATGACATTCAGTCTCCAATTTGCCTTTCTGACAAATTCTCTGACAGAGAGACATAGCATCAGAAGGAAGTAGACTTGAATGATTATTCCCCCAAAGAAGAGAAGACACAGCTAAGACTGAGAAATGCAACAGCACAGAGGCTGGGATTTCAAAAGCATCTCACTGTGGAGGGTGACTATAGAATTGGTTCAAGTCCTTATGATTTCCATTTCTGTTATAATCAGACACAATAAAAATGCTCATATAGCAGTAGCTCTTCAAAAATTAAATACAGTTCTCACCCTTGACATGCAATGGCACCGAGGAGTGTCACAAGAGTTTGAACGTGAACATGAATGTCTACATTACCCTTCAAACAGTACACATCCCACCTTCTCTTGCTTCTGTGATGTAAATATCCTGCCACTGCTGACCGTAGGCAAATTCCCTCGCTGTTAGAACAACAGCGAGGAGGACAAGAGTAATGGCAGTCATTTTCCTGTAACCCACAGAACTGACCTGCTACCTGATGCAGCCCTGGGTTCTTTATATACCCAGTTCTCAAGAGGACGCATCAGCCAGACAGTGACGCAATCCACTGTTCAAGGACGTCGTCTCTCTGGCATCAGGCCAGAGTTCAGGTGGATGACTGAGAGGCTGGGAATATATGTAGCTACAGTCGCCAGTTGCGTCACCAAGGTCAGATGATCAATTAAGAAGAGCTTTGTAAACAAGCACTCGACGGGGGGTGTGATAGGAGACTTCCCGAGTGCCACTTGTGAGGCTGCTGCTTCGTTGCTCCTCGATTCTGAGGGATAAAGGATAATGAATAGAGATGAATTTTATTTGATAGAAATGGCGATGCCATCATAAGAGAGAAAGCAGAGATGATAATATAGTTGCTGAGGACATTTTAGTTTCTAAAGGAAATGCTTTCTTTCACATACCAAGTTTGAGATATTTTTCGTAGATTTCTCAACCTCATGTTGGTAGAGAGAGGGAGAGAGAGAGAGAGAGAGAGAGAGAGAGAGATTTATCATTGATTATTTTATGAAGAGCAAATCCGAACATAAACTATTTCGCAGATTCGATTAAATTTCGAGATTGAAGTCTTTTCATTTTCTCTAAAAATGCTGAATAGAAGAAGAAGAAGAAGAAAAAGAAAAACTTCCAGAGCAACAACTATTATTAATGATGAGACGTCTCATAAGCAGCTCTAGACCCTTCAACATCCACTGCATCACCTATTTCATGCAGACTGACTCATCTCCTGCAAGGTCTATGCTAGATGAACTGAAGGGGAATGTCAACCCTTATCTTCTGGAAGAGAGAGAGGGAGAGCCATTGAAAAACCACATCATAATAAACATGGAAATTCAAACATCCCAAAGATGAAACCGAGGAGAGATAGCCAGAGTTCAAGGGCCATACCTCTCTCTCTCTCTCTCTCTCTCTCTCTCTCTCTCTCTCTCTCTCTCTCTCTCTCTCTCTCTTGAGAGTTCTGGAATAATAATGGAAACAATAGATGAGTTTCTGGATGTTTTAAATACAGCCATCAATTCGACATATACATATGTATGCACATATGTATAGATAATAGATAGATAGAAAGATAGATAGATAAATAGATAGATAGATATAGGTTTGAATGTACATAAGAATGTGTGCGTGCGCACTCGTGATGCCACTACCCGCTGATAAGGGCATGAGTGTCTCAGGGGCACTATCATTAAGAGACGTGCCCCTACCCTGGTACCCTCGTAATCAGAGAACTCATTTATTGACGTCATGGGATGATGACGTCAACACCTTCTTCACGAGAGTTCTTGGAAGTGGATATCAAACGAATCGCTTATGTCATGAAGACTCAAGCAATGGCTGTTTGCTTTTTTTCCTCTCTGTCTGTCTGTCTGTCTGTCTCTCTCTCTCTCTCTCTCTCTTATTTCTTCAGGGAATCTGCCTCAGTTATTTGTCGAGTTTTATATGACGATAAACTATAGTCTATTTAGTTGTAATATTTTGTATTCACATTTAAGAGTTTATCTGTTGGTATCTGGGAAACAGAGAGAGAGAGAGAGAATGATAATAAGTAGAAACTGCATCTCTACCCACAAAGAGACCGTTGTGTGGTGGAGTTGAAGGCGAAACTTTGTTCTTTATAGTTAAACGCCCTAATGGATGGAGGCAGGCTCCCCAACACCACCAGTGGAAGAAAATACAGAAAATGATGATAAAACCGAAAAAGAGAAGAAGAAGGAATAGAGAGATAATGCTAGAGAATCAAAGCATTATTTACACAAATAAATACTAAGGCCTGTTTATTTCCTTCCCTCTTTTGAAGGCTGAACAAAAGCATTATTGTTATTATTATTTCCTGTGATCAGTTCTGCATCTAAGAGCAAACGTTCCGCGTACGAAGAACAGATGACAGACAAAGATTTGCATTCCTGTAGATTGCCATGAAATTTGCATCTTTCTTCGAGAAATTGAAGCTTCCTTCTTCAGTCATAAAAGAGAGTTGGAAAGAATCTTTTTTGTCCTTCTTCTTATTCTTCTTCTGCGCTGCTGCTGACTCCCAAGTTTATCTCTCTCTGTCCGCCATTTCTCCTGCCATCAAATAATAATAGTAATAATAATAATAATTATTATTATTATTATTATTATTATTATTATTATTATTGTTATTATTATTATCATGGGAATGAAAATCCATCTGAATGCTTGACTAAAGGTTGATTTAATGTCTTGTCATTATTTATTATTAATAACAACCAGTTTACTTATTATTTATTGTGGTTGTTGTGCAACACATCAGTCAATCAATCAGTCAATGTTGCCCTGATTCTCTCCTGCAGTCTGTCTGTCTGTTTACCCTTTCTTCTTCTTCTTCTTCTTCTTCTTCTTCTCGTTTTTATCTTTATCTTCTTTGTCATCGTCTCTCTCTCTCTCATAGTCTTAAAGCCAGACAGAATAACGAAAAGGTTAGTTGATGTATTAGAAGAAGAAGATGAAGAAGCAGAAGGAGAAGAAGAGGAGCTGAGAGAGAGATGCAAGAGGCGATTCATTTGTCATCTGTGTACATCACCACCAGAAGGATCTTCTTCTTCTCTGGCGATGAAGCGACGTGATAATCAGGGCGTCCTCGGCTGATGTTTGGATGTGCTTTGCTCTGCTTTTGCTTCATGTGTGCTTGCTTGCATACATACTACATACATACATATACATACATACGACACAGTACATTTATGTGCATATGTAATAGTGTGACAGTGTCGTAATTCCAAAAGACAATAACTTTAAAATAATATTAAGAAAAAGGCACGAAACGGATAATAAGAGAAAGAAAAAGGGAAAGGGAATAAGATAATGAGTTTTTCTTAGCGAAGGGATTTTGTTACTCCAAACATTAAGCTTTTAGCCATCAGACATCTGGTTTCCATCTCCCCCAAAATACCTCTGTCCGTACCAGCGATTAGTGACCAACAAGAGATTATGGGCGACGAAGGATATCGCCCAGGCATATTCGAGAAATTGGAAACTACTTTCATTAGCGCCTATGACTAATCGCCGTTCCCTTCGGGAACAGGTCAGAGAGAGCCATCTGGCATACGTTAAAAAGGAATTCTATGACCCGTTGTTCAAAGGAGGGGAGTGCCGAACTCTTAAGTGCTCCACCCTTTCAAGATAGACCTATAGACTTCGACGAATCAAGAAGCAGAGCCAGATCAGTGGGATACCCCAGGAATGTGTATCAGCAAATGACCTACAAGATTGACCAAGGGATACGCCCCCAAGAAGCCAGGACATCAAGAAGGAGGCGTATACAAATTCACAGCCTACGAATCATTGTAGAAGATATGACAGGAAGGCGGTTTGTATACAAGTTTGCAGCCACTAAGACACAAAAAGTCTTTCAGAAAATGCCACACCCAGTCAAGATCCAAAAATCCAAAGGCGGGGCTAAGGAGATTTCAACCCAACAAAAAGGACAGACAGAGAGAGAGGGCAGCAGAGAAAAAAGGGGAACAGAGAAGTCAAGAGCAAGATAACGACGAAGAGGGGAACGAGGGGGAGAACCAGTGGCTCAGCTACAGACAGAAAGGAAGAAAAAGACACAGAGTCCTGCGAAGAAGAACAGGTGCAAAGGTGTGGTGTGCGAATCAATCAAAGACAGTGAAAGTGACAATCAATACTCAGTGAAATTCCTTCTTGCCTATAGACTCGTAATTGCAACAAGTGCCAATTAAGTTTTATCAGTCCAAAAGCCCAGTAACTCAGAAGGTGGAAAAACTTTTATAGAACCCCACCCCGAACAAAGAATAAAGTATAAGCAACATATCAATTTCATTTCTCATCCAAAATTAGAACCCTTTTTAGCGAACTCCAGATCAAGAGCTTTCAGCAAGGTAGAAAAATTATATAAGTCAAATTCCCCAAAGTACAGCATCCAAAACGGCACACGTTACCTTAGAGCTGTGCGATTAAAGTAAGTACCGTCACAGATTAATTGGTGGCAGAGCGATGGGATACGATGAGATAAAGATTGATATAGTGACAAGATTAATTGATGTCGAGCGGTAAGGATAGGAAGAGACAAAAGAGACCCAGCAAAGAAATGGCGATCAGCAACACGAATGACAGTTAAAAGACAGCGGCCGTGAAACGGAATCAAAAGTTTAGTGTCGGCATAAGAGATTTCAATCCATTCACGCCACTCAAAATAGAAGTTCTCAAAGACAGGTACCAGTGCTTCCCCAAATTCAAAGACAGTTATCGAGTCATAACAATAAAAGCGCTCCAAAAAAAGAAAAAAACCACCCACACTGCGAAAAAAAAAACTCTACTCCGAAGAACAAGAACAGCCGTTCTACCAGAAGATGAAGATTTTGAACGCATAAAGAATATATCAAGAGGAAAGAAGATAGAGGGAGAGAGGTCCCCTTTCCCGAAGAGGAGAAGAGACTAAGTATTATTAAGTTATTGTCTTTTGGAATTACGACACTGTGCCACACTATTACAGTCTCGGCCCCGCTACCTCGCTGACTCCGACAGCGTTAACTAAGATGAAGCAAATATTATACCTACAAGAGGACTCCTAACTTATGCTTCTTGGAAATCATTTTGAAACTTTAACTCAAAAGCATCAAAAGTGAATGTAAACATGAGCAAATCCTTGATTTAAGTAACATTAAGGGCAACAATCAAAATTGAATGTAAACATGAATAAATTCTTGAGCAAGTAACATTCAGAGAAACATAGAAAAAAAACTGAATATGAATATGAACAAATACTTGATTAAGAAATATTAAAAGAATCATCAAAGTGAATTCAAATATGAGTAAATCACATTAAGAAACATGAAACTGAATGCAAACAAAAATAAATCACCAAAAAACAAGAAACTGAAAGTTAAACATACATAAGCCCTTAAGCACAAAAGTTTATATAAATAGCATGTAGAAGCAAAAAATAATGGTAAACTATCCAAGTTTACAGTATATGATTGGTTCAGTCCTCAGTCCTATTCTATCTAGTGGATATCGTTTTTTTCCTTTTATGGAAAATAAATTTTGTTCTTCGTTGACGACACTTGATGGCTTCTTGTTTGCTGCAACCTGCTGCTTCGAGACAAGTCCTGGGAGAAAATATCCTTGTGTATTTGTATGCAATAACAAGTGTGTCCTTGACTTCCTACTGAGAGTGTTGTATCGTTTTATATGCAAAATTTCATTGGACATTCTTACTGTAATTTCTGAGTAACCTTGTACTTAAGCAATATAACTTCACTGCTTGATACTAAAACAAAATTGGCAACTCGGTTAAAGGGAACCGGTTATGGTTAATACTTGTAGGTTTCTTCTACTGTGACAACAATTAGTTAGTTTTCACCAATCAATATCTTGTTAGTAAGTTTTCAACAACTACTATCTTGTTAATGAGTCTTCATCGATTAATATCTTATTAGTAAGTTTTCATCAATCAATATCTAATGGATTTGAACAAAAGTAAGTGTATTAATTACCCCTTCAAAATCTTGGTCATTTCTGAAACGAATTCTCTTATCTTAAAATCACTTAATGTCTATCTCAAACCCGTCTTATTCTTTTACTTCTAAGAATGTTCTTATGGAACAATTAAACTTAATATACGTCTTGAAATTCTTATACTGCGCATTGAATCGTTTCTTACATACCCAAATATTTCCCTTCAAGTCAAAATAAATTTGAAGTTAGTGCACATAACTCCAAAAAAATTGCTACAAACCAACTAATTAAAGTAAGAATTGCAACAATAAAAGATTATTCCTAAGTCGACCGACGAAGGTAAACTTTAGCAATAACGAAATCAAATAAATACATGGGAATAATGGGATGAATTAATGGGTTTGTTCTTCTGTTTTCACTGAAAAGTGACTTCTATTTCTTAGGTTATATCTAGTTCCTTCTTCTGGAATGTCTTCTGACGTCTCTGTCATTTCGGATTCTTCAACTTCTTTGGTTCTCTTGACCTTGTCCTTGTTTATCCAAAATTCTTCTTCTTCTAATGATTCAGCATATGTGGAAGGCATTTGGTTATTCATTTTCTTAACCTTTATCTTAGTTTCTTGTACGTCTACGACCTTGTATGGTCCTGTGAATTTGTGGCTAACTTATAATTAATACCACTTCTTACTTCCTTCTTAATATAGACTTCATCTCCCTTCTTGTAGTCTACAGGCCTTAATCCTTCTTGATGCTTCTCTATCATATTCTGCTGGGCTTCTTCTAAATTCTTGTGCAATTGCTTGTGTATTACTTTAAAGTTTCCGATTCTTATCTTCATGATATCTCCAGAGTAATTAGGCTGTACTGGCTGATTCAGCATGCATAAGGTAATCTGGGTTCATATCCCATCAAGCTTTTATGGGAGTTGCACGAATACTCGTATGATGCCTTGCATTTAATGATAATTGGACTAAAGGTAAATTGACGTCCCAGTCAGGATCCTGTCCTACTGTGTGACGTAATACGTCTAAAAACCTTCCTGTTATTCCTTTCTACCAAGCCATTGCTAGCTGGGTGATACGGCTGTATCGTACCTTTTCTACCTTAAAGGCGTTACAAATTTCTTGAACTAATGAGTTGTTGAACTCGGTCCCATTATCAGAAATAATGAGCTGTGGGGCAGAATATCTGCAAAATATCTTATCGAAGAGTGCGGTTGCACAATCCTTGGCACTTTTACTAGTTAGTGGTACCAACTCTGTATATCTCGTGAGCGCGTCGATACATACTAGTATATTCTTATTCCCTTTACTCGTGGTATGAAGATTAGTGATAAGATCAATAGATACTCTTTCAAAAGGAGTCTGTGGGATAGGATATTTCCCTAGTGGTACTTCCTTGTCTGTTCTTCCCTTGTGAACTGTTGCATGTATTGCAGCTCTTCACATAATTACTAACATCCTTGTGAATTCCCTTCCAATGGAAAGTTCTTTGGATTAATCTAATTGTCTCATCCCTTCCTGGGTGAGCTCTCATGTCATCGTCGTGATTAGCTCAATGACCTTGTTTCTAAGACTCTTAGGTACTAACCTTTTGTGCAGTACACCTAGAAATTGACCAAATGGATCATATTCGTGACACATCCAAATTAATACACCATCTATGTCCGTTAATGCATCTGTGGGACATCCAACCTTCCTACCTAGTTCGGTTAATTCTTGTTGGCTGTGTCTTTCGCGTTCTAACGTATTTGAACAGTTCCCTTATATCTTCATCTCTTTCTTGTTCTTTTATGAAAATTTTGCCGGGAAAGCTCCTCTGTATAGTGCATGGTGAATACATTTACGTCATTGCACATCGTTCATTCTTTTCTTCTTCTTGACTTATCATATTTATACTATCACCTTCTGACACATATCTTGATAATGCATCTGCTACCTTATTCGTCTTCCCCAGGGACATATTTCACCTCTATATCATAATCTTGGGCTGTCATGAAACCAACGGGCTCTTCGTCCAGAAAAATTAGGGTTCTTTAGCATTCTACTGCGGCTGAATGATCCGTGAACACGGTTATCTTGTAACCAAAAATGATATATCTGAAATGCTTTAAAGCGTCTATTATAGCTAGAGACTCGAGGTCTGTTACTGAGTAGTTCACTTCTGAGGGCTTTAATTTCCTACTGTAATAAGCTATGGCATTATATATTATCTTATTTTTGCATTAAACATGCTCCTATACCAATGTGGCTTGCATCCGTGGCTAAAAAGAATTCTTTGCCAAAGTCTGGAAGCTAAGCACTGGGGGATGTGTTAATCTTTCTTTCAATTCATCGAATGCTTCTTGCTGCTCGTCTGTCCATACAAATGATACGTGTTCCTTTAAAAGTTCAGTTATGGTGCGGAGACTGTAATAGTGTGGCACAGTGTCGTAATTCCAAAAGACAATAACTTAATAATACTTAAGAAAAAGGCACGACGGATAATAAGAGAAGAAAAAGGGAAAAGGGAATAAGATAATGATTTTTTCTTAGCGGGGAAGGATTTTTTGTTTCTCCAAACATTAAGCTTTAGCCATCAGACATCTGGTTTCCATCTCCCCCAAAATACCTCTGTCCGTACCAGCGATTAGTGGACCAACAAGAGATTATGGGCGACGAAGGAATATCGCCAGGCATATTCGAGAAATTGGAAAACTACTTTCATTAGCGCCTATGACTAATCGCCGTTCCCTTCGTGAACAGGTCAGAGAGAGCTATCTGGCATACGTTAAAAAGGAATTCTATGACCCACCGTTGTTCAAACGGAGGGGCAGTGCCGAACTCTTAAGTGCCCCCACCCCACCCTTTCAAGATAGACCTATAGACTCGACGAATCAAGAAGCAGAGCCAGATCAGTGGGATACCCCAGGAAATGTGTATCAGCAAATGACCTACAAGATTGACCAAGGGATACGCCCCCAAGAAGTCAGGACATCAAGAAGGAGGCGTATACAAATTCACAGCCTACGAATCATTGTAGAAGATATGACAGGAAGGCGGTTTGTTATACAAGTTTGCAGCCACTAAGACACAAAAAGTCTTTCAGAAAATGCCACACCCCCCCAGTCAAGATCCAAAAATCCAAAGGCGGGGGCTAAGAAGATTTAACCCAACAAAAACGGTCAGACAGAGAGAGAGGGCAGCAGAGAAAAAAGGGGAACAGAGAAGTCAAGAGAAGATAACGAAAACAAAAGAGGGGAACGAGGGGGAAGAGGGGAGAACCAGTGGCTCAGCTACAGACAGAAGGAAGAAAAGATCACAGAGTCCAGCGAAGAAGAACAGGTGCAAAGTTTTGTGGTGTGCGAATCAATCAAAGACAGTGAAAGTGACAATCAATACTCAGTGAAATTCCTTCTTGCCTATAGACTCGTAATTGCAACAAGTGCCAATTAAGTTTTATCAGTCCAAAAGCCCAGTAACTCAGAAGGTGGAAAAACTTTTATAGAACCCCGAACCAAGAATAAAGTAATAAGCACATATCAATTTCATTTCTCATCCAAAATTAGAACCCTTTTAGCGAACTCCAGATCAAGAGCTTTCAGCAAGGTAAGAAAAATTATATAAGTCAAATTCCCCAAAGTACAACCTCCAAAACGGCACACGTTCTTACCTTATAGCTGTGCGATGAAAGTAAGTACCGTCACACATATATGCACTGATACACTTACTCTACCTACTGATTTTCTCTGAGTAACAACACCTCCTTAGCTATTAATAGCCAAACACTGTGTCAATGTGGAGGACTATTGAGAGAGAGAGAGAGAGAATCGCGAGGAGGCCGAATCTCCAAGACCTCTTCTTCTTCTTCTTCTACCTCATCAATGAAAGCACAAATCAGTAACACTGATTCATCTTTGCTTCCTTAAGACCTTGGTTTTTATCTCGTGTGCCTGTCGTGTGTGCTGTTTGTGCGTGCTTGTGTGTGTGTGAGTGCATTGAGATTATTTTCAGCAATGGGTCACTCGTACTCAGGCACCAGATATGTGGGGGTGGGGGAGGGGCAGCTTTGACCTCAGCCATTTCCAAGAACTCTCGATGAAGAAGATATACAGAAGGTTGTTGGGTATTGCCCGTGACGTCAGTCGAATTCCTGAATCTCTTTTTCTCTGGGGGGAGGGGCAAACAGAGGGCACCAGTGCAGTTGCCTCGCACATACATACATACAGATATATATATATATCTATATATATATATAATATATATATATAAGAATATATATATATATACATATATATATAGTCTGTATGTATGAGAGAGAGAGAGAGAGTCAAAAATACTTGTCGAATCCATTACTAGATTTATAACTTTGTAAATTGATCTAATATCTGTAATATAATCCTTTGACTTTCACCAAAGAAAGAGAGAGAGAGAGAGAGAGAGAGAGAGAGTTGCAAAACTGGTAACCTCCAAGGAAGGAGACCAGTGGTACCTCTAAAATTCTTTTCTATTCACTCAGTTACTCAACACTCAAAAAATTGATTATATCAGGAAATCACGGAAGAATCCCAATTGACCCTTTGAATTTTGAAATGGATTCCTTGTGACCCTTTCAGATTCACTTGATATTCAAAGAAGGGTCTCTCTCTCTCTCTCTCTCTCTCTCTCTCTCTCTCTCTCTCTCTCTCTGCACTGATTATTATGTGTCTCATAATGTATATAACTCTTCTATATCAGTTGTTGTTTCCTACAGCTTCTAAGTGTAATTATAGCCTCATTCAGGATATCATTATTATTATTACTTTATTATTATTATTATTATTATTATTATTATTGTTGTTGTTGTTGTTGTCGTTGTTGCTGTTGTTGTGTTAAGAAATTTCACAGCTTCGTGAAAACAAATTGTTAAAAAATATCCACTATTATAAAATAGTATTTAGGAAATATATTTCAGTGGAAAAATAGAACAAAGTCTTTCGAACATACTGAACGGTGTTCCTCATCTATGTAACGTTAAAAAATATAATGGCGAGGATAGTTTTCCTCCCGAAGAGCATCTAAAAAGGTGGGCGGGGCGCGAGAAATAACAGCCCACATCGAAGTTGGTTCGTGTGTTAAATAATCCCTTTAACATTATTATTATTATTATTATTATTATTATTATTATTATTATTATTATTATTATTATTATTATTATTATTATTATTAAATTAGAAATATCTGACTTTCGTTGAAAATCGTCAAGCAATTTCTCTCGTAGTTTCTTTAGAGAGAGAGAGAGAGAGGCCGAAATCATCGAATGGATTTTTCATTTCTCCTTCTGCAATCTTCCATCATCTCTCATTTCCTACTCGACCGAGGAAAAGAGATGTCTTAATGAGAGAACGATGCCAACAACAGCTGTTGAAGGTTTTCACTTCCATAACCTGTCCCTATAGATTCTGCTACAGATGATGATCATCAACAGACAATTTGGGGCTTTGTGTTCTTTCTGGCCTCTGAGTCTAGATGAAGACTTTATTGATATATATATCCACACTCTATATATATATATATATATATATATATATATATATATATATTATATATATATATATATATAGTATGTATATATATATCTCTCTCTCTCTCTAATAACAGGAGCCCATAAAAACACCAAAAATATAAAGAGAGAAATGCTGTATTTCAGAGACTGCTGTCTCCCTCTTCAGGTAGTTTCATTCTACCTGAAGAGGGAGGGACAGCAGTCTCTGAAATATAGTATTTCTCTCTTTATATTTTGGTGTTTTTATGGGCTCCTGTTATTAGAGAGAGATTATATATATATATACATATATATATATATATAATATATATATATATATATATATAATCTGTGTTATAACAGAACATTTTTACCAGTCATATATACTATATATATATATTATATATATATATATATATATGTGTGTGTGTGTGTGTGTGTGTGTATGTATCATGTGTGTGTTTGTGTATGTGGGTGAGTGATCTACAGAAACTTGAAAGGAGGAGAGAACAAGAGCATGTAAGCAGAGCATGAGACAACCTCAGTCAAGGACAGTATATTATATCATGTCTTCCATGGCGCCTGGATTCTCTGAAGCATCTATCTGTCTGTCTGGGTTTTCCTTCTCTCGTTCATCAAGCAATTTGTTCTATTGGACAAAGATGATGACCCTCCCTTCCTCACTCAGTTGCTTGCGCCCACTTTTCGACAGTCTATGAGAGAGAGAGAAAGAGAGAGGCTAAAAATCTAAGACTCCTTCTCAGTGGGAACGACTCTCAGAAGAAGAAGAAAGACTTTGTCTCAGACTAACATCTCGACCCTCCTCCGCCCTCCACGACCTCCTCCTCCCTCCCTCCTCCCTCCCACCCTCCCCCGAGGGATAGATAACAAGGGCGTCAGTCATCTACTCCGGCGCCAACCACCCACTCACTTGACAACAGTCGCGTCAGTGCAATCTTAGACTCGGTGACCGTGGGTGCGTATTCCCTCTCGTACTCTCAGCTCTTGGGGGCATATTTCTCTCTCTCTCTCTCTCTCTCTCTCTCTCTCTCTCTCTCTCTCTCCTTGGCCCTCTCTTTTTTATTTACATTAATGACACTGATGTAGGCTTAATGAGCAGGATAGCCAAATTGCAGATGACACCAAAAACAAGCTGTAAATGGAAATTGAATAAATAATGATATATAAATAAATTAAAACATAAAGAAAACAGGTAAATGAATAGATAAATAATAAATAAATAAATAAATTGCAAAATAAATCAAATACCATGAAAACAATAAACTCAAGTAATAAAGCAAAATCTATAAATTAAGAATTCATAAATAAAAACAAATGTATAAATACATAAATTATTAAATTAATAAATTAAAAATGGAATAAATAAAAAATAAATAAACAAATATTAAATACATAAATAGAAATAAATAAATAAATAAACAAAAAAAATAAATAGGAAAAAATTGACAAATATAAATAAATTAAATTGAATAAACAAATAAATAAATAAATAAAGAAAAATAAATAAAAAAATAAATAAAAGAATTGAATAAATAGTAAATAAATAAATAAAGTAGATAAATAAATAAATTATAATAAGTTAATAAATAAAAAAATTAATAAATAGAAATAAATAAACATGAATAAACAAATAAATATTAAAATAAATAACTACATAAATAAAAAAATAAATAAAATATATCAATAAATAAAAATAAATAAATAGAAAACAAGCAAATAAAGAAAAAATAAAAACAAAAAAAATAAACAAAAATAAAAAATATAATTAGTAAAAATTAATAAAATAAATCAAAATAAATAAACAAAATTAAAATAAATGAATTAAGATAAGTAAAGATAAATAAATGAAAATAAAAGTAAACATATTAATAAATAAAAACAAAAATAAGAACAAATAAATAAATAAATAAAAATTAATAATAAATAAAAATTAATATATATAGAGAGAAAAAATAAATAAATAAAAATAAAAATAAAGATAAATAGAGAAATGAATAAAAAGAAAATACATAAAAAGAAAATAATATAAATAAATAATTTAAATTAAATAAATAAACAATGGATAAAAAAATAAATGAAAGTAAATAATTAAAAATAAATAAATAAATAAATAAATAAATAAAAATAAATAATGAAAACAAATAAATATAAAATTAAATAAAAAATAAATTCATAATAATAGATAAATAAATAATGATATAAATATACAAGAAAATTAATGAAAAATATATAATATAACTTGATAAATAAAGATAAATAAAATTAATAATTGGATAAAAAAAATAAAAATAAATAAACATTAACAAATAAATGATAAGGAAATATATAAAAATAAATATAAAAAATGAAAAATCAATAAATAAAAAATTAATGTATAAGATATATAATAATTAATAATAAAACAAAAAATCAAAAAAAATTAAAAAAAATAAATTTACATGTTTTATAAATAAATAAATAACAAATAATAAATGAATAAAAAATAAAATATAAAAATAAAAATGAATAAAAATAAAAATAAATAAATAAAAAAATTAAATAAGTAAATTAAAAAAAATAAATAAATGTAAATGAAATGAAACAAAAAATAAATGAATAATAATAAATAAAATAATACATAAATAGAAACAAGTACAAGAATAAGTAATAAAAACAAAATAATTAAATGTGAAAAAAATAAAAATAAAAAATAAAAATGAAAATAAATAATAAATACATAAATATAGATAAATATCATAAACTAAATAAATAAATAAATAAAATATAAAAAATATATCAATAAAAAATTTAATACATAACTATAAATAAAAATAACTAAACAAATGAATAAAGATAATTTATGAATATGTAAATAAAACAAATAAATAAAATAAATAAGTATTAATAAATGAATAAAAAAAAGGATTAAATATAAATAAGTAAATAGATAAATAATAATGGAAAAAATAAATAAAAAATTAAAGACAATTAAATAAATAAATATATAAAACTAAATAAATAAAAATGAATGATCATATAAGTAAATAATTAAAGAAAAATAAGTAAATTAATAAAAAATAAATAAATGAATAATAGTAAAATCAATAAAAAAAATAAATATATCAATAAAAATAAAAGATGAAAAAAAATAAAAAAATTTATGAAAATAAATAAATAAAAAAAATATAAAAATTTTCAATAAATAAATGAAATTAAATAAACAAAAAAGACAAATATATTAATACAAATAAATAAGTAAATTAATAATACAAATATATACGTAAATAAATAAATAAAGAAAAAAACAACTATATAAAAATATTTTGAAATTAAATAAATAAAAAATAAGTAAATAAAATAAATAAATAAATAAAACAAATAAATAAAATTAAATAGATAAAAAATATATAAATAAAAACAAATAAATAAATAAAAAAATAAACATAAATAAATAAAGAAGTAAATAAAAAATGAATATATAAATATATGAATAAATGAATAAAAAATAGAAATTAATAAAGTATTAATTAAAAAATAAATAAAAGTAAATAAATCAATAATAAATGAAAATAAACAATCGTCTCCCTCAATCTTCTCCCTCACTCTCTCTCTCTCTCCAACCTCATCGTTGACTCAAAACTTTGGTCATTTTTTCCAGCTTCCACATTGACTCACTCTCTCTCGCGCGCTCTCTCTCTCTCTCTCTCCTCTTCTAAGAAAAAAAAGATATAAAATTTTTCACTCTCCTCGCTCTCTCTCTGTATCTCTCAGCTCCTCATGCATTATCTCTGTCTTATTAAAGAATGAAAAGAAAAGATAAAAAATAGTTTGTAATTTCCTTCTTTCTTTCCTTCTCTCATTCTCTCTCTCTCTCTCTCTCTCTCATTCTCCTCTCAATCTGAGTCTCTTTCCCCCACCCCCACACCCTAATCTCCCACACTTTTGCCCTGTGTCTGTGTGCATGCATATGTATTTATATATGCATGTATGTATGTATGAATATATGTATGTATGAATGTATGTGTGATCATATTCGCAGCTGTCTTGGAGAGGGGTCTCAGAGAGAGAGAGAGAGAGAGAGAGAGAGAGAGAGGTGAGGAAGGGTTTGATAATGAGGCTGTGTTATCTACGTCTCAAATGATATGATGATATAGGTGTCTTATTTTATTATATCACTTTCTTCTTCTTCTTCTTCTTCTTCTTCTTCTTCTTCTTCTTAGCCACGGAATGATTAGACAGATGTTGTTGTTAATGTTGTTGTTCCAGAAGGAGTGGAAAGACAAAGAAATAAAGAGGATTATCAACAGGCAGATTTCGATGTTAATTTTAGTATTATTCCCATAGGAGTATTAACAAACAAAATGGGGTCAGAAGAAGAAGAAAGTGAGGCCATAACCTGGGAGTATCAATAAGTCCTCCTGTAGCTTTTTTTTCTTCATTTTCCAGTTTCACAGTGTGTGTGTGTGTGTGTGTTTATGAATGTATGTATGTAATGTGTGATCATATACCCCATCGTAAACTGCCAACAACTCCTGATATCGGAGCACAGCGCTGAGAGAGAGAGAGAGAGAGAGCTAGTTTTATGTTTATATATATATATATATATATATATATATATATATATATATATATATATATATATATATATATATATTGTGGCCATTTTATCAAAAGGAATAATATATTTCACATTTTTATTATTATTCTCCTCTCTCTCTCTCTCTCTCTCTCTCTCTACTCTCTCTCTCTCTCTCTCTCTCTCTCTCTCTCAGAGTCATACAGATTAGAGAAAGAGAGGGAACCTATATTTTAACAAGATATAAAACACTAGTTAAGGGAGGCTTTTTTTTTTTTTTTGGTTTATATATCTTCTATATTTGTGGTGTCTTTCATTTTGTCTCCTCATTTGACAGAAAAAAAGTAAACAAAAAATGTAGCAGTTTTGTAGTTATTGCATTTTGTAGTCTGGCAAAGGATAAACGAAGCTTTAGTTATCTGGTACAGGGAAAACCGATACAAACACTAGGTTATTATAACGGATAATATTCATCATCTCCTCCCATCTGTCATTTTGTGACCTTGAAATCTTCGGTAGTCGGTCACTGAGGCACTGCTGGGTGGTACCTACGGGCCCCACCCCCCCTCCAGGGACCCCCATCCCCCAACCCCATCCTAATAAGGGGAATCCTGTAGCCATTAGTATAGTAATTCACAAGTTTACCTTAGAATTAATAATTCCGTGCAGGAAGGAAATGCAAGTAAAATGTCATAATGATAATAATAGTAATAATGATACAATTCCCTGTAAAATTAAAACCAAACCTATAATGAAAGCCACTTTTAAGAATAAATGATATATTATAAAATACTTACATTTGAATAAATGTCATGGTATAGCGAAGATAGCATTATTGGCCTAGGCTTATAGCCTTAAAAAACTTTGTATACAATTGCACAATTATAATTATTATTATTACTTATTTGGAAAAAAACACTCTTAAATTAACAAATTAAGTAATCGAACTGATGAAAATGTAATACACTGAAATACAAGGAGAATAGTTCTAGGGCTGTAGTAATGCATTGCATCTTCTTATCTCGAACTTCTGAAGAAGAAGTTATAATTGCACGTCATCCTCAGAAGGGGGACTGTTCCACAGTCCAATGGTGGGCGGGGGGCATGGGTGGGCGACAAAGGGCCTCTGGAACTTTGGAGAGAAGTTCCACAGACAGATAGTACCATGCACAGTGTCTCTCAAGAGACACGACATGTTACCTGACATACAACAAATGCATTGTAATCACAGGATACAGACAGACCTAGATAGTATATCTGACTTGTCAGGTATACATTACATGTAAACTCCCTCCAGTTCATATGCAAATGAGTGATTATTCACATCATGAATATGATAGAAAATAAAAAAAAAAGGGAAACGAAATGCAAGACACACAACGGGACAAGATAAGACATTCCAACAGAACAAACATATAGGCCTATTGATTCAGAACTCAAAAACTGAAATTAGGATCTGTAGGTCTCATACCCTCGTCTTATGAGAGAGAGAGAGAGAGAGAGTAATCTGTAGATTTACGCTAAAAATACAGACATACAACAACAAACACACACACATAGGTGTCGATATCAAGACCTTTTAGTCTCTATCTCGGTAGCCATAAGCTCATAGATGCGAATTCCAGTCTCCTCCTTCTCCTCCTCGGCAACAACACATAAACAGGAACTGCCTCGACGAGGAGTTCCTCCCAAACGAGGATTCCTACCTCGACGAGGCCACAGCAGGCGAGGATTAGTACCTCGTAAGTGATGGTCCTCCCGTTACGATAGTCAACTCCTTGACCCACATTCTCTCTCTCTCTCTCGCTCTCTCATCTCTCTCTCTCTTTCTCTGCATTAAGAATGATAATAATGCTGACGATAGAAAACCTTCAATAATAAAAACAATCATACTTCCTGAGAGAGAGAGAGGGCTCCTCCTCCTCTCCTCCGCCACCTTGAGTGAGGGCTTCACCACCACCGAGAGGGAGGGAGGACTCAAAGACATTGGAACAGAGGAGGGCGGAGGGAGACTCAGTCCCTCCGAGGAAGGGCGGGGGAGGGGGCGAGGCGGGCTATTGATGCCATTCATCGCCGGAGGGGGAACGGAAGGCTGGGACGCCCGGGAGGAGACTACCCGAAGAGGAGGAGGAGGGAATCTGTTGGTGGACAAGATGGCGACTGGATGAGGATGTGGAGACAGATAGAGAGAAGTATATATATATATATATATATATATATATATATATATATATATATATATATATATATATATATATATATATATATATATCGGTGTGTTCTCGATATACAAATAAAATAATGAAGACCACGTTTGTTCTTCGGTAGTACAACCTACAACCGCATTGTAACTGCAATTATAGACTGTCTTAGTTGGGTATATTGTTTTTGGATGTCAGAGCCTACATTGGGTTTCAGTCTCATCTGGTAGACACCAACGGCGTCTAAACAGCAAGAATATTAATATCAATAATAAACAATAACACGAAGAAAAATTTTGTTTAGAAATGCAAGAGAGAGAGAAGTCCACATTCTCTCTCTCTCTCTCTCTCTCTCCTCTCTCTCTCTCACTAGAGAAGACATACATATTAGCGGGCGGTGGGGAAGGGGGGGAGGTTAGCGAACGCGTGCACCGAGAAACCGCCCCCCCCCCCTCCACCCCCCCGCACCCCCAACCGTCAACCCCCAGGCACCCTTACAAGGACCCCCTTCCCCTTCCTCCAAATCGCATTTGGTAGACCTAGAGGCTTTCGGACAAAAAGATGCCCTCATTATTATTATTATTATTATTATTATTATTATTATTATTATTATTATAACCATAGAGGTCCTCTTGTGGTAGAGGTGTTTTTTTTTTCTGGTTGAAATCAAACCACAAATTCTACTTTATCTATTAGGACGATAAGATATTGTAAATGGATGGAAGGATGGATGGATGACGTCATCACATAAACGAACCAGCAGAATTTCTTTTGTTCAGAGTTTCTCTCTCTCTCTCTCTCTCTCTCTCTCTCTCTCTCTGTGTGAAGGCCATGCATGCAGTTTCCTCTGAAGAAGCAGTTTGTTCTGTTGGTATCCCTTATTCCTGTTCAGGAACGTTGGATCTTATGTGTTTTTGGGCTTAGCCCCTCTGTTTTACATCTTCTATTGTGTTTGTTTAGTCCCCTCTCCTGTACTTTGTATTTCTCCTTGAGTTCCTCCCATGTTTTCTTGCTTCTTTAAGCCTTTTTTTCTGTCATCTCTTTCAGTTTACTCAAGTCAGATCTCATCACCATGATTTGCTTTTCCAGGCGACTTTTCCAAGGCGGTTGTTATTTTGGTTTCTGTTGGGTTGGTTGTGCTGGTGGTGTTGGTGTTCGTATCTCCATCAGTTCTGCCACTAATCTTATTATTATTATTGATTATTATTATTATTATTACTATTATTATTATTATTATTATTATTATTATATCGTAAATCATTTTCTTTCTCTTTGCAGGCGCCTCCTATCACTGCAGGATCACATAAGCGTGAATAATTTGCTAGTGGAAAATAACGGTTAGATTATCAGGCCTTTTTTTCTTACTATTTTTATCACCATCATTTTCATCATCATCATTGGCTCCAACGCCGTGCAACTCAAAGGGCCTCACCATCTTTGTGCAAATTTTTCGGGAGTCAGATAGACAGACACACAGACAGGCAGACCGAATTTGCTTTAGTCCCCATGTGTATTTTCGAATGACAACCCTCTTATAATTATGCATTCATCTGAATATGAATTCAGTAGTTTATTGTGCGTGACAATAAACAAATGGTGAGCTAGCCACTGTTCCAGAACTTGCAAATAAATTTGAAGTAATATTGCTAAAGTGTATTAGATGCAGAGATTCACTGTAATTTCATTACAGTAATTTCGTTGCAGCAATTCCATCATGTAGCAAATACATTTTACAGAATTTCAGTGCAAAGTAATTAACATTGCAATGCATTACATCTCACGGTAATTTTAACTTTCATCACATAACTATATGTGCCATAAGATTAAAAAGGGGGAATAAAATAATTTTTTATCAAGTGTTTATTCGAATACTAATACATATTAATAAATGGTAATAATAAACAACATTGTTTAAAAAACATACTAAAATCACACATTTATTTTTATTATAAAAAAAAAATTTACCTATTGCCATCAATATTCAAAAAGACAAATTATGGGCAATACCCCTAAAATAGTCGAGCAATTCTCGATTTTCATAATCGTTAACGATGCGTTGGATTCTAACGGCGCTATCCTTATATTTTTTTTTTTTTTCAGCGAGGAATGTCTACCAGCGACATACTGTTCCATTATAGCTTCATTTCTTGATTGCCCTTTTTTCAGAATATCTAGAAACTTCCAAACAGTATGATGTGATGCTCCAACCAATTCGCTGAATGAACGATGCCAACCTTCAACAATTGTTTGTTCTAGAGGCACCTTGCCTGGCAGCGTCGAAGCAACTCCATCAAATATGATCAAATCGAGGAGGTCAACGTCCTGTTGGCTCTAAGGTTTCTAGTTCTAGTAAAAGCTTCTCGTAACTCTTTTCGGTTTGTTTAGCCATTAAAACATAAACAAGAGGCAAAACATCGCCATTCATTATGCCATGATTAGCGTACAGCTGTCGAATAAGGGGGTGTGTTGGAAAGTACCATGCATTACCATTTATCTGCACTGGCTAATACCTGTCAATTTCTTTGAGTTGAAAATATAATGATTCGGTCTAGCCCATCATTGCTGTCAAAAAGAAGAAAGGTTGACATTTGCGTGTGTTACCGTGTAGTCTGGAGGTATATTTAACTGGAATAAAGATGCAGGTTTCGCAGGGTCTTGACCACATTCCCAGATGGTATTTTCACCAGTTGTTCTCTCTCTCACAAATAGACTACCATTATCAATGAGCTTTTTCTTATTTCTTGAGACGTATGGAAGAGCCATTTTGAGGGCTAAAACTAAAACTGAATAAAACTGCAACAATTTCTTATATAGGAAAAGTAGTAGACGTGGATTGAGGAGCGTAAAAAGAAGGTTGTTTAGAAATAATAAACTATCGGCCTATTGAACTATTGCTCTGAAATTACCTTGCGATGGGCAAAAATCAGGTTGTTTAGAACTATTGAACTATTGAACTATTGCCTCTGAAATTACCGTGAGATGTAATGCATTGCAATGTAATTACTTTGCACTGAACTTCTCTAAAATGAAATTATTGCAATGAAATTACCGGACTCCATATATATATATACGCAAATTCAATGAAAGTGAAACTTATAAAAGACAATATATTGGTCTCAAAGCAACGTTTCAGATTTTGACGCACTGAAAGTGTCCTTGAAGAGAGCCAACTATATTGATACTAACCTAATCCCGGTCTGAATCGAGAGAATCCCGGATTTTTTCTTCAAATCCCGACTAATGAAATGACAAGTTGGGCGTGGCGAGACTCGGAGCTGTCAAAACTTGCAAACAGCTGATTTAAGATAGATTGGAAAGCTTTCCTTTCGATCTGATAAAAGACACGGAGCTGTACGAATGCAAAGGGGTGCGCTCAACATGCGCTCGCACGCGTTTGCATACGTTGTGCAAATGTCCCATTCCTGTCACCAAGCATCCATAGATCCTATCCACGGAGAAATTGGGGCGGGAAACATGTTCAATGTTGTTGTTGTTACTATTCGGAAGATGAACCCTGTTCATATGGAACAAGCCCCATAGATCCTATTCTCGGAAGAACCTTCGCTACCCAGAAGTACGATGTAAATGACACCAAATAAGTCGAATTTGACGAATTTTGCGCTGGAACCAAGAACTAACGGTTACCTGCCCAGCCACTAGGGAACTACGGTGGTCATTTATCTATTTTGCGTATATGTATAACCGGAAGTTCTTGGTTCCAGCGCAAATTCGTAAAATTCGACTTATTTGGTGTCATTTACAGCGTATTTCGTGGTAGCAACGGGATTTGTATTAATATCCTTTCGTATTGGCAGATTTGACTTTCAAGAGTTCAAATAATAATAATAAAAAAAAATCTTGTAAATAACTGGATGTCTGTCATATTGCCATATGATGATTACTGAAAGTACTCGTGACATATAAAGGTGAATGTATTTTTTTCATCTTTGGCATGAATTAGATAACAAAATCGTGGCTTTAATACCATCGTACGAAGAATTGACCAAGGAAAAGGCTATAAAGTATGAGTTAGGACGGTCTAAAAGGAGTGCCCACCGTTGCGTTTACGCTATATATATACGAATATGATGTGTTTAAGCAAAGCATCACTACATTAACTAGTAATGTTAAGCTTGCAGGGTTGGGTTGGGTTGCTACCTGAGAACGCTGGAACAAAAAAATAAGAAAAAAAAGTATTTGTGCTCGTATGTGTTCCAGAACAGACTTGAAGCAGCGACCGTATTACCTTCCAGAATCAAGTGTTAGGAATTTTTATGATTGACTACAAAGCTGGATGTATTCTGCGACTTAGTATTTAGTAAGGAATTCCTCGTCTCGATAGCAGTTAAAGGGGAATATTCTGTGACTTAACGAGAACAACAAGCGTATGGCTGTGTCCAGGTCATAGAAGGTATTATTTGTTGTAAAATGTCATTAGACCCCTTGCAACATTTATAGGTTTTAGCCATCGAAAATAAAGTAATTCATTAAATAACCTCTCGCATAGTATATCAAAGTGCCTGAACAAGTTCCACATAATTTTGGTCAATACACCGAAGCTGACTCGAGGTAAATACATCCTAAGATGTTAATAGATGGTGATATCTATGGTGCTGCAATTCACGTTTAAGATAAAATAATATTGTTGAAAGGCGAGAGTAGCCACCCTGTGGTCTTGGAAACCTAAAGATTTTATTTTTTCCGGTTTTGAATAATTATACGTACCAGTGTTACTTTCAGGATCCATAAATGTATCAGAATTTGATGCCTTTCTGCAATTATGACAAATTGAAAGAGGAGTTAGATTCATTTGCATGGATTAAGTCATTTTTCTCTAAGCTTCAAATGCCATTAAACATACAAGGTATTTATTCCATACTTGTTCCTCTTGATCGCTGCCACTGCTTCGTTGCTCTGGTGAAAATAAGAAAGTAACAGTATACTGTTTTAAAACTAAGATTCGAAAATGTTAAGTATTAGTAATAATTTATAACTCATTTGAAAGTCTGTTGCATTTTTTAACACTAACGATATTAGCTACTTATTTGTCTTAACCTGGTTATTAGTTAGTTTTACTTTTAAATCGACATAGCCTTCATACCAAATGAATGGCTACTTTCTCGAAGGACAGTCACACTTAGCTTAAGTAATTCTTCGTTTGAAATTGTAAATACAACGATGTTAGTTTCCATTACACTGAGAAATCCTTTACGAATTTTTGTTTTAACTGGAACAACTCATAGATTAGGGATACGAGTGACTTATTAATTAATGCAGACAGAATGTTTTCATTAATGACTATAGATATTGACGTAGAAGAAAACTGGAATTTTCTCAGATACTCAACTCGTATGTGGTCTTTGTGCACTTTTCGGCCAGACTTGTATGTATTTCAATTTCAATTTACTGTTCGTTATATATACATAAAGGTGACGTTAATTAACGCATAAAGATAAATCGGGCGCCAATTAACGTAAGTCTAGTTTCCGACAAAGTTTACCGCCATAGTTACGTCTATTGACTTGGCAGGTTATTCTCGTCTGTCTTGCTCGAGACGAGAAGGACGTATTATGTGTTAATGGCTGCCTCCAAACCTTGAAGGTTTTGACGACAAAAATTTAATCATTTCGGTGTCATTTACATCCTACGTGACTTGAGGCACCAAAGGTATTTGGTTTCTACGCTGCATTTCACTTCGTATTGGCAGAGTATTGTGCCAAGTGTTCAAAAAGCGAGACTGAAAGTCATGTAAACAATGACTGGGTATCTACGGCATTATGGGGTGATAGTTCCTGAGGGCACTCGTGACAAAGAAAGGTGAATGCAACTTTGATTCCCGTATTAACTTCGTCATAAATCAGATAAATGTGATTATCGGACTACTATTGTATTAAGGCGTCTACTGAGGAAAAGGGCTGTAGAATGTAACTGAGGAGAGGTCGAAAGGAATGGCTACTGCTGCTTATGTTGACGGTATCCATACGTCAATTCCGTGTTTTAAGCGTCGCTTCATTAACTTGCAATACACGCAGCAGGCCCTCGTCCTTTTTCAAAATAAGGTGCTTCTTATATTTTATTTATCCATAATTAATTGTCTTTTATTGTTTCTCGTCAGTATCGTAGCTCCTGCTGAATAGGAGAGTCTTGACTTCTTTGAATTTGCTGTCTTCTTGTATGACCCTCATCACTTCAGGCGGCAGGTATCTTGTTGAATAGCCTTGGTATATACGTGCACAATGTGCAAATGCTCTCTCGCCTGACTAGTAGCAATTTGTTCTAGGTTCAAATAGCCTACTATATGCTTCACTTGCATGTCCCTGATCACGGTATTCATGAAAGGCCTAAAGAAGCTTCTTAAGCAGTTTCTCGTATGTGCCGAGTTCGTTACTTTGCGAAGTTAATTGTGTTGCTGTTTTGTGATTTGACTTTAAAAATTGCAGCCTGTTCTGTGTCTTGGGCTAAGAATTTGATCTTATTAATAGCAATTGCTTGCGGGGAGTATTCCTTGACTTTTATAAATGGAATTTTATACCAAGGTGCATTTTTTAGGCTTTGGCAATCGGAGGTTAACTGAGAAGTAGTATTCCTCCTCCATCTGGGATCATGTCTTTTTTTTTGCTGGGTGACCTGAAGTTTTCCTCCTGTGGTGACTTTATGTTATTTATTTAGGAAGAAATTTCTTACGTTGGCGGCAGTCAAAACTGACCTCACTGTGAATGGTGGTGGCGCCATTGAATCTTTTATATATAGTTTTAGGTGATGAACTTGGGGAGTATTTTGCGATTGTTATTGCAGTAAAGCATTTATCAAGAAAAATGGTGGTGGAAATTTGCTGTGGACAGTTGAAAAAGGAGTGGCTCCTGCTCATGGTGATTGAAATATATGCAAATTAACATTTATTGTTTCCCTGTAATAACATATGTATAGG
The DNA here is from genome assembly GCF_015104395.2 of Macrobrachium nipponense. NCBI lineage: Eukaryota > Metazoa > Arthropoda > Malacostraca > Decapoda > Palaemonidae > Macrobrachium > Macrobrachium nipponense. Next base: position 33,810,144 of record NC_061089.1, read on the forward strand.
TTAAATCTGGTGGTCTAGTGTCGTACATATTCAGGGGTGTGGGGCCTTTGTCAGTGGAAGAGTAATATAACTTTAAAATGTGTTTTTATTCATCTTGATTACCTGCAAATCAGGTAAATACTAAGAATTGCTGTTCTTATAAGGGAATGAATTTGTTGTACGGAGCTGGTGAGTTAAATGGATGTCTAGACCGGATTTTTTTTACTGTATCAATCAACATTTAGTTTATCGTAATGCATTACGTAACAGAATCTAACTGGAATTTTAGTTTGGCATTCAGTGGACGTTTGTCCTTTGTTTCAGGCCTTGGTGTGATATGATTTCAACAATCGTTCATGCGTAGTTACCCAGGCATTCCGATCATGTTTCGGCTCGATTGTGGAAGTCGAAACTTCAAAAACTACATCCACTATATAATACAAAAGACTTCAAACTTTGAAATAGCACAAAATCCTAACAGTGATAATCTTAGACCTATGTATTCAAAGCTCACAGGTTAGCGGAATAATTAGGTTATCGTTTTTTTACTAGACCATACCGAATGAGGCTTCAGCAAATATAAGTTAAAAGTGCTGTCCTCTGATAATTTCGTCAATGCAGCCTGGTTAATCAATGAATGATATGTGACGCCAGTTTTAGTAGCCACCAATCAATCAGTCAAGTCATGTCGTTGCAAAAACATCCACAAAGACAGTTGATACAACTCATTATTATTATATTATTATTATTATTATTATTATTCTTATTATTATTATTATTATTATTATTATTAAAGTCTCGATTACTGATTAAGACAGAAAAAAACCGTCATTGAATAGATTACTGACGCTAAATCCAAATAGAGAATTGAATAAAATCGGTAAACCCAGTCACTTAACACACACACACACACACACACAGATAGATAGATTAGAGAGAGTGAGAGAGAGAGAGAGAGAGAGAATGTCCCTCAGCAAAGAGAAAGTATGTACGCGCTCTATTATTGCCCAATTCGTCGTTTTGAAAGAATCAGCGGTCGGGAGAAAATTTCGTCTCTGGAAGAAGCCTTGTCGTCAGTCCGCCTCTAGGAACCATTCAAAGCTAAAAGAGTTGTTGTAGAATCTTGTTTTTGTAGTCAATTAGTATCGATAATCAGTAAGTAAATCAATAAGTAAATCCAGAAATTTTTAAGTAAATTGATGACACCCTTTTGAGATTTATAATTGCGAAATCAACGCGGTATATCTGAGGTAGCTTTTGTTTTTATAGGAATATGACGAAATGTCGAGTCATTCATATCTGTGATTGAGTAATTAAGAGAATTTCAAACAAGTGCCCATCAATATGACGCAAAGATGACATTTCCTATTTTGAAACTCGTAATTGTTTGAAGAAATCAGTTTTAGCGTTTAAATTGCTTTTATGGAGACGAACTGCTTTTGTATCAAGTCGGCTTTATGGATGTATTGGAACGACTTCAGTTTGTACCAAAACGACTGAGGAGGAGGGGGGTAGGGGGAGGAGGAGGAGGGGGAGGGGGAGTGGGAGGAGGAGGTGAGGGGGGAGGGGAGGAGGAGGAACCACTTGGAACCACCTGAAGCCTAAATACGTCAGCTGACGTCGAGGTTAAATGCTATTCAACATTCATGGCAGGAGTCGATAACTGAACACGGTAAGTTTATTTTCGCTTACTCGGGGAGTAATCCTACAGACCACGTTGTTGTTGTTGCTGCTGCTGTTCTCGTGGGGTGGAGGGTGTGTTGTGGTTAGAGCAGCCCTAATGGAGGAGCCAAAAAAAGGTGTTTGGCGTCGAGTTAAAGATACAGGAATTTTAGGATAGGATATTTAGGATTTATTCATGAGAAATTAAAACGTAAAGAATAAATTAATGGAGCGTGTTAAACAGTGCATAAAAATAATTTATTACGATAAAATGTAACGTATTTTTTAATCTCCGTTGGTGAAACAGCACGCTATATCGTTTTAGTTAGAAGGTAAAAAAATATTGTCGGTCGCTCAAGGTTGGAGAAGAGTTTGCAATAAATTTTGCATTCAGTCAAAAAACCATTTTTCCCGTAACAACCTACAGTTTAGCTACTGTAGACCTTATGCTAAAAAAAGGAGGATAAAAAAGAGGATATAAACCACGATATAAAAGACATGCATGAAGTAGGATACAAACAGGTAGGATATAAAAAGAGGATATACGGGGAGTACATAAAAGGAGGGACATAAAAGGGAGGATATAAAAGGAGGATATCAAAAAAGCACAGAAATGCTGTAAAGAGGCTGTTCACCATAAAAGCTTCATCGCAACGTCTCTTTTGCAGTCAGGAATTTGAACCAAATTAAAAAAGAAAAAAATATTGTTAGTCTGCTCTTTTACTCAGTACAAAAAGAAAAATTGCATTCATTCATATAAATAATAATGTATAAGTAAAATGAAAACAGTCCATGTCTCGTTTGTTATTTTAAACGATGACGAAGGAATTTTAAAACTGCATTAATGAAAAATGTAAGTATGATGAACGAGTCGATTTTTAATGATTAAGAACCAATCACAGACGCATTATTTCGCATGAAAAATCAATCAAATATAATGAATCGTACCTTCATTTTTCAGTGATTGAAAAACATTTGTGGTATAGGCCAGATAATTACACATTTAAACCACCCATTGTACATATTTCATTTATAAAAAACACACTACACACGCACGGCAAACACTCGTGTCTGGGCATCTGTGTAGCCTGTGAGACAGCCTCATATTGAAGCATTTGTTATTCGACCCAATATCTTCCGTCTGTCTTGAACAGTCTGCAACGTCTGTCTGTCTTGTCCGTCTAGTATCCTCTCTCACAGAGAGAGAGAGAGAGAGAGAGAGAGAGAGAGAGAGAGAGAGAGAGGAAGTAAAGAAAACAACGAAAAAAACGTCTTTCATACGAATATGCAAGTCAGCGATAAAGATACGTTAAATAATGAACCGTACGTTAATGAGAGAGAGAGAGAGAGAGAGAGAGAGAGAGAGAGAGAGAGAGAGAGAGAGAGAGAGACTGCTGACATAGTTTACGAAAGAGCTAAGGTTGTTTTTTTATTACAATTTTGTCTTTGCACATTGTTCATCTCGCTAAAGTTTGGTCATCTTAATTATAATACTTATTGTATATGTTATATATGAACGAAGCTAGTTGATGAAAAAGTATGCCATGGTGTTTCTAAGTACAAATGATAATGCAATAGATCAAAATGATTGATATGGCGGTTTACCACCTGGCGTCAGGGAATTGATGACAGCTCTTTCTGAAGGCATCTGGCGTGGCGCTCCTCCTCCTATACCGAGCGCTGCATGTGAACTGAGACGAGAGAGAGAGAGAGAGAGAGAGAGAGAGAGAGAGAGAGCGGGATCATGTGTTCTGACAGGTTGCTGTATCGTTCATAACAATGAGAATCATTTCTTATGTGGTACAGTTATTCTTCACTCGATAAATATCATACAAGAAAGCATTAGGAGATATATTTTAGCAAGGTAATATGTAAAGTCTGTAGATAATGTTGAAACTCCTAGTGAGAAGAACATCTTGATATGACTGCTGAAACAGGTATCTACAAGTTACAAGCTGACGATAGGAAGGTTATATCACTCGCGGGAAGACTATGTAAATTGAATGCCGTAGAAATAATAATAATAATAATAACAATAATAATAATAATAATAATAATAATAATAAGGTTCTTGAACCGTGCAAGACATTCGCTGTCACCATTCAGACAAAGCCTTAAGTTTGTTTGCCTTGTGTACACCGAGGTTCTTACACCATCGTCGGTCTTGGAGACGAGGACGTCGAGAAAGGGGAGCTGGCCTTCGTTGCTGAATTCGACGGTATAATTCAGCGAACTGCACTGCTGGAACATGCGCCGGACAGCTTCAACCTCCTCTTCTCATTCGGGGCGTTGTACGAAGATATCATCAATATTTCTTGCGTATTTGCGTATGCACACGGTTCAAGAAACACCACAATCGGAGCCTACATTCGGAGGGCCCTCACGCACTGTTCTTCCTGGCAGGACACCTCACAAATGGACTCGACCGAGTCACTCAGGTACTCGTTAACAACGGGTATCCGAATCGACTTCTTAATAAAGAAGTCCGAACAGCGCTGGATCGGTGGGTACAGCGAGAGTGAGGGACCGCAGCCCCACCCCCATGAGAAGATCAAGCTATATAGCTAGAATGCACGCACGTCACCGTGAGGACGAGGATGCAGTGAGAAAAATCATCAGAGAGAATGTGACCCCTACCGAAGTCGGCAAAGAACTCGAACTCGTAATTTATCACCAAAATCGACGTATCCGCGACCTTATCATGAAGAACAACCGGACCCCACTAGCAAGAGACCTTTTGAATCAGTCGAATGTAGTCTAACAAATTCTTATGCCCCATCCGTGGATGTCCCCGGGTCGTACGTTGGTATGACTTCTATGAAGCTGTCCAAGAGGATTTCTTGCCACGCACAAGAAGGGGCAATTAAAAACCATACCATGACATACGTCAGGAAGCTATCTCCAGCGACGGTATTATCAAGAATACTAAGGTAATAGGGAGGGCTCCTGACCAGCGACAGCAAGAAAAGCCCTCATTAAATACGACACAGGAAGTGCTTTTCCTCCCCACCAACTTAAGAAGACCCATGAATATAAATGATAGTACAAGTAATACCAGACCGAGCGACACCCCCTTAAAAAAGAATACCAGATGAGACAAGCAGCCCAGCAGCCAATGACAATGCGAGCCGTCGTGACACAACACCCAGGGAAGTTATGCCCAGCCTCGACGGTGTGCTAGCTGCAACAGCCCGACCTTCAACGACGAGAATTGTCTTTAAGGAAACTTCCTCCAACCATTAGCAGGAACGCATTGCGCCACCAACCAATGAAAACTCAGCGAACGGTTGACCCCTTGCTGACCTACTACTATATATTGAGTAGATCCTGACAGCATCTACAGTCTGCTCCGACCCACTGCCGTGATCATGCTCGGATGATACCGGAGAGAGCGTTGGCCACTAGATTGACTTATATTTTTGATCTATTTGTTCATTTACTGTGACAAATAAATAAATTTTAAGCAATATCCTTGAAATTGACTCCCTCTGATGAATCATATCGGCACAAATACTAGGCAGTGTAGTAGCAGAGAGAAAGAAATTATTAGAAAAACAGAGAAGACTATTTGCAAGTTGAATGCAGCTGATACCTCAATTTTATTTTTATAACAACAACAACAACAACAACAATAATAATGATATAATAATAACTTATAATAATAATAATAATAATAATAATAATAATAATAATAATAATAATAAATTAAATAGGGAGGTTCTGAGTCCTGACAGGGGACTGTAGACAGGACGGGGAATTAACTCTTCTCATTCATAGTCTCTTTATATTCATGCAGAATGAGGGGACCTAGGTTCGAGCTTCTAATGCACGGTACGTCACGTCCCTGGGATCAGGACCTAAAACCCGCGACCCTCTCTTTATATACCTCCGTTTTTGAAGGTATGAGTGTGTCTACTCTTGCAAACGTTGGGGTTTTGGGCCTCGTTCGGACCCACTATTTGGTTGAAACCAAACGAAGAGTGTTGCTGAAACTATCTAGAACATTTTTATTTCACGAAGACGAAATTGAAAAGGAAATGACATTTTGTTAGAGCAGATAATTCACTAAGAGAAAGAATTCCGCTCAGTTGTTATTATTATTATTATTATTATTATTATTATTATTATTATTATTATTATTATTATTATTATTAGCTTGTCGATTTTTCTTATCAGTTTTGTTACGAGTATATAGTTGTCGTAAATGGAAAGCTACTCCTTCCATAGGATACACAAAGAAATGACGAACAGGTATGTACAAGCCCATGGAATTGCAGCAAGCAACAGCGTTTCCCCGTAATTCTGAAAACGGCCTCATAATAAGAATCTCTGCTTTTGTCGGGTCAGAACTGAGTTAGGTATGTTTTGATGCTGTTGTTGGAGGTGAAAGAAGCCTTATGCCGGCGGCGCACAATCCTGCTCAAGGAGTGGCCCGTAATTGAATTGTTATTATTATCCAGAATAGACCGAAGGTCGTTATGACATCACATGCTGTCGTCAAGGGTTATCAGAGTCTACAACTTTTTCTCTTGCAAAGCATCTTTTCTTCAAGTTTGATCAAATGCAGTAATGTATTAACCTTCTAATCACGAAAATTGCAACAGAATTTCCTAATTACTTCTAAGCGGCAATGTTGCAGTCAGAACAAAGAAAGGAAAGCTATAACCCTGAGAAGTAATGTGAGATTAGGCCAAATGCCAAGCACTGGACCTTTGTGGTCCATTCAGCGCTGGAAGGAAATTGTGAGTAGGTTAGGGTGAAAGGGCGTCACAGGAGGAAAACCTCAAAGCAGTTGAAGAAGCTCTTATGAAATCATTGTTAGGAGAGGGTGGATGGATAGCAAGGGGGAAGAAAGGGAAAGGGAGAAAATCATGGATGGAGGTACAGTAAAAGGAATGAAAGAGATTGCAACTAGAGGCCCGAGGGGACGTTTACAAAAAAAACCTTTAGTGATGCCTACAATGCACCCTGTAAGGTGCACTGACGGCACATCATAGTCCTTCCTACCTTAAGCATTGCCCAGCCATTTCTAGGTAATTTGGTATCGAAAAATGACGATTCTTTTTCGGATCGATTTCGACAGTTTGAGTTGAGGAAACATCTGTATTCGATCTGTTTGCGATAAAAGTTAATAAAGTATCTTGAATTTTTTAATATAGTTCGTTATTCTTGAATAATAAGGATTATGTTTATTTTTGAAGACTTTCCTGAGAAGGAAATGGTTAAAAGTATGTATTTTCTCCTGCATGCGTTTAGTCAGAGTACAACATGCCAAGACCTTCTTGTCAACGAACGGTAATAGAAAGACTGTCGGAACTGTCAATCTATTGTATAGATTTCAGAGCTGATGGATTAAAGACAGTTTGTTATTGCACGTAGTTTGTAGCAAGTTCAGAAACCTGAATTGGAGTAAATCACTTTTGATTCGATTATTTTATGCTCAGAACTGCAGTATTTTTGTACAAAATATGGTGTTGCATTTCGTGATGTTGGTATGTCTGGACTGTCGAAACTGCCAATCTATATTCAGCTTTTAAAGCAGATGAATTAAAGGTAGTCTGTTATTTCAATTAGTCTGTTGTACTGTCGGCCAACGAAGAATTGGTGTAGTTTCTTAATTGATTGTTCGTTATGAAAATATTCCCATATGCAGGTGCCACATTATTTACTTAACAATAAATAACATTTCCTTTCAAAGGTGCTATATTTGAAATAAATGACATTAGAATTGAGTAGACTTATTCAACGTATTAAAGATAATTATTTTGCAAAGTAAGGAAAATATATACCGATGGGTCCACGATTTCTAATTTTATTCTCAACTCTAGCTTCGCGACAGCTTACCGAAGCATTTTGAAGTTGGCTTTGCTGCCGCTCGAGTGTTGACTCATTGTATTGTACTGCACTGGGGTGTTGTCATTTCACTCTTACAGCCGATAAATAATACATCAAGGCGTTAACATTCTTTGAAAACGATGTTTAATTAAACTAATTTTGTCCTTTGATCAATAAAATAATTTGCATGACACATTTAGTGGGCCTAAATTGGACTTTGATTTTCACACATGATTAGCCTAGGTCTATTTTCAGCAGTATACTCTCTCGGATACGTAATATGAATGAATATTTAAATTGACAAGATATGTATTAATCTGCTTTATTTGATTATTCCCGTTATTTTTGTTTTATTAGCCATGTTCGCCTTTCTTCTTATCCTTTTTAGAATTGCCTTAACATAATTAACTCAGACCTAGCTATTCAAAAGTCAAAAAGCAATCATAAAAAAATCAAACGAATATATTCAGTCTTTTATTTCTTATCGAATTCCTTGCATATCATCCGCTGTTTTCATTTGGACACTTTGGAAAGCTGTCTGATTCAAAATTGACGAGTACATCAGTGTTGCCAAAACGCGGAGAAACGATCAAAAGTGCGGAGAAGATTCGAGTGGGGAGTCTTTGAATGCAGAGCGGCGGTCTGCACTCCGCACGCGTGCGGAGCTGTAGGTCCGCATATTGTATTTATGCTATTGAAACTTTTTTTCCATTAATAAAAGCTAATTTAAATTATAACTGTTTCATTAACCACATTGCACATATTTAATATTTCTTTAAATTACTAATATTATTAAAAAGACGAACCATTCTCACTAGTCTTGAGTGTTTACTCCCCAATATCATTTAAGATGGTCAATTGTGACAGCAGCAGATGACGTAACCCAAACGTGATGTCCTACAATTGTATTCATTCTTTAGTCCAGCAATCTTCAATCTGCCCTCGTAATTATATATAGGTTAGTAAAATTTGGTTTAATTTGTAAATTAATCTTAGGGCGAAGACTGTCTTTACATTATTGTAAACTTAGTCATGTTTAATGAGTATTTATTTTTTTTTTTTAGAAAACAAGTGCAAATTGTGTAGGCAATTGCATTAATTGAAGTGATTCAACTGATTATAACCGAATAAGTTTCGATACCAGTATACTAGCCTCAGGAAAGTGGTGTATTAAGATCGTGTATTTTCTTTATATTAATGTAGTTTGTTGCTGAAAATTGGACCATTTATGATGTGCCTCTTTCCAATTTCTTGAAACTCATCGCCCTGAATAGGGCATTCGTTTTTTTGGCTTAGGATTGCCATATATACCATAAAACATGTATAATATGCTGTCCATTCTCCTGGGGAAATATCTCATTACAAAATATCAGGATAATAAAAGGTGACAGACCTACATGTTCAATATCGTTTTTTAAGCCTAGACCTTTGTTATATATTAGGGTTGTTTATCATCATTATTACTTCAGCAAAAGGTTCTGAGGTTTTAAACATACTGCATATTACATAAAGTGACAAATGTGGTTTAAAAAAGAAAGGAAAGAACAAACTACCTATGGATATCGAAGGATTTATGGAGTTGGCTAACGCAAAGAACCGAGTGAAAAGCAACCGTTTTTTAGTAAAGAAAATACATTTCAGTGCAGTTTGTTTTAACTTCCCACTTTTTGCTGAAAACTTTATGAATAAATTTACTTGCCAGCGTTCACTTTGTAGCCTAATTTACCAATCAAATTATATATAACAATAAATAACTATAAAACAGTAACACACACACACACACACACCACACACACACATATATATATATATATATATATATATATATAATATATATATATATATATATATATATATGGATGTAATCATCATCTTCGAGATTGAACACCGTGCACGTATCTCGTTCGATTCTAAATTTTACTATCATTAAAAGTTACGTCATGTTTCAAAAAGATATGAAGCAACTGAATTTCGGGAAAGGGGAAAATCTAACTCTAAAAAGGTTTAATTAGTAGACCCAACTCATATACTGGTAAAAATTAAGTATATATAACCAGGGTTGACTAATGACTATTTCATCTATTTAGTGTAGCAAAATAACATTGCTTGTAAACCTACACCTCCCGGTGCGGAGTTAGTTTCTCGGCGATGTGCGGACTTCGCGGAAACCCTGGAGTACATTAAGAAAGGATTAATTTCATTAAAGCTTTCTTAGGTTGATCTTTCTGTAGCTATTCATTATTCTAAATAGAAATTAATTCAAATTAGTTTTCACATGTATACCTAGACCTACTACCATAAAGCATATTATAAGTAGTTGAAAGGATAAGAAATATGAAAAGTGACGTTCTCGTTTAAGTCTATTTCATTTGTTTTTTGTGTGTGTTTTTTTTTTTTTTCAAGAAAAACCTACTGCTTTAGTTAAGGGTTGCACATATTTTGGGGAATGAAAGATAAAGTTCCTTTGAACAGAAAATATTCTATAAACATGCATTTTAAGGCGTCCGTTGTCGGTGTGGAGAATTTTAAAATAACCGTTATCATTTGTGATGCTTTCATGCGATGGAGTTCGTAGCGAGAAGTCCGCCTAAGATGTAGAAGAGAGCGGAGGTGGTGTATAGGAGTGATAGAGGGATTAGGCCGATGTTAATAAAGTATCTCCTAATAAAAATGTATTCTTTTAGGTTTTGAAGAAAAAAAATTGCATGCATCATTGAAACTGTTTCCCTCCCTATCCGTGGTATTCACTGGTCACCGATAAAAAACAATATAAAAAGAGTAAGCCTAATTGAATCTCTCATCCATCTCAAAGATAAGTTTGCATATTCATTAGACTTATTCATTAGACAACTATCTAAGTTTTCAAGTGTAGATCTAAAAATCTCTTCTCCATCTAAAATATTCATCAGACGCCAGTCATAAGCGTAAGCTACTCATGATTCCTGGTTCAGCAATGTCGTGACGAGGCACTAGAATTCAAAATTCACAAATGAATGTTGCTCAACATTTACACTACTGTGTTGTCTTGCTCTCTTGTGGAACTTCGAGGTGTTCCACCTCTAGGCCCATGTTCTAAATTTTGCCGTTCTTTAAAAACAATTTGATTCATCTATGTATGATTCTCTCCGGTTTATTAAGCTTTCTTGATATCTCTCCAACAGGAACTTGCACCGAATGCAGTGCAATAATTGTCTCTCGCTCATCGAGGGATGTTTCTTAGACCGATAAATGACACATTGACATTAGATTCCCGTGCACATAACATCAAAAACAACTAGAGTGAGGTCGAATGGTTCACACTGCTAGGTTATGGTTTTTTTTTTTTTTTTTTTTCTTTTTCTGATTTGATAGTAATTTTTGTGAGATTTCCAATGTTTTCTGTAAAATTTTGTAACGAACTGGAAATAGGTTCTACTACCTTCAACTTAATATTGAAATGATATTAACTATGTTTATGCGATACTACTAGTGATAGGTGTCTCCTATCTATTTGGTAATGTAAAATCAGTGTTGTGATATGGACGTTTTTTTTATCACCTCGTTTCGTTCAATTTTGGCTATATGGAAAAATAGTTTTTACACAATAACATACATGATGTTCTACAGATATAGTGTCTGTTTTTAACGTCATTACATCTGATTTTCTTTCCATCTTTGAAAAGAAAAATAGATAAATAAGGCATGAATCGTGCGTCAGGCAGGTGAACGAAAAATTAAGAAACTCTGCCACCAGTTTTTGGCCGACAGTACGTTCAGAAAGATGAATTTTAATGAAATAACTTTTTATTCTCTTATCCTATGCACAGACTGCAGTATTGTTGTCCAAAATACGGCGCTAAATCTTGTTGTGTTGGTATCCCTGGATCTCATGTCGTCCATGAAATGCCAAGTCAATTTCGATAATTTTGGTGGAAAGTTTTCCTTTTCATGAAACTTTATTCCCAACTGGTTCGGTATCCAGATATCTCAACCCCACAAAATATGAATATACAAATGAGAAAAGCTTGTCATAATAAGAATCCACCTGGCTTTCACGACCCATCTTTGAAGATGAAAGCTGTTCATTTTGCGCTGATTTTCTTAGGTGGCCAAAGATGGCGTTCACGACTTGCTTTTAGTTAAAATTGCTGTGAATTTTTCTGGTGGAGTTAGGACTGCATGGTGACCACGAGGTCACTTTATAGTATACGGAGAATTGAAGACGAAACTGTAATCTGATTTCATCTATTATTCTGCTATAATGAATTGAAAGTATCCATCGGTCACTTTTTAAGATAGAAAGAATGAAAGAGCTCAGATTGAAAACGTAAATAGCATCTGAACACTTGATCCACTTCCTATGATCATGTAACTTATAGACTTTAAACAATGACTGTATTTGTTACCCAATTTCATTCAACATACAAAATAAGGGAATGAAAAATGGACATGCAGTCATTTCAATTTCATGAATACCCTTCTCAGAGGGCTCTCATAATGAACAGCAATAAAAACATCAAAATAATGTGGTAGAATTGGACTGTATTAATGAGATATAAATATATGAACTAATGACGAGAGAGAGAGAGAGTGGGGGGGGGGGGGGGGGTGGCGGCCGTTTCATCATGTTCCCTGACACAGATTCTCTACACTGCATAATAATAATAAGAATTGCCTTTATTATTCAATAGAGTTGATCATGACTTCACTCGCGAGGTGTTCTAGAACTTATGTGAAAGTATGTGGGAAAGATGATGTATGAATGGAAAGAGAAGAAAAATAAAATGAATGTGTTTGAATTTTGCCATTGTTGGCGCTGCTGTAGAAGATTCACAGAATCGTTCGTGGCGATTCATCAAGTGATTAGTTTTGGGGATGACTTGACCTGTGAGGGTAGGTCAGCCTAACCTAGCTGTCGTATTACAAAGCTGCAGCCAGATAGGGTATAGTTGCGGAGAGAGAGAGAGAGAGAGTCATTTCGTGAAGTATTCATTACATATTCTGCCTATATATCTATCTCTGACTTTGTATTGAACGGCAAGAAACATTATTAGTGACGGTGAATCTCTATGTTGAATGATATATTGGAAAAATAATGACAAACACGTGAATAATAATAATAATAAAAATAATAATAATAATAATAATAATAATAATAATAATAATAAAATAATAATAATAATAATAATAATAATAATAATAATTCATGAAGATTTCATAAGAGCAATAACTGAAATGGTGAAGAAATCCACAAAGGTATTGATGTCAATATATGAGAAATCTATATACCCCCCCCCCCGAAAACGGAAGTTTGGGAGAATCGAGCAGGTTCTCTCTTCTTTGTATACATATTTCAAAAGTATATATATATTCATATACATCTACGCCACTGTGGCTGTCTTCATTAATAATTATAATAATAATAATAATAATAATCAACAAGGCAAAGAACCAGAATATCTTCTTACCATTTGCATTGTCAGAAAAAATGTAAAAGAGAGAGAGTGAGAAGATTCACCAGATAAGTCGGTTCTTCGATTTAAGCCTTGATGTCTTTTCAAAGGAGGCTTCTTTCTCGGGGACAAGGATGAACTCGATAAAGTTCCTGTCGGACGAGGATTACCTCACTGATATCTTCCTAGCGAGAATGAACTCAGTGAGGCCCGCAGGGCGATACTTAACCTCGTCAAGGTCACCCACGGGCAGGGAATGACCTCGTCGTGGTCTTACCTGGCAAGAATGAACTCGTGGAGTTAATACGACAATGTTGCAAGCCAGGCAAAATTCGTAAGAATGGTCAGGATATCGACTCAGGATTTTTTCGTCGAGTAAACCAACTTTTCCTTCGGATCTGATCATTAATATGCCGATGACGATATTGCAATACATGGCAATTTCTTTGCAATAGGTAATATTGCAATCTGACAAAGATTCGCCAGAAAGCAAAGCTACAGCCGAAGGATTTGTTGGCGAGCCAAATTGATCTTGGCATACGAACTGGATACAACGCAGCTACTGGCTTGACTGTCACAGTCAAGCCAGTAAGCTGCGTTGTATCCAGTTTCGTATGCAAGATCAAGTTGTGGGGTTGTGTCCTTGGGTGTTGTTTTGTTGTGGGTTGTGGTCTTTGTTGTGGTTGGTATCTCTGTGACCTCGACCGGCAGACAGCACAGCATAGCCCGGAGTATCTGGAGTGGTTGGTAAGTACATGTGTTTGTGTGTGTGTGTTTTTTGTTTTTGTTTGTGTAGGTATAGGTCAATTGTCCTGCGTGTATTCTGTAGTGTAAAGAGGCAAGTGTGACAGATTGATTAGGTATATGTGGGGGGGATTTCTGCCCTTGTTTTTTTAAGCTTGTGATCCCACCACAATATGAATAGGAGTTGTCAATGAACGGGTGATGTTTAGTACATAATGACTGAAACATTCCAGAACAACCATTTTTTCGTTTTTTTACAAAAAAATTGCCTCAATATATATATATATATATATATATATATATATATATATATATATATATATATATATATATTAATAACATTTCTAACTTAAAGATACCTATAACTTAGCACCATTGAATTCTGAAAGAGTTGACAGATAATATTGAAAGCAAAGTTTATTGTTATTCTTCATGATTATAGAGCAATGCCATTCAGTCATCTGACGTCATTTGGAGGATTAAAGCCAAATAGTTTTGATTGTGGTAACCATATGCTATAAATCAGTTATGCAATTTAAACTACAATATATATATATATATATATATATATATATATATATATATATATATTATATATATATATATATATATATATATATATATATATATCTGTGACGGTACTTACTTTCTTCGCACAGATCTAAGGTAACGTGTGCCGTGGAGGCTGTACTTTGGGGAATTAGGCTTATATAAATTCTTCTTGTCTTGCTCAATGTTCTTAATCTGGGATTCGTTAAAAGGGTTTCAAATTTTGGATGAGAATTAACTTGATATGTTTATTTGCATTAAGTTTATTCTTCGTTAGGGGTTCTAACAAATGTTTTCCACCTTCTGAGTTACTGGGCTCTTGGACTGATAAAACTTAATTGGCACTTGTTGCAATTACGATTCTATAGGCACGAGGGAATTTTACTGAGTATTGATTGTCACTTTCACTGTCTTTGATTGCTTCGCACACCACACCTTTGCACCTGTTCTTCTTCTGGGGATTCTTCTGTCTTTCTCTGTTTCACAGCAATGCCACTGCAGTTCTCCCCTCAGGCTCCCCGGTTGTTCTCTCTCTCTTGGCTTCTCTGTTCCCCTTTTTTCTCTGCTCCCTTTTTCTCCCTGCTCTCTCTCTGCTCGCCTTTTTGTTCAGTTGAAATCTCCTTAGCCCCGCCTTTGGATTTTGGATTCTGACTGGGTGTGTGGCATTTTCTGAAAGACTTTTGTGTCTTAGTGGCTACTAACTTCATACGAGACCGCCTTCCTGTCAGGTCTTCTACAGTAATTCGTAGGCTTTGAATTTGATACGCCTCCTTCTTCATGTCCTGGCTTCTTAGGGGCGTATCCCTTGGTAACCTCATAGGTCATTCGTTGATACTTCTTTTGGGCTGTCTTATGACCAACACTCATGGCTTTTGATTCGTCGATACTAGAGGCCTACCTTTGGGAGGGTGGAGCTTTTAAGAATTTGGTACTTCCCTCTTTCTAACAACGGGTATAGAATTCCTTTTAAACGTATGCCAGATGGCTCTCTCTGACCTGTTCACGAAGGGAACGGCGATTAGTCATAGGCGCTAATGAGAGTAGTTTCCAATTTCTCGAATATGCCTGGGCGATATCCCTCATCGGCTATAGTCTCTTGTCGGTCACTAATCGCGGGTACGGACAGAGGCTTTTTGGGGGAAGATGAAAAACCAGATGTCTAATGGCTAAAAGCCTAATGTTTTGAGTAACAAATCCCTCTCTAAGAAAAATCATTATCTTATCCCTTTTCTCTTTTCTTCCTTATTATCCGTTTCGTGCCTTTTTCTTAAGTATTATTAAGTTATTGTCTTTTGGAATAACGACACTGTGCCAAAACTATTACAGTCTCGGCCCGCTACCTCGCTGACTCCGACAGCGTTAACTAAGCTGAAGCAAATATTATACCTACAAGAGGACTCCTAACTTATGCTTCTTGGAAATCATATTGAAACTTTAACTTAAAAACATCAAAAATCAAAAGTTGAATGTAAACATGAGCAAATCCTTGATTAAGTAACGTTAAGGGCAACAATCAAAATTGAATGTAAACATGGGTAAAGATTCTTGAGTAAGTAACATTCAGAGAAACATAAAACTGAATATGAATATGAACAAGTACTTGATTAAGTAATATTAAAAGAATCATCAAACTGAATTCAAATATGAGTAAATCACATTAAGAAACATGAAACTGAATGCAAACAAAATAAATCACCAAAACCAAGAAAAACTGAAAGTTAAACATACATAAGCCCTTAAGTCACAAAAGTTATATAAATGCATGGTAGAAGCAAAAAATAATGGTAACTATCCAAGTTTACAGTACATGATTGGTTCAGTCCTCAGTCCTATTCTATCTAGGTGGATATCGTCTTTCTTTATGGAAAAATAAATTTCGTTCTTTGTTGACGACACTTGATGGCTTCTTGTGGCTGTGACCTGCTGCTTGGAGCAAGTCCTGGGAGAAAATATCCTTGTGTATTTGTATGCAATAACAAGTGTGTCCTTGACTTCCTAGAGATTGTGTATTGTGTTTATGCAAAATTTCATTGGACATTATTACTGTAATTTCTGAGTAACCTTGTACATTAAACTATATAACTTCATGCTTGATACTAACACAAAATTGGCAACTCGGTTAAAGGAACCGGTTAGTGGTTAATACTTGTAGGTTTCTTCTACTGTAACAACAATTAGTAAGTTTTCACCAATCAATATCTTGTTAGTAAGTTTTCAACAAACTACTATATTGTTAATGAGTCTTCATCAATTAATATCTTATTAGTAAGTTTTCATCAATCAACATTTTATGGATTTGAACAAAGTAAGTGTATTAATTACCCCTTCAATATCTTAGTCATTTCTGAAACGAATTCTCTTATCTTAAATCTCTTAATGTCTATCTTAACCCTTCTTTATTATTCTTTTACTTCTAAGAATGTTCTTATGGAACGGTTAAACTTAATATACGTCTTGAAATTCTTATACTGCGCATGAAACCGTTTCTTACATACCCAAATATTTTCCCTCAAGTCAAAATAAACTTGAAGTTAAGTGCACTTAACCCAAAACTCTTGCTACAAACCGACTAATTAAAGTAAGAATTGCAACAATAAAAGATTATTCCTAAGTCGACTGATGAAGGTTAAACTAGCAATAACGAAATCAAATAAATACATGGGAATAATGGGATGATTAATGGGTTTTTTGTTCTTCTGTTTCACTGAAAGTGACCTCTTCTATTTCTTTAGGTTATATCTAATTCCTTCTTCTGGAATATCTTCTGACGTCTCTGTCATTTCGGATTCTTCAACTTCTTTGGTTCTCTTGACCTTGCCTTGTTTTATCCAAAATTCTTCTTCTTCTAATGATTTCATCATATGTGAAGCCATTTGGTTATTCATTTTCTTAACCTTTATCTTTCGTTCTTGTACGTCCTACGACCTTGTATGGTCCTGTGAATTTTGTTGCTAACTTATAATTAATACCACTTCTTACTTCCTTCTTAATATAGACTTCATCCCGCCTTTCTTGTAGTCTACAGGCCTTAATCCTTCTTGATGCTTCTCTATCATATTCTGCTGGGCTTCTTCTAGATTCTTGTGCAATTGCTTGTGGATTACTTTAAAGTTTCCGATTCTTATCTTCATGATATCTTTCGAGTAATTAAGGCTGTATTGGTGATTCAGCCATGCTTAAGGTAATCTGGGTTCATATCCCATCAAAGCTTTTTATGGGAGTTGCACGAATACTCGTATGATGCCTTGCATTTAATGACAATTGGACTAAAGGTAAATTGACGTCCCAGTCAGGATCCTGTCCTACTGTGTGACGTAATACGTCTTAAAACCTTCCTGTTATTCCTTTCTCCACCAAGCCATTGCTAGCTGGTGATACGGCTGTATCGCTACCTTTTCTACCTTAAAGGGCGTTACAAATTTCTTGAACTAATGAGTGTTTTGAACTCGGTCCCATTATCAGAAATAATGAGCTGTGGGCAGAATATCTGCAAAATATCTTATCGAAGAGAGCGGTTTGCACAATCCTTGGCACTTTTACTAGTTAGTGGTACCAACTCTGTATATCTCGTGAGCGCGTCGATACATACTAGTATATTCTTATTCCCTTTACTCGTGGTATGAAGATTATGATAAGATCAATAGATACTCTTTCGAAAGGAGTCTGAGGGATAGGATATTTCCCTAGTGGTACTTCCTTGTCTGTTCTTCCTTCCTTTGTAGCTGTTGCATGTATTGCAGCTCTTCACATAATTACTAACATCTTTGTGAATTCCCTTCCAATGGAAAGTTCTTTGGATTAATCTAATTGTCTCATCCCTTCCTGGGTGAGCTCTAATGTCATCGTCGTGCATTAGCTCAATGACCTTGTTTCTTAGAACTCTTAGGTACTAATCTTTTGTGCAGTACACCTAGAAATTGACAAATGGATCATATTCGTGCACATCCAAATTAATACGCCATCTATGTCCGTTAATGCATCTGTGGACATCCAACCTTCCTACCTAGTTCGGTTAATTCTTGTTGGCTGTGTTTTTCGTTCGTTTCTAACGTATTTGAACAGTTCCCTTAATATTCTTCATCTCTTTCTTGTTCATTTTTATGAAATTTTTGCCGGGAAAGCTCCTCTGTATAATGCATGGTTGAGTACATTTACGTCATTGCACATTGTTTCATTCTCTTCTTCTTCTTGACTTATCATATTTATACTATCACCTTGTGACACATATCTTGATAATGCATCTGCTACCTTATTCGTCTTCCCAGGGACATATTTCACCTCATATCATAATCTTGGGCTGTCATGAACCAACGGGCTCTTCGTCCAGAAAAATTAGGGTTTCTTTAGCATTTCTACTGCGGCTGAATGATCCGTGAACACGGTTATCTTGTAACCAAAAATGATATATCTGAAATGCTTTAAAGCGTCTATTATAGCTAGAGACTCGAGGTCTGTTACTGAGTAGTTCACTTCTGAGGGCTTTAATTTCCTACTGTAATAAGCTATCGCATTATACTTATTATCTTGTCTTTGCATTAAAACATGCTCCTATACCAATGTGGCTTGCGTCTCCGTGGCTTAAAAAGAATTCTTTGCCAAAGTCTGGGAAGCTAAGTACTGGGGGATGTGTTAATCTTTCTTTCAAATTCATCGAATGCTTCTTGCTGCTTGTCTGTCCATATAAATGATACGTGTTCCTTTAAAAGTTCAGTTAGTGGAGCTGATATGACTGCAAAGTCCCTACGAACTTGCGGTAAAAACCTGCTAAACCCAAGAATGACTACGTCCTTCTTGCACTGAGGTGTAGGATATTCCTTGATTGACTTAATCTTTAAGTCGTTTACTTCTACGCCCTTTTCACTTAGTGTATGACCAAGGTAGTCTATTTTCCTTTTAAGGAAGTTTATACCTTTCTTCAGTTTAAGCTTCAGGTTGGCTTTTCTTAATCTCTTTAGGACTTCTCTGACTAAGTCTATGTGTTCCTCTATAGTGTCTGTTGCTATTACCAAATATCTATGTAACAGTGTACGTTCCTTGCCTAGTAAATCGCCCAAAATTTTATCCATTAATCTTACAAAGTTACCGGGCTTGACTTTTAGACCAAATGGCATTCTTACATACTGGTATCTGCCGTTACTAGTGGAAAAAGCAGTCAAAGGTTTACTTTCTTCGTCTAGAGGGATTTGCAAGAATCCCTGCAATAAATCTATTGTGGTGAAGTATACTCTGGACCCTATAGTGGCGATAAGATCTCGCATTGACGGCATTGGATAAGGATCATTTTCAGTAATTTGGTTCATTTTCTGAAATCCACAACTATTCTATAAGTTTGTCCCTTTTAGGAACTAGCAAAAGTGGGAAAGACCATGGGGATTTAGATGGTTTTCTATTATTCCTTGCCTATTCATTCTTTGTACTTCTCTTTCAATGATCCTCCTCGGGAATGTGCTACTCTATAGGCGGTATGTAAATTGGCTTTGTGTTTGATGGAATGTCTATCTTTGTGCGTTATTTTCGCGGTGTAATTTCCCAAGGTGTCGCCGTCTAGAGCGACTATATCATTATATTCGCACAGTAAGTTCTATGATTCTTCTTCTACCATGGTTTTCCTTTCCTTAATGTCCTTTAATGAGATCCTATCTTAGCTCTTCTCAGTTTTATGTCCTGGAGCATAAGAATTTTCATTTCCTTTACTGATTGCTGCTACCGTTTCCCTTTCTACAACTCGGATAGGTATGGATTATACTTCTGCTAAGCCTATCTCTGTACCTGGTGTTAATTTAACCTTTCCTCCTCTGTTATTCGTAATCTGTAACGCTATTTTGCCCTGTCTTACTTCGTGTAAACTAGAAGAATAATGTATCCGTTTACTTGCGACTTTTCAGTAAGCGTGGAGAATTTCCTTCCCTTCAAAAATTGGATTTACTGTACATTCTACCCACGTACTTTCTCCTGGTTTAAGTCTTAATTCCCTCTCTAGCTTTACAAATAAGTGCATTGATTTGATTCTAAGAGGTTAATGATCTGTTGTGAACTCGTGATGCATTCTGGATATCTTCCCTCTGTCTTATCCTTCTTTAAGATACCTTTCATCGTGGGATTCTCTTGAGTCTGGGTTCCTTTAATTGGCTTGCATATTGGTATTCTAGAAATCTCACGACCGTTTTTAATCACTAGTTGTTCTCTAGGAGCATCATGCTTATCCCTTGTCTAGCCATAGTTGGATACCTATCAGCAAATGAGCAAAAGCTAATTGTATATCTCTGGCTACCAGAACCTTTTCTCTTAGAGCAATTCTTCCTAGCCTAAATGGAAAATCTAAACTGTCCAATTACGTGGGATATCATTACCCTGGACGTCTGGTGATTCCTACAATCTACCGCTGTGTTCAATCTTAAGTGAGAAAAAATACAACCGATACACTTTTCTGACATTATATTCTTAGGACTACCTGTATCAAAGAATGTAATAATAGGTTTCTCTAGACCGACATGTGCGGGAAATAATGGTCCCTATAATTAATTATTCATTCCCTACATCAACTTGCTGACCTGTGTAGCGGGGCTAGCTTTGGTCATTCCCGGACGTTCTCTCTGTTATAGAGGAAGATTCATTGTACCAGTAAGCAGAAAATTTCCCATTGCGTCGTCTGACATTGGCTGAATTGATTGATAACCTATGCTTGCTGTTTGATTAGCATATCTATTTGGGACGGAATCCCTATTTCCCTCTAACTGGGGGAGATTGACTATTGTTTCTACTTCTCCCTCTCGACTGAGATCTACCTCTAGGAGCTGAAACGAATTTATTTCTGCATTCTCGAGCACTATGTCCTGTTCTCTTATGGAAAGGACAGAAGGCCATCCCTCGGCAGTCACTGGCATAATGTCCTCTCTTCTGACAGTTATACACGTGACTGTCGAAAATCCTCCTTGAGAAGATTTACCTGGCATCTTATTCTGATTTCTAGATGGTGTCCTAGATCTATTTGGACCTCTTTCCTTTTGTCCTATAGCGACTAAAGGTCTGTATATAGGATTCCCTTCAGGTCTTCTACCTAGGATTTTTGTTTCCTCCTCTTCAATCTCTGCTACATCATCGGATGTCTCCCACTTACGAGTCATCCTTTCAATGACTTCTGTTGGCAGGCTTCCAATCATTATTGCTAGTCTAAATATTTTTTTTAACATGACTCATTAGCATTTTTTGCTTGCTTCCTTCTACCTCTAATCCAACCTGTGGATTCCATGAAGTTACCCCACTTCATTCATATTGTTATACAACTGAGAGCTAAAGTCTTGATAACGTCTTTCGTCTAACTTAAATTGACGCACTATCCTTGCCAAGCTAGTAACTGGATCCCTTTCACCAACTGTGGAATAAACCTTCCTAAAATACCGTTTCAATTCTTCCCAATTCTTAAGATCTCGGTAAGTCTCGGAGTGGACGTATCGTTCTAAGTCTCCTCCGGCTTCCCAAAAATCAACGATAACTCTCGGCTTCAATAAGCTTTTCTCTATCTGTCCCCGTTATGCTATCTAGGCGTGTCTCCACCTGCTCTATCAAGTTCTCTAAGTTACAAGCTAACTGACCTCATCCTTTCTTTCCGCAAAATTTAGCTATATGATTAATCACATGTCCCTTATGTGTTCCCATTACTGCTGCGCTCGAGTTCGCGGACTGTGTACCTTCCGGCATGGTTAATTTCCTTGTTTGACTTCTCGTGGGCACAGGCGTTCTTACGTTCTGATAAGGACGGTCGGTCTCCCCTTTGACCATCGACTCGTTAATGTAAGTTTTCTTAAGTACGGAGTATCATTAAAAGTATCAAAGTTATGACGGTAATATCCCAAAAAGAAAATAATGATAATGACAACAAATTGTTTTTTCTTAAGTATTCGATCACCAAAACATAAAAGAATCTTCCCCAGAAAGATTCTCAAAGTCGTACGTTACCGATAAGCGATTCTTAAACAACAACAAAAACCCTCTTAACAATACTGGTAAAACGATACTGAACTGACCGTAAAGTGTGCTAACGAGAGACCTCCCGTGAATTACCTTGTTATCCTAACAACAAAATAAAAACAAGTAAACGTTCACTCGACGTAACAAGTAAAAAGCAAATACTAAAACAAAAAAAAATCAAAGTATAAGAAATCACAAAAAACAACTAAAATCACAAAAATAACATAAAATGACACAATCAAAATTAAAAAAAGTTAAAATTTAGTTATTGGTTAGTAAATACAAAATGTTCGGGAAAAGGTCTTAGTAGCTGATTTAGTTAATTAATTAGTAAAATGAAAAATATCGTAAGGTTTCGTTGCCAAAAAAGGAGTTCAGAGTGGAAATCTTTTAATCTTGAAAATACCAGAAATTGTCTAACTGAAATGTTAATCGCGTAATTTTACTTTTAATGGAGTTTAATGTTATGTAAGTGTGGGATTTTTATTCGGGACTTAACTTTCTTTCGTCGTCTTTCGACATCTGGGTTACGTCTGACAGCTTGCGTTCGCGCGTTGAATGATGTGTTGGTTCCCCTCTCTCTCTCTCTCTTCTCCTCGGGAAGGGGACCTCTCTCTCTTTCTCTTTCGATTGCGTTGACTGATGCGTTTTCGGATGTGTTTTCTTTCCTCTTGATATTTTTCTTCACGCTTTCGACATCTTGTTCTTCTAGTGGAACGACTGTTCTTGTTCTTCGGAGTGGAGTTTTTCTTCGTGAAGTGTGGGTGCTTTTTTTTTGGAGTGCTTTTATTGTTACGACTCGGTAACTGTTCTTTGTATTTGGGGAAACACTGGTACTGTCTTAGAGGAGAACTTTCTTTTCGAGTGGCGTGAATGGATTGAATCTCTTATGCC
Organism: Macrobrachium nipponense; assembly: GCF_015104395.2. Classification (NCBI taxonomy): domain Eukaryota; kingdom Metazoa; phylum Arthropoda; class Malacostraca; order Decapoda; family Palaemonidae; genus Macrobrachium; species Macrobrachium nipponense. The sequence goes on from NC_061089.1 coordinate 33,833,207, forward strand.
GACACTAACTTTTGATTCTGTTTCGCTGCCGCTGTTTTTAACTGTCATTCGTGTCTTCGTATCACGTCGCTAGTCACCATTTCTTTGCTGTGTCTTTGTCTCTTCCTATCCTTACCGCTCGACATCAATTAATCTTGTCACTATATCAATCTTTATCTCATCGTATCCCGTCGCTCTGCCACCAATTTTTCTGTGACGGTACTTACTTTCTTCGCACAGATCTAAGGTAACGTGTGCCGTGGAGGCTGTACTTTGGGGAATTAGGCTTATATAAATTCTTCTTGTCTTGCTCAATGTTCTTAATCTGGGATTCGTTAAAAGGGTTCAAATTTTGGATGAGAAATTAATTGATATGTTTCTTTGCATTAAGTTTATTCTTCGTTAGGGGTTCTAACAAATGTTTTCCACCTTCTGAGTTACTGGGCTCTTGGACTGATAAAACTTAATTGGCACTTGTTGCAATTACGAGTCTATAGCACGAGGGAAATTTACTGAGTATTTTGATTGTCACTTTCACTGTCTTGATTGCTTCACACCACACCTTTTGCCCCCTGTTCTTCTTCTGGGATTCTTCTGTCTTTCTCTCTTTCACGCATGCCACTGCATTCTCCCTCAGCTCCCCGTTGTTCTCTCCTTCTCTCCCCTTTTTTCTCTGCTCCCTTTTTTTCTCCCTCTCTCTCTCTGTCTCGCCTTTTTGTTCAGTTGAAATCTCCTTAGCCCCGCCTTTGGATTTTTGGATTCTGACTGGGTGTGGCATTTTCTGAAAGACTTTTTGTGTCTTAGTGGCTACTAACTTCATACGAGACCGCCTTCCTGTCAGGTCTTCTACAGTAATTCGTAGGCTTTGAATTTGTATACGCCTCCTTCTTCATGTCCTGGCTTCTTAGGGGCGTATCCCTTGGTAACCTCATAGGTCATTCGTTGATACTTCGTTTGGGGCTGTCTAATGACCAACACTCAGGGCTTTGATTCGTCGATACTAGAGGCCTACCTTTGGGAGGGTGGAGCTTTTAAGAATTTGGTACTTCCCTCTTTCTAACAACGGTCATAGAATTCCTTTTTAACGTATGCCAGATGGCTCTCTCTGACCTGTTCACGAAGGGAACGCGATTAGTCATAGGCGCTAATGAGAGTAGGTTTCCAATTTCTCGAATATGCCTGGGCGATATCCCTCATCGGCTATAGTCTCTTGTCGGTCACTAATCGCGGGTACGGACAGAGGCTTTTTGGGGAAGATGAAAACCAGATGTCTAATGGCTAAAAGCCTAATGTTTTGAGTAACAAAATCCCTCTTCTAAGAAAAATCATTATCTTATCCCTTTTCTCTTTCCTTCCTTATTATCCGTTTCGTGCCTTTTTCTTAAGTATTATTAAGTTATTTGTCTTTTTGGAATAACGACACTGTGCCACACTATTACATATATATATATATAGTAGTTTAAATTGCATAACTGATTTCAGTCATTATGTACTAAACATCACCCGTTCATTGACAACTCCTATTCATATTGTGGTGGGATCACAAGCTTAAAAAAACAAGGGGCAAATCCCCCCCACATATACCTAATCAATCTGTCACACTTGCCTCTTTACACTACAGAATACACGCAGGACAATTGACCTATACCTACACAAACAAAAACAAAAAACACACACACACAAACACATGTACTTACCAACCACTCCAGATACTCCGGGCTATGCTGTGCTGTCTGCCGGTCGAGGTCACAGAGATACCAACCACAACAAAGACCACAACCCACAACAAAACAACACCCAAGGACCACAACCCCACAACAAAACAGGAACACAACCTCAACCCAACAACACAACACCCACAGACCACAACTCAACAACAAACAAGGAACACAATCACAACTCAACAACAAAGAAAACAAGGAACTCAACCACAACTCAAAACCACTGCACAAAGAATTACTAACACAAAAAAGGCAACACACAAAAAAAAAAAAAAAAGGCAACACACACACCCATTAACAACCACCAATTACGTTCTCTCTCTCTCTCTCTCTCTCTCTCTCTCTCTCTCTCTCTCTCTCACACACACACACACACACACCCAGACGTTGTCAAATGGAACTCCATAACTCCTCCATAATATTACCACAATAGACCTTCCTTCGTTAAGCATTGCCCAATACTTCTTAAAAATTATGGTATCGTAAAATGTTGATTCCTTTGCACATCGATTTCTACAGTCGAGTTTGGGAAGCATCAGTATTTGATCAGTTTATTTTAAACGTTTTTCTTTGGTTCGTTATTCTTGAATTATATTAAGATAAACGTTTATTTTCGAAGATTATCCCTAAAATGTAAAAAGTATATATTTTTCCTGCATTAATTTGGTCATAGACCTTAAGTCCACGAGCAGTGAGAGAAGGGTTGCGGAACTGCCAATCTATATTCAACTTTCAAGGCAGATGAATTAAAGAAGTTTGCTATTTTCACGTATAGAAATAGTTGATTGGAGAATGGTAATTTCATTCGTGGGTAGAATAGTCGAATTGACTGGTTCGTTTGTTTCTTACTTTTTGTCCCCATTTCTGGTGTTGGTTTATGGACGGAAAGTAAACTGAATGATTGCCGTTTGTTAATATTAAATGTAAATTCTTAACTTTCCCCTTTTTGTATTCTAATTGAATTAATTAATTTTTTAATGTTAAATGTATTCCTTTATAAGGAAACAGTTTGCTGCGTTGTTGTTTGACTGTTTTGATCCGACAAGAGAGAAGAGTCTTGTGGTACCTGTGGGACAGAACGAAAAGTTTGGGTGTCTTTTTCTGCCGAAAAAAGTGAATTAATAAAGGATTTAAAATTCGAAGACTAGAAGAAATTGTTCTGGATAATGGTGCAGGTAAGTTGAAGTATAAAGACTTGCCTTATAATTGATTTGAGTTAGATCATTCTAACAGTTGTTGCCTGTCTGTTGTTTTTGAATTGTCCCCAGATATAGTTTTGAACGATAACTCCGATGAAGAATCTTCTGTCCTCGATTTCCTCATTTTTGGGATTTTGTTTCCGAACTCATAATCATCTCCTTTCCCTGTTCGGATTCGACCCCACACGGGGAAGAGAGAGTTAGGTTACAGGTAACCGTGGCGTATCGAATGAAAAACATGTTATATAGTGAATAACAAATATGGATATAGTGAAAAAAGTAAAGCTTCAACAGTGAATAACGTAAGAAGATAATATATAGATAATATATATTGAATAACGTAACACTTTATAAAATGTATAACATAACACTATATATAGTGAATAACATAAAGTCTATTGAACCACAAGACCTCAAATCAGCTCCAGCCAATGTCACTCCTCCGAAAAGGACGCGAAGGTCTGTTTGTTAATTTGACACCCCCCCCCCCCCCCCCCCCCCGCGCTTTAGCTGGCACCCCTACCCTACCCTCTTACCCCTCCCCTCTCAGGCAGTTGTCTATCATCACCTCCACTCATAAAATGCAAATGCACAGACCATTCGAGCAATGGAATGAGTTCCAACAATGCCAGCGACACATGACACATAATCCCTGTGACGCTCTGTCTGTCTGTCTGTCTGTCTGTCTGTCTATCCTGACGATGGAATGGCAGTGGGATTAGGTGGAAGGAAATATTTACGGACGAATAATCGATCCTGGAAAAGTCTTGTTTTATTTGTTATACGCCACTGAGTTTTTCAGCCTCTCTCTCCAATTTCCGGCCGCGATTCAGCAAAGTCGATTGACCACCATGGAACCTCATTGAGTGTTCTGTCTGTCTGTCTGTCCAGTGTCAAGTTTTCCACCATTAATTAAAATTTGCCTTTGTTATATTTTGTCACTGTCTGTGTGAAATGCTTTCTCGTTATCTCTTTTGTGTTCTTTGATGTATAGCTGTTTTATAATAGAATTCAGTAAAATACTCAAAATAGAATTTTTTGTAATTCACGTAACATTAAAATATATGAGGAGAAGATTACAAATGCATATTGACTTCAGTACTATATTGCTGTTATATAATCTGTCTCTCTCCAAGTGTGAGATCTCGTCCTTAATTTGTGGTGAATCAGTTTGTGAAATGCCACTTGTTGATTATAAGGTGTCGTCTTCATCTGTACCTGTACCGAGGTCATTTACATAATAATTCTATAGAGGGTTTTCTTTTAAACTTGCTAGTCAAACCTTCTTTAAGCCTTGAAATAAATCGGTATTAAATTCATTTTCAAAATCATTTTAAGAATATTTTAGAACATTGTGACTTGCTAATCAACCTTAAGTCTTGAGCCAAACCCGTGTTCCTGATTTTGTTTATATAATAATAATTAAGAAGGTTTTGTAACAATGTCGAAATTAATGCTACATATAATTTCAGACGTCGTGTCTGGAGAAATTCTCCTCACATCGACTGTTCAACTCAGGAGGCAAATGTTGACAGTTACGTATTACGGTTCATAAATCATGTCTCTCTTCAAGTGAGGAGACTGAGTCGTGTTTTATTTGTTCTTCCCATTCTGTTCCTCCTCCTCCTCCTCCTGTTTCTCTCTCTACTCAATAACAAAGAGGGAAGAGGCTGAGATGAGGGAGGCAAATATCTTCTTCTTCTTCTTCGAGCGTCGCTTCCATTTGTTGTATGGAAACCAGCCTCCCTTTTTCTCTTTAACAATCGAAGATTTTTATTAACAAATTTGAAGATGAAATGTAATTGTCCTCGTAGGGTGGTTGTGCCACCAGTGCACCTCACGCAGTGCACTTTAGGCATTATTAAAGGTTCTTTTCAGCGTCCCTTTGGCGTAGCTGCAGCAGCTTTCATTCCTTTGACTGTACCTCCGTTCATATTTTTTTTTTGTTTTTTTTCTTTCATTTCACCATCCTTCTCTAACAGTCATTTCATAGTGAAACTGGAAAAGGCTTTATTTTCCTCTGTTGCACCTTTCAAACCTTTTTACTCTCAAATTTCCCTTCCAGCGTTGAATGACCTCATAAAAAGTTAAGTATATCTTAGTTTTACCAGACCACAGAGCTGATTAACAGCTCTCCTATAAAGGGCTGGCACGAAGGATTAGATATTTTTGCGTGACTAGGAACCAATTGGTTACCTAGCAACAGGACCTACAGTTTATTGTGGGATCCGAACCACACTATATCGAGGAATGAACTTCTATCACCAGAAATAAATTCCTCTGATTCCCCGAATGACCTCATAGGTCCCAGCACTTGGCCCTTGGCCTAAATTTCTAAATTTTATTTTCTATTCTATTTATGTCGTTAATGAAACGAAATTTGAGGGCTTGCTGAAAGCAGTCGTGGTTCACAGCTCGTCCTGGCAAAGGGATTTCTTATTCGCTCATTACTTATTGAGTGTTGGGTGCGATGACTTCTTATTTAGAATCTTCTGTAGTTAGGAAGAACCGTATTATCATTTATGGTTATTATTACGATCTCGACTCTCGAGAGCGACAGGTTCTTAAAAATAAGCAATTGGGCCGTAGTGACTGACGACAGGTGAAAACAAAGGAGGGAGGAGCATAACAAAACCAAAAAAAAAGTTACCTTAAAATTAGTTTATTATACATAATGTACAAGTGAGTCAGGTCCAGTGATAAGCAAAATAAACATACACAATGAATTAAATAATAAAGGCAGCAACAGTAATAATCCAATTACGTGATTCTTGTACAATTCAACAAACAATTTCATAAGCAGCATAACTAATATAATAAAAGCGACATCATATATATAGAGGACCACGGTATAAATGAAAAAGCAGTGCAGTACATA